>NW_021703769.1:30723651-30757128 GCF_005190385.1 Monodon monoceros | reverse complement strand
AAAGAAAGAAAGAAAGAAAGAAAGAAAGAAAGAAAGAAAGAAAGAAAAAGGAAGAAAGAAAGAAGAAAGAAAGAAAGAAAAAGAAAGAAAGAAAGAAAGAAAGAAAGAAAGAAAGGAAGGAAGGAAGGAAGGAAGGAAGAAAGAAAGGTGGGAGGGATGGAGGAAGGAAGGAAGGAAGGAAGGAGGGAAGGAAGTAAAGAAAGAAAGAAAGACGATAAAATAAAACAAAGTAAGATAAAATAAAATAAAGTTATTAACATAAAAAATAATTATTAAAAAAAGAAAAACTAAAAAAAAAAAAAAAAACGGACAGATAGAACCCTAGGGCAAATGGTGGAAGCAAAGCTATACAGACAAAATCTCACACAGGAGCATACACATACACACTCACAAAAAGAGGAAAAGGAGAAAAAAATAATAAATCTTGCTCTCAAAGTCCACCTCCTCAATTTGGGATGATTCGTTTTCTATTCATGTATTCCACAGATGCAGGGTACATCAAGTTGATTGTGGAGCTTTAATCCGCTGCTTCTGAGGCTGCTGGGAGAGATTTCCCTTTCTCTTCTTTGTTCTCACAGCTCCCAGGGGCTCAGCTTTGGATTTGGACACGCCTCTGCGTGTAGGTCGCCGAAGGGCGTCTGTTCTTCGCTCAGACAGGATGGGGTTAAAGGAGCCGCTGATTCGGGGGCTCTGGCTCACTCAGGCGGGGGGGAGGGAAGGGTGCGGATGCGGGGCGAGCCTGCAGTGGCAGAGGCCGACGTGACATTGCACCAGCCTGAGGCGCGCCGTGGCTTCTCCTGGGGAAGTCCCGGGTCCCTGGATACCGGGACCCTTGCAGTGGCGGGCTGCACAGGCTCCCAGGAAGGGAGGTGTGGATAGTGACCTGTGCTCGCCCATAGGCTTCTTGGTGGCAGCAGCAGCAGCCTTAGTGTCTTATGCCCGTCTCTGGGGTGTGCGCTTTTAGCCGCGGCTCGCGCCCGTCTCTGGAGCTCCCTTAAGCAGCACTCTTAATACCCTCTCCTCCCGCACCAGGAAACAAAGAGGGAAGAAAAAGTCTCTTGCCTCTTTGGCAGGTCCAGACTTTTTCCTGGACTCCCTCCCAGATAGCTGTGGTGCACTAGCCCCTTCAGGCTGTTTTCAAGAGCCAACCCCAGTCCTCTCCCTTGGATCTGACCTCTGATGCCGGAGCTTCAGCACAGCAGACAAGCCTCTCAGGCTGGTGAGTGCTGGTTGGCACTGATCTTCTGTGCAGGAATCTCTTTGCTTTGTCCTCTGCACCCCTGTTGCTGCACTCTCCTCCGTGGCTCTGAAGCTTTCCCCCGGCCCACCTCCCATCTCCACCAGTGAAGGGGCTTCCTATTGTGTGGAAACTTTTCCTCCTTCACAGCTCCCTCTCAGAGGTGCAGGTCCTGTCCCTATTATTTTGTCTCTGTTTTCCTTTTCCCTTTTGCCTTACCCAGATACGTGGGGAGTTTCTTGCCTTTTTGGAAGTCTGAGTTCTTCTTCCAGCGTTCAGTAAGTGTTCTGTAGGAGTTGTTCCACATGTAGATGTATTTTTTTTTTCTGGAAAACATCTTTTATTTGTACCGAAAACCTGACAGCACAGGGGTTGGGAACGTCTAGGCTTGTGAGCCCAGCCCAGCCTCCCAGCAGGTCAGGACGTTTCCTGGCCCGCAGCGAGCAGAGTAAGAGGCTGCTCGAGTGCCAGTTGAGAGAATCAGTACATCAGTGAAAGTAGCAGCACTCACTCTGGTGCCTGCTCAGGTGGGGTATCTAGACTTTGGTGGGTGGTCCCTGCAGTATTGGGGAGGACTGAACCTCAGGCCAGGGACTCTGCAGCCCTAGGCCATGTTGGGTCCCTGAATCAGGGCACAAGGGATACTGAGGTGGGGGTTGGTATGGAGGGAGGGGTTAGACATCAAAAAATAACTGTGGGGAGGGTGAAGAGGGGGTGGTCTCATTGTGGATGGTCTGCTAATGGGGAATGGATTTGCAGTCAAAAGGGGGCCAGTCCTCACTCAGGTCCGGGCTCTGGCAGTGTGGCATTTCCAGCAGAGCATGTGGCCAGCCAAGGGGAGCAGCCATTGTCATCCACCTCAATGGACAGTGGTTTCCCACAGTTCTCACAGTTGTAGCACTTCATATGGAAGTTCTTGTCCAGAGCAACCACAGACACGGTCTCCTCTCAGCCAGGCTTGGGCATGATTGGCTCTGCGCAGATGGAGCACCTGGGAGCATACTTCTTGTGGTAGTTGGGGACACAGTGGGACCAGTTGTCCTGGTCCGCTATGTAGGAGGTGCCCTCAAGGGGGCAGGCACAGACCACACAGGTGAAGCACTGTGGGTGGTAGGCCTTGCTTGTGGCCCTTAGCATGTGGTCAGTGATGGGCTGCCCACAGGTGTTGCACTTCTTCAGGGTGTCAGTATAGCAGCCCTCACAATACAGCGCACCCTCCAGGCTGTAGAACTGCTGTCCCTGCAACTGCTGTTCACACTGATGGCAGGTAAAGCAGGTGATGTGGAACAGCTGCCCCAGAGCGTGCACTGCAGGTTGAGCACATGCCAGGGGCTGGTGACACCGGCCACAGAACTCGTTGATGGCCACGTTCTGCCTCTGATAATGCTCCATGTCCTACATCAGCTGCTGGGTCAGCTGCTCCAGCTCATCCACCTCTTTCAGAGTCAAAAGTCCTGGGGCCCCAGAGGGGCACACCTGTTTTTTGTCTTTAGCTGGTAGGGGCACTGGGTGCTGCTCCTCCTACACTTGGGCCTTCTCCTTCTGCTGAGCATAGGTGAAGCTGGGGGGCTGAGGGGAGCCTGTGCCAGTGGAAGAGGGAGCTTCAGGGGGCCCCAACTTCTGATTGGGCTGTGACCTGGGCCAACCTGGAGCTCCAGGGCTGAACTTGGAAGCCACAGAAGTAAACTTGGGAGTCACTGGAGAAAACTTGGTGGCTGGAGATGGGGCATGGGGACCTTGAGGCTGGGTGTTAATCAAAGGCACAGGCTGAGGCTGGGCCTGGAGCTGGGGCTGAACATGGAGTTGGACCTGAGGCCTGGCCTGGGGCTGGGGCTGCACATGGAAATGTGTCTGGCTCTGAGGCTGAACCTGGGAACTAGAAGGGGACTTCCAGGGAGGCAGAGGTGCTGTGCCCCCAGTTGCAGGCTTAGAACTGGATTTGGAAATGAATGGAGTGGTATATCCATCATATCCAGATGACACCCAGGTTTTGATGGGATCATTGTTGGTCATGTCATCCAGCAATGAAGACAGAGAGTCGATCTCCAGATTAGTACTGCTCACCTTCTCCCTGGGCTGTGGTGGGAGCTGTATGGGGGCTTCAGGCCTTCCCTCCTCCACTAGCAGAGGCAGTGGGGAAGGGAAGATCTCCTCTCTAAAGGCGCAGCAGGAAATGGTTTCTCGATTGGGGGAGGGGGAGTTGGGAAGCCACCTCCCAGAGCGCCCTCGGCATCATTGGCCTCCCCAAGCATGGGAGGAGGCGGTAAGGGAAAGTCTTCTGGGGGTGGCGGGGGAATCTTGTCCACCCGGCCCATCTGTGCACATTGGGCCCCAGTGGCTGAGGAAGGCTCACTGTCACCAGGCTGGAAACGATTCACTTTGGGCTTTGGGGCCACCACTGGCTGAACTTCTTCTGCGCAGTATAAAAAACTGGAGCCGAGATGGAGATCATGCGAGGTGGGTGGAGGGCCGCCATGGCCAGGCCCAGTGTGGGCCAGAGCATCTCAGGTGGTCACCTCGCAGCCGGGTCCACAGACTCTGCATCTGTAGATGTAGTTTTGATGTATTTGTGGGGAGGAAGGTGATTTCCATGTCTTACTCCTCCACCATCTTGAAGTGTTGGAAGTTTTTAAATCACACTTTCAATTCCAGTACTTGTGATTTGTCTGTTCATATTTTCTGTTTCCTCCTGGTTCAGTCTTGGAAGAATTGTACCTTACAAAATTTGTCCATTTCTTCTAGGTTGTCCATTTTATTGGCATATAGTTGCTTTTAGTATTCTCTTATGATCATTTGTAGTTCTGTGGTGTCACTTAACTTCTCCTTTTTCACTTCTAATTTTATTGATTTGAGCCCGTTCCCTTTTTTTTTCTCTTGAGTCTGGCTAAAGGTTCATCAGTTTTGTTTACCTTTCAAGCAACTAGCTTTTAGCTTTATTGATCTTTTCTATTGTTTTCTTCATCTCTATTTCATTTATTTCTGCTCTGATTTTTATGATTTCTTTCCTTCTGCTAACCTGTGTTTTGTTTGTTCTTCTTTCTCTAGTTGCCTTACGTGTAAGGTTAGGTTATTTATTTGAGATTTTTCTTCTTTCCTGAGGATCACTGTGTTTTTGTTTTCATATTTCTCTAGGTATTTTTTGATTTCCTCAATGATCCATTGGTTGTTTAGTAACATATTGTTTAGCCTCCATGTTTTTGTATTTTTTACAGTGTTCTTCTTGTAGTTGATTTCTGATGTCATACCATCATTGTTGGAAAAAATGCTTGATATGATTTCAATTTTCTTAAATTTACGAGGTTTGCTTTGTGGCCCAGCAAGTGATCTATCCTGGAGAATGTTCCATGTTCTTGAAAAGAATGTGTATTCTGCTGCTTTTGGATGGAATCCTCTATAAATTAAGTCCATCTAGTCTAATGTATCATTTAAAGCGTGTGTTTCCTTATTGATTTTCTGTCTGGATGATCTGTCCATTGATGTAAGTGCAGTGTTAAAGTCCCACACTATTATTGTGTTACAATTGATTTCTCCTTTTATGGCTGTTAGCATTTGTCTTATCTATTGAGGTGTTCCTATGTTGGGTGCATTTATATTTACAATTGTTATATCTTCTTGGATTTATCCCTTGGTCATTATTTACTGTCCTTCTTTGTCTCTTGTAACAGTCTTTATTTTAAAGTCTATTTTGTTTGATATAAGTATTGCTACTTCAGCTTTCCTTTGATTTCCATTTGCATGGAAATGGGGTTCTATCTTGTTCCTTTGCCTGGAATATACTCCTCTGCTGTCTCATTTTGTCTAACTTTCTGTGTTTGTGGTCCCACAGGCTGTAGGATTGTAGTTCCTGTTGCTTCTGGTGTCTGCCCCCTGGTGGGTTATGCTGGTCTAAAAGGCTTGGGCAGGCTTCCTGGTGGGAGGGACTAGTGCCTGCCCACTGGTAGGTGGAGCTGTGTCTTTTCCTTCTGGTGGGCAGGCCATGTGAAGTGGTTTATTTAGAGGTGGCTGTGGGTGCAGGAAGACTTTAAGCAGCTATCTGCTGATGGGTGGGACTGTGTTCCTGCCCTGTTGTTAGGCCTGTGGCATCCCAGCACTGGAACCCACAGGCTGTTGTGTGGGGCCAGGTCTTGGCATCAAAATGGTGGCCTTCAGGGCAGCTCATGCCAATGAGTATTTCCCGGTGCCTCCACCACTAGTGTCTTTGTCCCTGCAGTGGGCTACAGCTGCCCCCTACCTCTCCAGGAGACACTCCAGAACCAGCAGGTAGGTCTGGCCCAGGTTCCTGTGAAGTCACTGCTTTGTCCCCCTGGCTCCTGGTGCATACAAGACCTTGTGTGCACCCTCCAAGAGTGGTGTTTCTGTTTCCCCCAGTCCTGTTATCAAGCCCTGCTGGTTTTCAAAGGCAAATGGTCTGGGGCGCCTCATCCTGATGCCAAACTCCCAGGCTGGGAAGCCTGATGTGGGGTTCAGAACTCTCACTCCTCTGGGAGAACCTCTGCAATATAATTATTTTCCAGTTTGTGGGTCACCCAACTGGCAGGTATGGGATTTGATTTGATTATATCATGAAAGCGCCCCTCCTATTGTCTTGTTGTGGCTTCTTCTTTGTGTTTGGATGTAGAATATCTTTTTTGGTAGGTTCCAGTCTTTTTTTCATGGTTGTTCAGCAGTTAGTTGTGATTTTGGTGTTTACTTGAGAGGAGGTGAGATCAAGTCCTTCTACTTCACCATCTTGTCTGAGAGCCCATTTCTCTCAAGTACTTAGATTATTAATTTCAGATCTTTCCTCTTTTCTTATGTAAGTATTTAGTCCTATAAATTTCCCTCTCCGCACTGTTACCTGCATCCCACAAATTTGGTACCTTGTGATTTCATTTTCATTAAACACAATTTCATTTTTTCTTGAATATTTTTTTAAGAAGTGTTCTTTAGGAAGATTTCAATTTTTAAAAAAATTTTTTAAAAATTTCCTTTTTGATCCATGTCTTATTTAGTATGTTGTTTACATCCAGGTTTTTGGAGATTTTCATTTTGACTTTCTACTATTGATTTCTAGCTTTCTTCTTATTATCAGAGAATGTACTCTGTCTGATTTTATTTGTTTTACACTTAAGGTTAGTTTATAAAGCCAGGATGTAGTCTATTTTAGTGAGTGTTCTATAGTCCCTTGTAAAGCATGTGTATTCTGGTATTATTGGGTAGAGTGTTCTATAAATGTCAATTAGTTCCTGTTGGTGGAGGGTGTTGTTCAGTTCTTCTATAGCTTTGTGGATTTTCTCTCTAGTAGTTATACCAATTACTGAGAGGAGAGTCTCCAACAATAATAGTGGATTTGTCAGTTTTTCTTTTCAGCTCTATCATTTTTTGCTTCAGGTATTTTGAAGACCTCTTTGTGCATCTGGGTGTGTGTGCTTACACACATAGGACTGCAGTCTCTTGTCAGTAGATTGATTTTTTTAAATCATTATGTAATGTCCCTCTCTGTCTCTGGTAATTTTCTTTGTTCTGAAGTCACTTTGATATTAATATAACCACTCTTCCTTTTAAAAAATTAACACTTACATGATGTATGTTTTTCTATCCTTTTACTTTCAACTTACCTATGTCATTATGATTAAAGTGAGTTTTTATAGCATATAGTTGGGCCATGTCTTTTTATTCAGTCTACCAATCTGTCTTTTAATTGATGTATTTAGGCCTCTTACATTTAAACTAATTATTGATATATTAATGTTTAATTTATTTACTGCTTGTGTCTTCTGTTTCTTGTTACCCTTCTCCTGCCTTCCTGTGGGTTATTTGAACACTTTTTAGAGTTCCACTTTGATTTTTATATATATATCTCACTTTGTATAGTTTTAGTATATATATATATATCACTTTGTATATATATATACACTTTAGTATATATATATATATATCACTTTGTATAGTTTTAGTATATCACTTTGTATAGTTTTCTCAGTGATTGTTCTAGTTATTATTGTATACATATGGAAGTCATCACAGCTGACTTGTGTCAACATCTTACCACAATGTGTGGAGTGTAGAACTCTTACTTCCGTTAAATCCTTTTACCTTCCACACTGAAAAAATGTAATTGTCTTAAACATTTCCTCTGTATACACATCAGATATTATAACTTTTATAACACTGATGTGTATAATCTAACATCTTTGTAAAAATCAGTGTTATAACTTTTGCTTCAAGCATAAAATATGACTAAAGAAATCCATTAGATGAAGGATAGTCTCTTATGTTTACTTCTACTTTTACCCATTCTGCAGTTCTTCTTTCCTTTCTGAAAGTCTTAGCCCTCTATTATCTTCTTTTTTTCTGTTTTAAGAGCTTCCATCAGCCATTCTTTAAGAGTAGATCTGCTAGAAACAGATTCTCATTTCTTTGCCTGAGATGTCTTCTTTTCCACTTTAATTCTGAAAAATAGTTTCACCATATATAGAATTTTGGTTGACATGTCTTTCAGCTCTTGAAAAATGTGCCACTTTCTTCTGGATTCCATTGTTCTGATGAGAAACCTGTTCTTGTTCAAATTGGTGTTCCCTTATAGGCAATATATTGTTTCTCTCCTGCTTTCTAAGATTTTTCTTTCTTTGTCTTTAGTTTTCAGAAGTTTGAGTATGATGTGCCTTGGTGTGAATTTTATTTGCTTTATCCTATTTGGAGTTTGTTCAGCTTCTTGGATCTACAATTTTATGTGTTTTGCCAAATTTGGGAAATTTTTATTTCTTCAACTACTTTTTCAGTCCCATGTTCTTTCTTCTGTCCTGGGACTTCAATGATATGAATGATGGATCTTGTTATCCTCCCACAAAGCCTGAGGTTCTGCTAACTTTTTTTCCAGTCTATTTTCTCTTCATTATTTAGATTGATTTATCCTCAATTCACTGATTCTATCCTTGTCATCTCCACTCTACTACCGAACCCATCCATGAGTTTTAAAATTTTGGTTATTGTATTTCTGAGTTCTATAATTTCTATTTGTTTCTCTTTATACCTTTTATTCTTTGTTGACATTTTCTTTTTTTATTTACTTCTAGAGAATTTGTAATTCATTGTCAGAGCATTTTTATGGTGACTACTTTAAAATCCTTGTCAGATAACTACGTATCTGATTCATCTTAGTATTAACATTTGCTGTCTTTTCTCATTCAAATTGTGGTTTTCCTGAGTAAACGTTTTTGATTTTATCCTGGACATTTTGATTCTTAAGTTAGGACACTCTTGATCCTAAATCTTCTCTTTTAGTGAGCAGTCACCCTGTTTATGTTTGGTGTATAAGTTCTGGTCTAATTTTGTGAGCATTTGTATCAATGACAGTTTAGTTTTCTGAGCCCTTTGAATTCTATTTTTATCTGCTTTGTTCTGGTGTTTCTGGGGCTCCTGCTTAATCTTAGCTGGTGCCATCTGTGGGGATAGAAAGTACTTCTTTGGAACATCTGGTGTTGTGCCACCTTTGTGGAGAGCAAGGAAAACCAGAGCTCTGGTAGATTAGACTGCCTGCAGGGGCTGCAGCTGTGGACTTGTTCTAGTTGGACCTAGTTGTCCACTAGTTCTCTGTGGGCTTCCCACCTCACCCCTTGTCCAGAGAGAGCAGGCTTTTCTTGGGTTTTGTTGTCTATGTCTATTGGTGGTTCTGAGTTCCGTACCTCTCTGGCACCCAATCTGGACGTACATGGGAGATAAAAAGAAAACCAAGCAGACTCACTGCATTGTGGTACCTCAAGTCTTGGGGGCTCCCAGCCAGCCTGCCTTCTTCCTTCCAGCTTTCAGAATTCTTTTATCATTGTCTACGGAGTAATTTCCAAGGTATTTAGTTGTATTCAGAGAAGTAAACCAGGGAAAATTGATTTTATGCCATCTTCTTCTGGGATAAGAAACCTATTTGGATGACTTTGATGTTTTAAAAACACCCAGGAAAATGAATAACCATTAAGTACATTTTTTTTTGGTAAACAAAATATTTCAAAACATAGAGCCCAATGGAGGGAAATAGTAAGTTGGTTTTATGGGTAGAATTATTGTGTTCTCCCCTGTCCCTTCTCCCACCCCCACCAAAAGATATGATGAAGTCCTAATCCCAATACCTCAAAATGTGATCTTATTTGGGAAAAGGGTCATTGAAGGTAGTTAAGTAATTAAGTTATGATGAGGTCATACTAGAGTAGGGTAGCCTTCTAATCCAAAATGACTGGTGTCCTTATAAAAAGAGGGAAATTCGGACATAGACACAGAAGGAAGACAACCATATGAAGAGACTGTTGGTAGAAATATGGAGGCAGAGATTTGAATGATGCATCTACAAGACAGGGAGCACAAAGATTGCTGGCTATGACTAGAACATAAAACAGATCCTCTCATAGAGTCCTCAGAAAGACTAACAGTACTGACACCTTGATTGTGAACTTCTGGCCTTTAGAACTGTGAGAAAACAAATTTCTGTTGTTTTAGGCCACCTAGTTTGTGATACTCTGTTACAGCAGCCTTAGGAAATTAATGCAGTTGGGAATTAATGACCTTGTATGCTCAAACACTGGGGATTTAGAGAGACAAAAATATGGGGACACTGTGCATCACAGTCAGGACCCACTGTTTAAGTACATGTTCTTACAAAGAGACAGAGAATTGAAAGCAAGATCTGGGAGGTGTCATTGCTGGCTTCTGGCACTCCAGGAAGGCTACACTGGAGGGACCTGGATACCCAGTCTCCACTGCCTGCTTTTGAATCAACCACACAGCACCAGGCACCTCCCCCTAACTATGATGAACTAGAAACAGACACCACTTTCTCTTTTCTGGACAATTGTAATCGCCTTGGATTCTTGTACAACTCACAAAGTCATGAGGTTCCCCCTTATCAAATGGTTGTATGGAATTTCTCACCACGTGACACTACCAATACCTTATTGTGCATTTGTGGCATAAGGCAACTGTTCATTAGTTAAAGATAATTCACATGGACCAATTTTTGGCATCACTGTTTTGGAAAATCCCTTCAAATGAAGAAATAAAGCAGGAAAGATATCTCTCTTAACAATCATCAAAAACAGGAGAATATATCTTTATATGATCCTTTATACTTTTTCTGCAAGTACTTTCACTTTCAATCCTCACTTTAGAAACCCATATGCTTGGACATGTCCACTCTCTGCTGACATGTGGGTACCTCTCACAATTGTATTATTTTCCAAATTAAAAGATTCAATTGAATATGTCACAAATATCTTTAAAGCTGCTACAGAGTCTGGGCTTTTTTTTTTTTTGGTTCCAATTTGGATGGAGACATTTAAGACCACAGCCCCTACTATAAACACGTATACACAACTTGGATCTGATATGGAAATTTTCAGGGTCACCTGGGGCAGATGGAAGAAAGAATTTAATGAGCACCAACTGTGTTCCAGGCTCCCTGATGGATACATTTCACTGAACACACATCTGTTACCATGTAGTCCTGTGGCAGAAAGATGCAAAGGGAATCATTTCCCTTATGTAGACTACAAAGATCCAAACACAATTAATTTTATTTATTTATTTGGGGGAATTAAGTATCTATTAAAGTGTAGTTGATCAGTATAGTATATTATATTAGCTTCAGGTTGCAACATAGTGATTAAATATTTTTATAGATTATACTCGATTTAACGTTATTATAAAATATTGGTTCTAGTCCCTGCATTGTACAATATATCCTTGTAGCTTATTTACTTTATTCATAGTAGTTGGTATCAATACCTTTTAGTTACCTACCCCTATCTTGCCCCTTCTGCATCCCTCTTCCCACAGTAACCACTAGTTTGTTCTCCATATCCATGAGTCTGTTTCTGTTTTGTCATATTTATTCATTTGTTTTATTTTTTAGATTCCACATATAAGTGATAACACATAGTATTTGTCTTTCTCTGTTTGACTTATTTTACTAAGCATAATACCCTCCAGGTCCATCATGTTGTTGCTGCTATGAACTTTGGGGTGCATGCATCTTTTTGAATTTGTGTTTTCATTTTCTTTGGATATATACCCAGGAGTGGAATTGCTAGATCATATGGTAGGTCTATTTTTGGTTTTATGAGGAACCTCCATACTATTTTCCATAATAGTTGTACCAGTTTACATTCCCACTAAAAGTATACTAGGGTTACGTTTTCTCTACATCTTCATCAACATTTGTTATTTGTGGTCTTTTTGATGACAGCCATTCTGACAATTATAAGGTGATATCTCTGTGGTTTTGATTTGCATTTCCTTGATGATTAGTGATGTTGAACATCTTTTCATGTGCCTATTTGTCATCTGTATGTCTTCTATAGAAAAATGTCTATTCAGATCTTTTGCCAATTTTTAATGGGGTTGTTTGTTTTTTTTCATATTGAGTTGTATGAGCTGTTTATATATCAGAATGAGAAAGCAAGAAAACAATCCCATTTAAAATTTCATCAAAAAGAATAAAATACCTAGAAGTAAATTTAACTAAGAAGGTGATATAATCCATCTACAAAATAGGAAAATTACAAAATATTAATGAAGGAAATTGAAGATGACACAAAGAAATGGAAAGATAGCCCATGTTCATGGGTTGAAAAAATTAATATTAATAAAAATGCCCATACTACCCAAAGCAATCTACAGATTTAATGCAATCTGTATCAAAATACCCATAACATTTTTCATAGAGTTAGAACAAATAATTCTAAAATTTATATGGAACCATAAAAGACCCTCAATAGCCAAAGCAATCTTGAGAAAAAGAACAAAATTGGAGTTATCAAACTCCCTGACTTCAGACTGTATTACAAAGCTACAGGAAGCAAAACAGTATGGTACTGTCACAATATAGACACATAGATCAATGGTACAGAATAGAGAGCCCAGAAATAAACTCATGCACTTATGGTCAGTTAACCTACAACAAAGGAGGCAAGAATATACAATGGGGAAAAGACAGTCTCTTCAATAAGAGGTGCTGGGAAAACTGGGAAGCTACCAGTGAAAGAATGAAATTAGAACATTTTCTCACACCATATGCCAAAATAAACTCAATATGGATTAAAGACCTAAATGTAAGACCAGAAACCATAAAACTCCTAGAAGAAAACATAGGTAGAACACTCTTTGACATAAGCTATAGCAATATTGTTTTGGATCAGTATCTTCAGGCAAAGAAGCTAAAACAAAAGTAAACAAGTAGGACCTAATTAAACTTAAAAGGTTTTGTATAGTAAACCATCAACAAAATGGAAAAAAACCTACTGAATGGGAGGAAATATTTGCAAATGATATATACTATAAGAGGTTAATATCTAAACAGTTCTTACAACACAATACCAAATATAATTTTAAAAGAACATGATATTTCCTCCCCTTATTAGAAATCCAGGGACTACTTCCTTTGAGTCTTATGAAATGAGCCCTTTCTTTGGAAATACAGTGACTCAAGGGGTCTGGAAGCAGGAATAAAATTCTGGCTCTGTTCATATCGTTCATCCCATGTAATAGATTCTCAAGCCCTCCTATCAGGGAGAGCAGCAATGGCCCCTGAGAGCCTTGTTCTCCAGACAGAGTTTCATGGTGTGAAGATCAACCTTATGTTCTTCCTGCCAAAAATTAATCTAATAAACTGCATCTTGAACAACGTCCCCATCCCCAGCTCCACCTAGTCTGACCACCCCTCATAACTCTGTCTGAGTTGGAGAGAAGTTAGAAGTATGGGGAGGGAGCATCTTCTGAAGTTGTCTGACTAAGGACAGATATGTTGAGACCACTTTGCCAACCACAAACAGAAGTATGGCTTTTGGTCCTCAGTTGTGAATAAGCAACACTACAAAATTTCTTAGAAGCCCCCAATGTTAATCACCCCAGAGGCCAGCTCACAAGCCCCAGGTATTTCCAATGAACTGGGCTGGTTACGAGTCATCCCTGGTTGGCTCTCATTGCCATTGTGTGATTATTTGAAGGATCATGATAAGATCTGGCAACTGTCTCAGATGAGGTCATCTTCTGAGATTAAACTGTCAGCAAGTACCTTCCAGAAGGAGAGGTTCTCACATAAAAGTTACTATTTACAGATACTCAGATTCTTCCAGCATTGTTTGTGGGAACTTTCATCTGAAAAAATCCCAATAGCTGCAACTTCCACTTTCCTGGGCCTGGCTCAGTCCTGCAATATTCCCCTCCCAACTCCTCTCCTTTGTCTATCCCCCACTGCTTCCAATTTGTACAAGTATAAGATCTGGGGGCTTTGCATATTATTCTCCCTATTGCTTTTTTGGGGATGGGGTGAACTATAAGTCAACATGGATTAGTCTCTGGAGCAATTGAGTGGTTTAAATCTCAACATGGGAATTTTAGGCCCTTGTCAATCAAATTCTAATATTGATTAGGGTAGGTATGGCACTCTGGTCACTGATGCCTCAGCCCTCCCTTCTCTCTGCCCGACCCAGACACATCATCCCAAACAAGCACCAGGATTTCTCTTGCTCAAATACCTCCCAAGTAGTGCAATTGCCTAAATATAAAATCCAGACTCTCCAGCCGAACATTCAAACTCGCCTACTCTCTCCCACTCCCTCTTCATAGGAGACCCTAACCTACCTTTCCAACTATCTTTCCCATTTATTCTTTATTTTTAAAATCAAATTGCTTTTTTTGTTTTAACATCTTTATTGGAGTATAATTGTTTTACAATGGTTAGTTTCTGCTTTATAACAAAGTGAATCAGCTATACATATACATATATCCCCATATCTCCTCCCTCTTGCATCTCCCCCCACCCTCCCTATCCCACCCCTATAGATGGTCAAAAGTACTGAGCTGATCGCCCTGTGCTATGTGGCTTCTTCCCACTAGCTATTTTACATTTGGTAGTATGTATAAGTCCATGCCACTCTCTCACTTCATCCCAGCTTACCCTTCCCTCTCCCTGTGTCCTCAAGTCCATTCTCTAGTAGGTCTGTGTCTTTATTCCCGACTTGCCTGTATGTTCTTCATGACATTTCTTTTTTTTCTTTTCTTTAGATTCCGTATATAACTGTTAGCATACGTTATTGGTTTTTCTCTTTCGGACTTACTTTGCTCCGTATGACAGGCTCTATGTCCATCCACCTCACTACAAATAACTGAATTTCCTTTATTTTTATGGCTGAGTAATAGTCCATTGTATATGTGTGCCACATCTTCTTTATCCATTCATCCGATGATGGACACTTAGGTTTCTTCCATGTGCTGGCTATTGTAAATAGAGCTGCAATGAACATTTTGGTACATGACTCTTTTTGAATTATGGTATATGCCTAGTAGTAGGATTCCTGGGTCATATGGTAGTTCTATTTTTAGTTTTTAAGGAGCCTTCTTACTGTTCTCCATAGTGGCTGTATGAACTTACATTCCCACCAAACGTGCAAGAGGGCTCCCTTTTCTCCACACCCTCTTCAGCATTTATTATTTCTAGATTTTTTGATGATGGTCATTCTGACTGGTGTGAGATGATATCTCATTGTAGTTTTCATTTGCAATTCTCTAATGATTAGTGATGTTGACCATTCTTTCATGTGTTTATTGGCAGTCTGTATATCTTCTTTGGAGAAATGTCTATTTAGGTCTTCTGCCCATTTTTGGATTGGGTTTTTGGTTTTTTGATATTGAGCTGCATGAACTGCTTGTAAATTTTGGAGATGAATCCTTTGTCAGTTGCTTCATTTGCAAATATTTTCTCCCATTCTGAGGGTTGTCTTTTGGTCTCGTTTATGGTTTCCTTTGCTGTGCAAAAGCTTTTAAGTTTCATTAGGTCCCATTTGCTTATTTTTGTTTTTATTTCCTTTAGGAGGTGGGTCAAAAAGGATCTTGCTGTGATTTATGTCATAGAGTGTTCTGCCGATGTTTTCCTCTAAGAGTTTGATAGTTTCTGGCCTTACATTTAGGTCTTTAGTCCATTTTGAGTTTAGTTTTGTGTATGGTGTTAAGGAGTGTTCTAATATCATACTTTTACATGTAACTGTCCAGTTTTTCCAGCACCACTTATTGAAGAGCCTGTCTTTTCTCCACTGTACATTCTTGCCTCTTTTATCAGAGATAAGGTGACCATATGTGTGTGGGTTTATGTCTGGGCTTTCTATCCTGTTCCATTGATCTATATTTCTATTTTTGTGCCAGTATCATACTGTCTTGATTACTGTAGCTTTGTAGTATAGTCTGAAGTCAGGGAGCCTGATTCCTCCAGCTCCATTTTTCGTTCTCAAGATTGATTTGACTATTCGGGGTCTTTTCTATTTCCATAGAAATTGTGACATTTTTTGTTCTAGTTCTGTGAAAAATGCCATTGGTAGTTTGATAGGGATTGCACTGAATCTGTAGATTGCTTTGGGTAGTAGAGTCATTTTCACAATGTTGATTCTTCCAATCCATGAACATGGTATATCTCTCCATCTATTTGTATCATCTTTAATTTCTTTCATCAGTGTCATAATTTTCTGCATACAGGCCTTTTGTCTCCTTAGGTAGGTTTGTTCCTAGTTATTTTATTCTTTTTGTTGCAATGGTAAATGGGAGTGTTTTTCTAATTTCACTTTCAGATCACTTTCACATCATTAGTGTATAGGAATGCTAGAGATTTCTGTGCACTAATTTTTTATCCTACTACTTTACCAAATTCATTGATTAGTTCTAGTAGTTTTCTGGTAACATATTTAGAATTCTCTGTGTAGAGTGTCAGGTCATCTGCAAAGAGTGACAGCTTCACTTCTTCTTTTCTGATTTGGATTCCCTTTATTTCTTTTTCTTCTCTGATTGCTGTGGTTAAAACTTCCAAAATTATGTTGAATAATAGTGCTGAGAGTGGACAACCTTGTATTGTTCCTGATCTTAGTGAAAATGGTTTCAGTTTTTCACCATTAAGGACGATGTTGGCTGTGGGTTTGTCATATATGGCCTTTAATATGTTCAGGGAATTTGCCTCTATGCCTACTTTCTGGAGCGTTTTAATCATAAATCGGTGTTGATTTTTGTCAAAAGCCTTCTCTGCATCTATTGAGATGATCATATGGTTTTTCTCCTTCAATTTGTTAATATGGTGTATCACATTGATTGATTTCCTTATATTGAAGACTCCTTGCATTCCTGGGATAAACCCCACTTGATCATGGTGTATGATCCTTTTATTGTGTTGTTGGATTCTGTCTGCTAGTGTTTTGTTGAGGATTTTTGCATCTATGTTCATCAGTAATATTGGCCTGTAGTATTCTTTCTCTGTGACAACTTTGTCTACTTTTGGTATCAGGCTGATGGTGGCCTCGTAGAATGAGTTTGGGAGTGTTCCTCCCTCTGTTATATTTTGGAAGAGTTTGAGAATGATAGGTGTTAGCTCTTCTCTAAATGTTTGATAGAATTCGCCTGTGAAGCCATCTGGTACTGGGCTTTTGTTTCTTGGAAGATTTTTAATCACAGTTTCAATTTCAGTGCTTGTGATTGGTGTGTTCATATTTTCTATTTCTTCCTGGTTCAGTCTTGGAAGGTTGTGTATTTCTAAGAATTTGTTCATTTCTTTCAGGTTGTCCATTTTATTGGCATAGAGTTGCTTGTAGTAATCCCTCATGATCCTTTGTATTTGTACAACAACTGTATTTGTGCAGTTTCAGTTGTTACTTCCTTTTCATTTCTAATTCTATTGATTTGATTCTTCTCCCTTTTTTTCTTGATGAGTCTGGCTAATGGTTTATCAATTTTGTTTATCTTCTCAAAGAACCAGCTTTTAGTTTCATTGATCTTTGCTATAATTTCCTTCATTTCTTTTTCATTAATTTTTGATCTGATCTTTATGATTTCTTTCCTTCTGCTAACTTTGGGTGTTTTTTGTTCTTCTTTCTCTAATTGCTTTAGGTGTAAGGTTAGGTTGTTTATTTGAAATGTTTCTTTTTTCTTAAGGTAGGATTGTATTGTTATAAACTTCCCTCTTAGAACTGCTTTTGCTGCGTCCCATAGGTTTTGGCTCATTGTGTTTTCATTGTCATTTGTTTCTAGGTATTTTTTAATTTCCTCTTTGATTTCTTCAGTGATCTCTTGGTTATTAAGGAATGTATTCTTTAGCCTCCATATGTTTGTACTTTTTACAGATCTTTTCTTGTAATTGATATCTTGTCTCATAGCATTGTGGTCAGAAAAGATATTTGATACAATTTCAATTTTCTTAAATTTACCAAGGCTTGATTTGTGACAAGAGGTATGATCTATCCTGGAGAATGTTCCATGAGCACTTGAGAAGAATGTGTATTCTGTTGTTTTGGGATGGAATGTCCTATAAATATTAATTAAGTCCATCTTATTTAATGTATCATTTAAAGCTTGTGTTTCCTTATTTATTTTCATTCTGGATGCCCTGTCCATTGGCGAAAGTGGGGTGTTAAAGTCCCCTACTATGATTGTGTTAGTCGATTTCCCCTTTTATGGCTGTTAGTATTTGCCTTATGTATTGAGGTGCTCCTATGTTAGGTGCATAAATATTTACAATTTTTATATCTTCTTCTTGGATCGATCCCTTAATCATTATGTAGTGTCCTTCTTTGTCTCTTGTAATAGCCTTTATTTTAAAGTCTATTTTGTCTGATATGAGAATTGCTACTCCAGTTTTCTTTTGATTTCCATTTGCATGGAATATCTTTTTCCATCCACTCACTTTCAGTCTGTACGTGTCCCTAAGTCTGAAGTGGGTCTGTTGTAGACAGCATATATATGGGTCTTGTTTTTGTATCCATTCAGCCAGTCTATGTCTTTTGGTTGGAAAATTTAATCCATTTACATTTAAGGTAATTATCAACATGTATGCTCTTATTCCCATTTTCTTAATTGTTTTGGGTTTGTTATTGTAGGCCTTTTCCTTCTCTTGTATTTCTTGCCTAGAGAAGTTCTGTTAGCATTTGTTGCAAAGCTGGTTTTATGGTGCTGGAGTCTCTTAGCTTTTCCTTGCCTGTAAAGGTTTTAATTTCTCTATCAAATCTGAATGAGATCCTTGCTGGGTAGAATAATCTTGGGTGTAGGTTTTTCTTTCTTCACTTTAAATATGTCCTGCCACTCCCTTCTGGTTTGCAGAGTTTTTGCTTAAATATCAGCTGTTACCCTTATGGGGATTCCCTTGTGTGTTATTTGTTGTTTTTACCTTGCTGCTTTTAATATTTTTTCTTTGTATTTAAGTTTTGATAGTTTGATTAATATGTGTCTTGGCATGTTCCTCCTTGGATTTATCCTGTATGGGACTCTCTGTGCTTCCTGGACTTAACTATTTCTTTTCCCATATTAGGGAAGTTTTCAACTATAGTCTCTTTAAATATTTTCTCAGTCTTTTTCTCTTCTTCTGGGACGCTATAATTAGAATGTTCGTGCGTTTAATGTTGTCCCAGAGGTGTCTGAGACTGTCCTCAATTCTTTTCATTCTTTTTTCTTTAGTCTGCTCTGCGGTAGTTATTTCCACTATTTTATCTTCCAGGTCACTTATCCGTTCTTCTGATTCTGCTATTGATCCCTTCTAGAGAACATTTAATTTCATTTATTGTGTTGTTCATCATTGTTTGTTCTTTATTTCTTCTAGGTCCTTGTTAAATGTTTCTTGTATTTTCTCTATTCTATTTCTAAATTGTGGATCATCTTTTCTATCTTTATTCTGAATTCTTTTTCAGGTAGACTGCCTATTTCCTCTTCATTTGTTAGGTCTGTTGGGTTTTTATCTTGCTCCTTCATCTGCTGTGTGTTTTTCTGTCTTCTCATTTTGCTTAACTTACTGTGTTTGGGGTCTCCTATTCACAGGCTGCACGTTCGTAGTTCCCGTTGATTTTGGTGTCTGTCCCCAGTGGCTAAGTTTGGTTCAGTGGGTTGTGTATGCTTCCTGGTGGAGGGGACTAGTGCCTGTGTTCTGGTGGATGAAGCTGGATCTTGTCTTTCTGATGGGCAGGTCCACGTCTGGTGATGTGTTTTGGGGCGTCTGTGGCCTTAGTATGATTTTAGGCAGCCTCTCTGCTAATGGATGGGGTTTTGCTCTTGTCTTGCTAGTTGTTTGGCATAGGATGTCCAGCACTGGAGCTTGTTGGTTGTTGAGTGAAGCTGGGTCTTGGCATTGAGATGGAGATCTCTGGGCGATTTTTGCCATTTGATATTACGTGGAGCTGGGAGGTTTCTTGTGGACCAGGGTCCTGAAGTTGGCTCTCCCACCTCAGAGACACAGCACTGACTCCTGGCTGCAGCACCAAGAGCCTTTCATCCACACAGCTCAGAATAAAAGGGAGAAAAAAAGAAAGAAAGAAAGGAGATAAAAAAATAAAATAAAATAAAATGTTATTAAAATAAAAAATAATAATAATTATTAAGAAAAAATTTAAAAAATAATTAAAAAAAATAACCCCCCCAAAAACGGACAAACAGAAACCTATGATAAATGGTAAAAGCAAAGCTATACAGACAAAATCACACACAGAAGCACACACATACACACTCACATAGAAAGAAAAAGGGAAAATTATATATATATATATATATACACATACATACATATATATATATATATATATATATAATCTTTGCTCCTAAAGTCCACCTTCTCGATTTGGGATGATTCGTTGTCTATTCAGCTATTCCACTGATGCAGGGTACAATTGTGGAGATTTACTCCGCTGCTCCTGAGGCTGCTGGGAGAAATTTCCCTTTCTCTTCTTTGTTCGCACAGCTTCCGGGGTACAGCTTTCGATTTGGACACGCTTCTGCGTGTAGGTCGCCTGAGGGCCTCTTTTCTTCACTCAGACAGGACGGGGTTAAAGGAGCAGCTGCGTCCGGGGCTCTGGCTCACTCAGGCAGGCGGGAAGGAAGGGTTCAGAATGCAGGGCGAGCCTGCGGCGTCAGAGGCCGCTGTGTCATTGCAACAGCCTGAGGCGTGCCCTGCCTTCTCCCGGGGAAGTTGTCCTTGGATCATGGGACCCTGGCAGGGGTGGGCTTCACAGACTCCGGGAAGGGAGGTTGCACACAGGCTTCTTGGTGCCGGCAGCAGCAGCCTTAGAGTCCCATGCCCGTCTCTGGGGTCCGTGCTGATAGCCGCGGCTCGAGCCCGTCTCTGGAGCTCCTTTAATCGGCGTTCTTAATACCCTGTCCTCACGCACCAGGAAACAAAGGGGCAAGAAAAAGTCTCTTGCCTCTTCGGCAGTTCCAGAGTTTTTCCCGGAGTCCCTCTCGGGTAGCTGTGGCACTCTAGCCCCCTTCAGGCTGTGCTCACGCAGCCAACCCCAGTCCTCTCCCAGGGATCCGACCACTGAAGCCCGAGGCTCAGCTCCCAGGCCCTGCTCATCCTGGCGTGTGAGCAGACGAGCCTCTAGGCCTGGTGAGTGCTGGTCAGCACCGATCTTCCTTGCGGGAATCTCTCCACTTTGCCCTCCGCACCCCTGTTGCTGCGCTCTCCTCCGTGGCTGCGAAGCTTCCCCCATCCGCCACCTGCAATCTCCGCCCGCGAAGGGCCTTCCTAGTGTGTGGAAACCTTTCCTCCTTCACAGCTCCCTCCCACTGGGCAGGTCCTGTCCCTATTCCTTTTTCTCTGTTTTTTCTTTTTTCTTTCGCCCTACCCAGGTACGTGAGGAGTTTCTTGCCTTTTGGGAAGTCTGAGGTCTTCTGCCAGCATTCAATAGGTGCTCTGTAGGAGTTGTTCCACATGTATATGTATTTCTGACATATTTGTGGAGAGGAAGGTGATCTCTGCGTCTTACTCTTCTGCCATCTTGAAGCTCCCCCTGCTAATGGATTCTTGAATGCAGAAGTTAGTGTGGATCATCTGTGTCTTCCCTTCTGCACCTACCCTGTGTTGTTTACACACCTGGAGCCCAAGAAGCAAATGACCAATCAGAGTTTGCTTTAAGAATCTTGCACTACTTCACACTTATTAAGATGGCTGTTAAAAAAAAGCCCAGAAAATAACGAGTTGTTGTGGAGGTGGAGAAATTGGAACACTTGTGCATTACTGGTAGAAATGTAAAATGGTGCAGCCACTTGGGAGAGTGGTATGGTGATTTCTCAAAAAATTAAAAATAGAATTACAATATGATCCAATAATAATTCCATTTCTGAGTATATACCCAAAAGAATTGAAAGAGGTATTTGTATGCCCATGTTCATAAAAGCTTTTTTCATAATAACCTAAAGGTGAAAGCAACCCAAATGTCTATTTTTTAAAATAAATTTGTTTATTTTATTTATTTAATTTTGGCTGCATTTGGTCTTCATTGCTGCGTGCGGGCTTTCTCTAGTTGTCGTAAGCAGGAGTTACTCTTCATTCCGGTGCACGTGCTTCTTGTTGTGGTGGCTTCTCTTATTGCAGAGCATGGACTCTAGGCACCCGGACTTCAGTAGTTGTGGCACTTGGGCTCAATTGCTCTGTGGCATGTGGGATATTTCCAGCCCAGGAATTGAACCCGTGTCTCCTGCATTGGCAGGCAGATTCTTAACCACTGCACCACCAGGGAAGTTTCCCAAATGTCTATTGATGGATGAATGGATAAACAAATATGGTACACACATACAATGGAATATTATTTAACCTTAAAGAGGAAGGAAATTCTGACACGTTACACGGGTGAACTTTGAGGACATTACGCTGAGTAAAATAAGCCAGTCCCAAAAGGAAAATACTATATGATTCCACTTATATGAGGTATCTAGTGTAGTCAAATTCATAGAGACAGAAAGTAGAATGGTGATTGCTGGGGCGAGGGGCAGACGGAAATGGGGAGTTATTGTTTAATGGGTGCAATTTCAGTTTTGCAAGATGAAAAGAGCTCTGGAGATGGATGGTGGTGATGGTAGCACAGCAATGTAAATGTTTTTAATGTCATTGAACTATACACTTAGAAATGGTTAAAATGGTAAAATTTACATTATGCATACCTTTCTGCAACTAAAAACAAGAGAGAATGTTATCTTAACAGCAAGTTGTATTGGAGTGGGGAGGCTGGGAGAAGTGAGACTACCTACAGGGTGCTGCAGATATCTCAAGGTAGTATGGAGGGGCACGCCATACCTATGATCAGCGATGGTGGGTATAGATGGTAGAGCAGGGAGACAAAGATATGAACGCAATTCCACTACTTGGAACATTGGAACATTGGACAAGTCACTTAACCTCTCTGTACCTCATCTATGAAATGGGTCATCCCAGTGATAAATGCTTAGTTCAGTGCCAGGCACACAGCAAAGGCTTAGATATTACTAGACCTCAGCACCTCAGCATACATAGTGCCATGCTGCTCACAAGTGTGGGCAGAGGACCAGCTGCATCATTATCACCTGCGAGCTTGTCAGAAATGAACATTCATAAGTCCTGACCCAGACCTACTGCATCAGAATCTCCAGGGGTGGAGCTCAAGAATCTGTTTTAACCAGCCTTCTGGGTGATTCTTTTGCCTTAGTAGAAGTTTGAGAAGCCCTGGACTGGTAGTACTGATGTTATGGCAACCATTACTCAGAACTAAAGAAAAACTTAGAGTCTAGGCTTAGCAGCAGCTGGTTAAATTAGACTAATCTTCAGAGAACAGAATTTGGAGAAGGAAGGCCATGGCTCTCACAGTAAACTAGGTCCTTTGACACAAGCGTGGTTTTATAAATCTTCAGGCAGCTGGCCCTGTGATGGGCAACTTCTGAGCACAGTGAGGGAGAGGACTGTCTGGCAGAGCAGTGTGCATTAATGCACAGGCAGACAGTGTTCTTGCAATTTGCCAGGCAATCAAGTGAATCCATTGTCCCTACCTGAGGGCCTGCTCCCAAGGGGGGCAGCAAGGGAGGAGTGGGATAGAGATAAGGTGTCCATTCCACCTTTATCTCAGGGAGCTAGAGCTGAGATTCAGTCTCTTTGCATGGCCAAGAAGGACAGAAAAACAACCTGACAACAATGAACACTGGTGCAGCCCTGGGAAAGTCAGTTCAGGGGGGCGATATAATTGAAATGCATGTTGCCTTTTGAAAGAGTGTCCAAGCAGTGCCTTGTCCTCAAGACCTCCTCCGATCAGGGATGTATACCTGGAAGAACAAGAAGGCCAGATAGAAAAGACATCGGGTTCCTGATTCCATGTCTCAAGAATGAATCTGTTACTGCTGCTCCATCTTCCAGGGGCTGGAGATGATGTTATGCAGGCCAAGACACAAGACTCCAGACTCCATGAATCCTGCCCATTTAAAGCAAGGGATGCATAACTCACCCATGAAGGTTTAAAGACAGATCTGTAGTCACTGGAGAGGCACAGTGTTCAGCTAGGGACATCATGGCTGGGAGGTCCTGGGGGAAGTCCCAGAAGGCATTTTGCAAAGGACATACCATCTCTGGCATGGGTGTCTCTTGTCAAAAGAGCCTGCTGTGGGGCTTCCCTGGTGGCTCAGTGGGTGAGAGTCCGCCTGCCGATGCAGGGGACACGGGTTCGTGCCCCGGTCCGGGAAGATCCCACATGCCGCGGAGCGGCTGGGCCCGTGAGCCATGGCCGCTGGGCCTGCGCATCCGGAGCCTGTGCTCCGCAACGGGAGAGGCCACAACAGTGAGAGGCCCGCGTACCACAAAAAAAAACAAAAACAAAAAAGAGCCTGCTGTGGAAGCTTTGTGAGTGGTTCACAAGACAGGGTTCATTCATGCCCATGCCCCTTGTCCCCCAGCTCTGGCACAAAATCAAGGCATTCACCTCCATACCCTTTTGGCAGCAATGGGGACCCACAGCAGGAGGCCATGTAGTAAATGGAAGGAAGGTCTAGCTAACTTGGGAGCATCACTGGCTGTTGTGACTCTGGGCTGCAGGACGCTTCAAAAGTTAAAACTAACCATTTGTACAATTCAGTGGCACATAGTACATTCACAATGTTTTGCAACCACTACCTCTATCTAAAAGAAATTTTGAGCCTAAGTGAGAAGAGAAAGTTAGAAATATCCACCCGTCACTTGGTGTGGGGAGCAGGTGCAGAACTACTGTTTGGGAGAAGAGAGTGAGGTTGTTTGAATGTATTGGGAGTAAGAAGAAAGTCTTAGATGACCCCGTGGACATGGCAGGAGTTTTAGCCCTGAAGTTGGGGAGAGAAATGCAGCTGTATGATAATTGACAGTTAATCTCTGAACATGAAGGGATTGCTGGAGGCGGGGCTGGGAGGCGTCGGAGAGCAACTGAGAGAAGAAAGAGGACCCCGAACAAAGGCTGAGAGTCCCTCACATTTATAGGAGAGAAAATGAGCCAGGGCAGGAGGCTGCCAGGCTTCTACACAAGGCCAAATTAGGTGTTCTTTGAGACCAGGCATTCCTTCCCTTTGTGCTGACCTGAGAGATGTTGGGAGAGTGGAGAGGGGTTGCCAAAGCATGGCAGTGACTTTCCAAGATGTCAGTGTCAGCACTGTCAGTTCGTGCCCATGGTCCTTTCTTCTCCATTCCCCCAGCTGTATTGGACCCCACTATGACTTCATTCTTCAGACTTTCTTTGAACAGATATGCATTTTGTGAGCCAAACAGAGCAATAATGGCCCCAGTGGTTCCTGCAGCCAGGAGAAGAGGGTCACTGACCCCAGACCTTGGGCTTTGGAGGCTCCCTTTTAGCCCTCACCATGGCCTTCTCAGAGTGGGAAGAGCCCACCTGGCCAAGCATCTGAAAGACCTTGCACTCTTCCTTTGACACCAGGAGTATGTACTCCCGGTATCTGGATTCCGGAATTCCCAACTCAGATACCCTAAGCATGCTTGCCGGGCCTGTCTTCCCAGTTGTGCACTGCACTGCCCTTGTGCACAGCCCTATGTAAGAGGGGGACCAAGGGGCAGCTTTTGTGCAGGGTGTGGTTAGATCTGAGGTGTGAGGATTGGGGTGTCCAGGCACATGTGTGAGAAGTCCCTCTGAGATTGGGTGAGGAAGGAGGGGCTGCTGGGGGCTTCTCCCTGATCTGGTATGGAGCTCTGGGAGTCTAACCATGTCTTGCAGGCCTTTATGAGGTATGTTAGTGTAGCACAGATGCATTTCATTTAATAGTCTTGATTTATCATTTTACATATTTAGATGTGGAGTGAGCAGTTCCTCCTTGATCTTCTTGCCTTGAGGTCTCCCGCAGGCCTGTCTGCAACCTTCTTCTTGGGCCTAGCCATAATTTTCAATATATTTTCTTCTCCTTAGAGCCTGAAATATGTTGTCAGAAAATCTTTTTTTTTTAAACCTTAAAGCCTGAGTTATAAGTCGGGTAAGTGACAACTGCATGTGTCTTTCTGGTTTCTCCGCCACTCCCTTGCACAACACCCTTTACTGGAGGGCTGGGAAGACAGATTTGTGTGTGTGTGTTTGTGTGTGTGTGTGTGTGTGAACAATCTTCCGCACCTCGGCCTAGAAACTGAGGGCTTGTGCTCATGTGCTGATAAGCCCTTTTAGGTGTTGGGGCCTCTAGAAATTTTCATCCAGCCTCAGGCTTAGATTCCAAATTCTCAGGGGATCCTGACCAACCATAACATCATGACAATCATCACCATCTCAACCACTGTCACCTGCCTCTCCTCATCTTCACTGTACCCTTCCCCAACCATTGCTATCACCGCTACCATTGCCCCTCCAGCACCACTGCCTCATCACTTCCAATACCTCCCCATCACCACCCTTGCCACCGTCATTATAAATAACACCACCACCAACATCAGCACCACCACCACCACCATGCAATCATTCAATCAGCAAACACTTATTAGGAATCTACTTTGTGCCAGACACTGTTCTAGGCACTTGGGATACATCAATGAACAAAACAGACAATGCCCCTATATAGAGCTTACATTCTAGTAGGGGACTAGGTGGAAACCAAATAAACCATAAGCATAATATATAAGTAAATTATCTAATATAGTAGACGTAATAAACGGCATGGAAAAGAAGTAGAACACAGTAAGGTGGGTCAAGAGTGAGAGGCTGCAGTTTCACATAGGGTGGTCAGGGACAGTATCTCAGTAAAGACATGAAGGGTGAGGGGGTTAGCTGTGCTAACTCATATCATTTACTGAAGGATTACTATGTTCTTTTTAACACACCCACTATTTTATAAGTAAGCCTCTAAAAAGACTGAAATGGCAAGAACTAAACTTCAAAAGTATTTTAACTCAGTCTCCAATCATATTAACATCTCATGAGCTACAGAAAAGCTTTGCTCTGGTTTCTTTTCCAATGCTGCCTCCTTGTGCTGACTAAAAGCAGTGCAGGGTCAACATATTCTAACATGGTCTGGAATTCAAGAATCCATGGCTCTTACCTTGAGTGAGAAATCCCCACCTATCACCAGACATCAACCCAGTAGATGTTCCAAAATATAGAAAAAATATTGCAATTCAAGCATATATTAAATTCCCAAATCCAATACGGGTAAGATCAATCTAAAAAATCCATTTTGCAAACATATAAATAAAACTCTATTTTTGTTAACTATATTAACATTTATCAAATGTATTAATAATATTAATATAATATGTTTTAACCAAATAAGATTTATATTCTGGATCAAGGAAAATTCTCATCATGATTACATTAAGAAGAAAACTCAGGACTGTATTGTTAAGGAGAATTGAAAAAATTACAACTTATTCAGCATTTACTATATGTCAGACACTGTGTTGGTACTTTAGATTTATTCTTAATTAAATTTATCAGTATTCTATGAGGGGAGTATTACCCCCACTTTATCAATGACTTACATGAGACTCAATAAGACTATGAAGACTAGCTGGTAGATGGGCACTGAAGTTGAACTACACTTTATTTAGTCCCAGATCTAAAGTCCTGGTAAATGTGTGTGATAGGTTCTTTATAGAAAGTGTGCATTTTAATCCAAGGATCAACCTGCTACTTATTATTGAGTAAAAATGAATAGCTGGGCACATTTTTAAAATGATAAAATGCATCCATCTCAACCCAGATATGAGTACCAGGATTCATGGGAAAACACTAGAAACATTCTTGTTTAAGTTAGGGAGGAGACAAGCAATCCACTAGCATCATATTTAATGTTCTTCTGGAAGTCAATGCAATTATAGATAAAAGAATAATTTTAGGAATTTAAAAATTAGAAAAGAGAAGATAAAACCATTAATATTTTGGAGATGGTATATAATTGTATACTCAGAAAACCCAAAAAAATCGAATGAAAAAATCTTGCAGATAGCGAGACAATAGGTAAAGTGGCAGGTACAAAATGACATATAGAACAAACTAGTCTCTAAATAGCAACTAGTCAGAATATAGTAGAAGAAGATGTTCCATTTACCACAACAGTAAAAAGGATGAACGATCTGGTTTACATTTAAAGTGAAAGAACTATATGAACAAGACTTCACAATGCGTCTGAGAAGAAAAGAGAAGATTTGGACAAATGGAAAGGCAAACCATGTTCTTAGATAGGAAAACTCAACATCATAAAAATCTCCCCAAGTTACTTTATAAATTTAAGGTGAGTATAATAAAAACACCAATGAGTTTCCTTTAAAAACTAGATTTATTAATTTTAATGTTCATGAGAAAAAATAAACTTGTAAGTATAGTTAGGAAAATACTGTTAGGAATGATGAGGGAGAGAATAACACTATCCAATACTAAAATATATTACAAAATTGTAATTACTGAAACAGATTTGTCAGAATGCATTTGTAAAAGAAAGTCAAGATAATAGTCCCATACACATGGGACACTTACTATGTAATAAAGATGAGGTTTCAAGTAAAAAAGTGAGGATCATTCTAAGAAAGCATCTGGAAAATTGAGAAGCCATCTGGAAAAAAGTAAAATTAGAGCTATACTTCTTACCTTTTCTTGCTGGGCTAAGCCTGGGAAGATGGGAGCTGGGAAGCCACCACAGGTCTAGTCTTGTTGAGAAAAGCTGTGTTTAGAAACAATGAGGAGGACACAGACAGACACAAGGATGAAAAGAGAGAGGCCGATGATGTTCAGGTTCCTGCCCTTCTTCAAGTTTGTTACACCAGCAAACAGATCTCCCTTCTTGACCTAAGCTTCTTCTAACTGCCTACCTGTCACTTGGGACCCAAGAAATCTGACATCCACAATGTGGTATTATCTTTGTTTTAGGCTTGGGGCCTAAGGTTGCCCATTAAGACAAGACTCTTGTCCCAATTCAGTGCCTTTTCCCCCATGAAACAGCATGCCCAACTGCTTGTAAGGAAGGAGACTTGTACACACTGCTGAGATGTCTCCTGGAGCACCTCTGAGGAGACCCAGAATTTGGCAGCATCTACCTCTGGAAAACTTATGGACCAGAAAAAGCAGAATCTGGAGAAAATTTCTACCTTTGTGTAGTAGATGTAATTGCCCAAAGTGAAAACATGTTGGTTCCATCCTCATTCTCCTCAGAGGTTATCACTGACATCAAAATCACAAACATTTTTGGCATTATCAAGAATACTTTGAGTAATTGGCTGTATGTTAATGGCTATGCAACATATATAATTGATGAAATTCACTCTAAGTAACAATAATTCTCAAGGTATTAGAAAATACATAGTCATAATGATTTCTATGAATATGATAATAATAAATTGTGTTTTAAGAGAAGTCAGACTAAAACTTTAGACAAGAATAACATGGTAGTTGGGAGGAAGCTAAATTAAGACAGCATTGAAAGAAGTGAAAATTGTGTATTTTGTTTAAGAAAGATACAGATATTGCTTAGATTTTTGTGAGAAATATGTAAAAATGAGTAATATTTTACAAATATAAATACCATATGAATGAAAAGAAAATATTTGTTCTCCAAATAGGAAGGGCAAATAAAAGATAATAAAGGAAGCATGTGTAATTTAACAAGTCAGGGAAGGAGAAAAACATAAGCAAAGGGCAAGAAGGTAAATAGAAAGCACAGAATAAAATGGTAGAAAGAAGTCCAATATAATGGTAATCGTAATAAAAGTAAACAGGTAATACTCACCTAATAGTTATCTAATCTATATATTCAGAGATTTTCAGATTAGAGCAAAAGCAACAATTACAGAAACAAAGTCTAGCTCTATGTTTATGAGAAACATATATAAATCAAGGAACACTGAAAGGTTAAAATTAAAGGGATAAAAACCAGGCAAATACTAACAAAAAAGATAGTGCAGCAATACAAATGTCAGGTAAAATAGAATGTAATGAGAAAAGCAGTAAAAAATACAAGGAAAGATATTTCATACTGATCAGAGAAACAGTCCTCCAAAAATCATACACAGGTTATTCTGGGTGTTTCTGCGAGGGTGTTTTCGGATGAGATTAACATTTATTTATTTTAAAAAATTTGTTTCTAGTCGTGATTCCTTCATTTTTTAAAAAAAATTTTTATGGGAGTATAGTTGCTTTACAATGTTGTGTTAGTTTTGTTTTTGTATGTTTTTTTTTTAGGCCTCACCATGCGGCATGCAGGATTCAAGTTTCCTGACAAGGGATCAAATCCATGCCCCCTGCATTGGGAGCACAGGGTCTTAACCATGGGACTGCCAGGGAAGTCCTGAGATTAACATTTAAATTGATAGACTGAGTAAATCAGATTGCCCTCCCTAATCTAGGTCGGCCTCATGCAATCAGTTGAAGGCCTGAATAGAACAAAAGGTTGACCCTCCTTCCAGTAAGAGGGGACGCTTCTATCTCGGCTGCCTTTGACCTGGGACATCTTTTTTTTTTTTTTTTTTTTTTTTTTCCTGTTTTGGTTTGTATTGGAACTGTAACATCAACTCTCTTGGGTCTCAGGCTTTTGGTCTGGGACTAGAACTATACCATCAGCATCTCTCCTGGGCCTCCAGTTTGCTGAATGCTGAACTTGGGACTTGTCAGCCTCCATAATAACATACTCTATTTCCTATATCTATGTTTACATTTATATTTATATCTATATCATCTTCTATATCTATCACTCCTACTGGTTGTGTTTCTCTGGTGAAACCTGACTAGAAAAGGGGAAAATAGTTTTCCTTGATTCTCTGGTGCTTCCAGGCTGCTGTATGTGGGCTAGGCAGGTTCCAGTAGCCATGCAACAAAAAGAAGCAGGAGTGAAGACAAACCGTGGGCAAGAGTACAGGAAAAAGAAGCATCAAGGGAACATGCGGTGGCACAGAATCTGCTACATATGTCATAACTCATTCATTGATGTTACTCCAAATTCATGACATAGGTATACTACAATTAACCCCATTCCACAGATGAGGAAGCTGACGCACAAGGAAAGTAAATAATCAGTGACACCAACTCAGTAGTGTCAGAGCTGGCATTCGGAACCAGGAAATTTGTCTCTCGAAGAAAGATGTGAAATATTCTGTTAAGCTACTAGTAAAGGGAGTAATATTCAGTCATTAACACCCCAGTGAGGCTTTGCTAATTCAAGTGTGGGACAGGGGCAGAGTAAAAGAAATAGGAGGGGTAACTGAGAGGAGAGAGGAGAAATGCTTGGAAAGAGGAAGTGGCATGTGAAATCCTTGCACGGACCAGGGCGTTCTCCTGTGTGAGCTATAGAGGGATGGCAGTAGGGACGATCTCTGCGGACACTGTCGTCTTCCTGGAACACCCTCGAACACCTGGTGTCAGCAACTGCCCTCTCGGCCTAGGCAAGAAGCACAGAGAATGCTCAAGCCTCGGCTGGCAGAGTGCCCAGCAGCCTGGAGGTGAGACACACTGGCTTCAGGTATCAACAGGATCGTGTTATCTGAGGAAGTCAAGGAAACCAGGGAGACCCAACAGTCCCCTTCAGGCTGTCTTCAGAGAAGGGGCTCCGCAGGAGGCGTTTCCTCAGAGCCCGGCAGCTCCACCTCACATTAAAGACACATCCCCCTAGGAACTGCACAGCCCCTTCTTCCCAACCCTGCCACCTCCTACTCCTAACATGCGCTGCCTGCTCCCATATCGCAGTGCAAAGGCTGACAGTGCCAGGGCAAGGAATTGGCATTGTTGGGCCCAGAAAGAGTGTACATTGGGACAAGTAAACAAAATCTAAAGAGAGTCTTTTACATTTAAAAGCTGGACAGTGTTTCTGTTTGCTTTGCATTGAACGCAGTTTTTTTAAGGGGGTGATGGTGGTGAAGTACAGACACACATTTTAAAGGCAAGCTATGTGGCTCGCTGTCTTCACACATCCAATGGTTCCCTCTGCATAGAATACTACCCAAATATCTAAAGCAAGATCTTTAAAAGGTCTACTTCATCCAGGAAGTCCCTGCCAGCAGGAGGACCCTCTGAATGTCCACGGAGTCAGGGGCTCCCCACCTCATTGGGCCTTCCCCCTGCTGTGAGGCAATGCCCTGGGAATACACTTGGCAGGAGCCAGCCACTGTCTCTGACCGAAACCCTGAACACTTGCGGACAGGGCACTGTTACATGCCCCTGCCTTTGCAGCTAACCAAGGTCTCAGGCTCCCTGTTTCTGGATTAAAAATTGTTCTTTCTTCCACGTATAAATGTGTCTACCTGGAGAACAAGAAGGTCAACCACAAGGGGAATGGACTCTTCTCTGGGTTGCCTAGGTTGACTGCCCCAGTAACGTCAAAGAGCCTCGCGAAAGCAGCGCTGGGCGGACTCCCTTTGCAAGTCGAACGGCCTCCTTGACTGAAAGAGAACTGCAGTGCCAAAAGACACCGTGCTGATGACTGGCTCCAGGAAGAGACTCGGGACAGCACTCTCACAGAAGCGAAAGCTAGGCTGTGGGCCCAGCCTGAGGAACAGTACGTACATTTTCCACACTTCTTTACACAGCTAGGCATGAGCCAGAGAGCCTTGGTCACGGAGGCCTACCTAAGGTACTGCCATACTTACCCAGTAGATCCCACGCAGAGGTCCCTGTGCCCAAAAGCGCCTCCATGGAAGGGCCCTGTTCCTCCCGTTGTGTTTCCTTGAGGTAATCAGAAACCACTGAGGATACCTATATGAGCTCAAGTTTGAAGCTGGGCGACCCTGGCCAAACCTTATTCCCCCCGTGGTAGACGAGACAGTGGCGGGTCATAAACTGCCTGAAGCACACTCCTCACGCCCACCTTCTCTTTGCTGCCAGAAGGCCTCACATAAGAAGTCTGAGTTTACTCGTGACAGAAGTCTGAGTTAACTCGTGTGAGGCCTACTGCTCTCAGTTCCTTGCTGGGAGCTTCAGCAGGAGCACTCTGGAGCTCGCCAGCAAAAGAACTGTGAGCCCCCCCGCCCCACCCCGGCCTCAAGTAAAAGTCCAGGTTTCCCCCGTTATTAACACCTCGGAGTGCCATAGGGAGCGGAGAGGCATGCGTTAACGGAATGCTTCAGCCGTGTAAAGCATTTCACGAGACACTGTTCACTCACGTTCGTTGTAACAACTGTCAAAGGGCACTGTATGCCTGCCCACTCCTCGGCTGTGTTCCAGCCACAGGAAGTAACTCCGTTCGTTTGATTAAGCTCCGTGAATGTGCGACGATGATGGCGAAGCTCTGCACTGTTCGCTCGAAAGCTCTCGTTTGTATGGCCTTCTAACGGGCTCAAGATACGCAGTTGTAAACAGCCTTACATTCCACGCTGGTGTGCCACCCCCCCGGGGAGGAATTTGGGCTCTTCCGAAAAACACCAGTGTGCGTCACAAATGAAACCAGGGGGTCTCGCCCAGGACGTCTCTGTACTGTTGTCGGATGCCAGATGTGTACTTCCAGCCGGAAAAAGAGAGAAAAGGACAGCTTTCCCAAGGACAATTCTGGACCTTTGGGAGCATCCAAAATCACCAAGGCCTAAACTTTGCACGGGCTGGGGAGCGCTCTTCCGCGTGTCCAGCAATCCCCACGTCAAAACCTTTCTCAGCAGAGGTAGGCACTCTCTCCTTTGTACTAGAAAGCTCCGCAGAACCTTCCGAGAAACATGCTGCGTCATTCAGCTTGAAAGTGGGACGCGGATGGGAGAGTACGCTTTCTCCCCGTTTGGAGGCGACTTGGGCTTGGCTTCAAAGCTGCCTGAACAGCACTGTGGCCCGACGTCTCTTCACGGCAGGATTGTCGTTGTGGGCCAAGGCTGCGTGTTCTCCCAAAGCGAAAACTCTACTGGCAGTACCTTTCTAGGAACTCCTCCCACGGCACCCCAGGTTCAGTTCCGGCCAAATGAAAGGTGACCTCAGGCCTCAAGGTTAAGTTCCAGTGTTTCACGTCAGGGGAGTTGGGTGTGCAGGGGTCTCCATGAGGCGATACTCCACAACGGAGTGCCTTAATTCTGCGACGCTCCTGGGGACACACAGGATAGGAGCCCGTTCACCAGT
>NW_021703769.1:30721250-30723641 GCF_005190385.1 Monodon monoceros | reverse complement strand
ACGCTCCTGGGGACACACAGGATAGGAGCCCGTTCACCAGTTTCGCATGATGACCTCTCTCCGTGCCGGAGCAGCGGCCGCTGGCTTCTGAGGAACCTTAGCGTAAACAGGCCCCTGGAGACAGCTCTTCACATTCATAGCAAGGGCAGTGTATTCCTCTCTGGGTTGCCTAGGTTGAGTGCCACAGTAAGCTCAAAGAGCCTCGCAAAAGAAACGCTGGGCAGACTCCCTTTGCCAGTCGAACGGCCTCCTTGACTGAAAGAGAACTGCAGTGCCAATAGACACCGTGCTGATGACTGGCTCCAGGAAGATACTCGGGATAGCACTATCACAGAAGTGAAAGCTAGGCTGTGGGCCCAGCCTGAGGAGCAGTACGTACGATTTCCACACTTCTTTACACAGCTAGGCATGAGCCAGAGAGCCTTGGTCACTGAGGCCTACCTAAGGTACTGCCATACTTACCCAGTAGATCCCATGCAGACGTCCCTGTGCCCAAAATTGCCTCCATGGAAGGGCCCTGTTCCTCCCTTGTGTTTCCTTGAGGCAATCAGGAACAACTGAGGATAACTATGAGAGCTCAGGTTTGAAACTGGGCGACCCTGGGCAAACCTTATTCCCCTCTATGGTAGACGAGACAGTGGCGGGTCATAAACTGCCTGAAGCACACTCCTCGCGCCCACCTTCTCTTTGCTGCCGGAAGGCCTCATATAAAAAGACTGAGTTTACTCGTGATGGAAGCAATCTGAGTGCACTCGTGTGAGGCCTGCTGCTCTGAGTTCCTTGCTGGGAGCTTCAGCAAGAGCACTCTGCAGCTCGCTAACAAAAGAATTGTGAGCCCCCCCCCCCCCCGGTCTCAAGTAAAAGTCCAAATTTCCCCCGTTAGTAACAACTCGGAGTGCCATAGGAGCGAAGAAGCATGCGTTAACATAATGCTTCAACAGTTTAAGAGATTTATTTCACTAGACACTGTGCACTCACGTTCGTTGTAACAACTGTCAAAGGGCACTGTATGCCTTCCAACTCCTCTGTTGTGTTTGAGCCCCAGGAATTAAATACATTTGTTTGATTAAGCTCCATGAGCGTGCAACGATGATGGCGAAGCGCTGCCCTGTTCGCTTGAAAGCTCTCGTTTGTACGGCTTTCCAACGGCCTCAAGGTACGCAGTTCTAAACAGCCTTACATTCCGTGCTGCTGTGCCCCCAAGGAGGAATTTGGGCTCCTCTGTGAAGCACCAACGTGCGTCACAAATGAAACCAGGGGGCTCCCCCAGGACGTCTGCGTACGGCAGTCGGTTCCCAGATGTTTACTTCCAGCCAGAGAAAGAAAAAAAGGGCAGCTTTCCCAGGGACAATTCTGGACCTTTGGGACCATCCAGAATCACCAAAGCTTAAACTTTGCACGGCCTGCGGAACGCTCTTCCTCATGTCCAGCAATCCACACGTCAAAACTTTTCTCAGCAGAGGCAGGCACTCTCTCCCTTGTACTAGATAGCTCGGCAGAACGTTCAGAGAAACATGCTGTGTCATTCAGCTTGAAAGTGGGATGCGGATGGGAGAGTACGCTTTCTCCCCTTTGGAGGCGCCTTGCGCTTGGCTTCCAAGCTGCCTGAACAGCACTAGCGGCCCGACGTCTCTTCATGGCAGGATTGTCGTCGTGGGCCAAGGCTGCGTGTTCTCCAAAGTGAAAACTGCTGGCAATACCTTTCTGGAAACTCCTCCCACGGTACCACATGTTCAGCTCTGGCTAAACGAAAGGGGACCTCAGACCTCAAGGTAAGTTCCAGTGTTTCACGTCGGGGGAGTTGGGTGTGCAGGGGTCTCCACGAGGCCATACTCCACAACGGAGTGCCTTAACTCTGCGACGCTCCTGGGGACACATAGGCTAGGAGCCTGTTCACCAGTTTCGCAAGATGACCTCTCCCTGTGCCGGAACAGCGGCCGCTGGCTTCTTGGGAACCTTAGCGTAAACGGGCCCCTGGAGACAGCTCTTCCCATTCATAGCAAGGGCAGTGTATTCCTCTCTGGATTGCCTAGGTTGAGTGCCCCATTAACCTCAAAGAGCCTCGCGAAAGCAGCGCTGGGTGGACTCCCTTTGCTAGACGAACGGCCTCCTTGACTGAAAGAGAACTGTAATGCCAAACGACACCGTGCTGTTGACTGGCACCAGGAAGAGACTCGGAATAGCACTATCACAGAAGTGAAGGCTAGGCTGTGGGCTCAGCCTGAGGAACATACGTACGTTTTCCACACTTCTTTACACAGCTAGGCATGAGCCAGATAGCCTTGGTCACTGAGGCCTGCCTAAGGTACTGGCCTACTTACCCAGTAGGTCCCATGCAGAGGTCCCTGTGCCCCAAAGGGCCTCCATGGAAGGGCCCTGTTCCTCCCGTGT
>NW_021703769.1:30720820-30721150 GCF_005190385.1 Monodon monoceros | reverse complement strand
TCAAAGGGCACTGTGTGCCTTCCAACTCCTCTGTTGTGTTTGAGCCACAGGTGGTAAATGCATTCGTTTGATTAAGCTCCATGAACGTGCAAAGATGATGGGGAAACGTTGCTCTGTACGCTTGAAAGCTCTCGTTTGTACGGTTTTCCAACGGCCTCAAGGTACGCAGTTCTAAACAGCCTTACATTCCGTGCTGGTGTGCCCCAAGGAGGAATTTGGGCTCTTCTGTGAGACACCAATGTGCGTCACAAATGAAACCAGGGGGCTCCCCCAGGACGTCTGCAGACGGCAGTCGGTTCCCAGATGTTTAATTGCAGCTGGAGAAAAAAG
>NW_021703769.1:30716583-30720810 GCF_005190385.1 Monodon monoceros | reverse complement strand
TGTGCTGGCAATACCTTTCTAGAAACTCCTCCCACGGCACCACATGTTCAGCTCTGGCCAAACGAAAGGGGACCTCAGGCCTCAAGGTTAGTTCCAGTGTTGCTCGTCGGGGGTGTTGGGTGTGAAGCGGTTTACATGAGGCCATACTGCACCACGGAGAGCCTTAACTCTGCAATGCTCCTGGGGGCACACAGGATAGGAGCTCGTTCACCAATTTCTCATGATGACTTCTCTCCGTGCCGGAACAGCGGATCCTGGCTTCTGAGGAAACTTAGCCTAAACAGGCCCCTGGATAAAGCTCTTCACATTCATAGCCGGGGCAACGTACTGCTCTTTGGGTTGCCTAGGTTGAGTGCCCCAGTCGTCAAAGAGCCTCGCAAAAGCAGCGCTGGGCAGACTCTCCTTGCCAGTTGAGTGGCCCCCTTGACTGAAAGAGAACTGCAGTGCCAATAGACACCGTGCTGACGACTGGCTCCAGGAGGAGATTCGGGACAGCACTCTCACAGAAGTGAAAGATAGGCTGTGGGCCCAGCCTGAGGAACAGTACGTTTTGCACACTTAACACTGCTAGGCATGAGCCAGAGAGCCTTGGTCACTGAGGCCTACCTAAGGTACTGGCATACTTACCCAGTAGATCCCACACAGAGGCCCCTGTGCCCAAAAGTGCCTCCATGGAAGGGCCCTGTTCCTCCCGTGTGTTTCCTTGAGGCAATCAGGAACCACTGAGAATAACGACGTGAGCTCAGGTTTGAAACGGGGCGACCCTGGTCAAACCTTATTCCTCTCTGTGATCGACGAGACCGTTGCGGCTGCCTGAAGCACACTCCACGTGCCCACCTTCTCTTTGCTGCCTGAAGGCCTCACATAAGAAGTCTGAGTTTACTCGTGACGGAAGCAGTCTGAGTGCACTCGTGTGAGGTCTGCTGCTCTCAGTTCCTTGCTCGGAGCTTCAGCAAGAACACTCTGGAGCTCGGCGACAAAAGAACTGTGAGTCCCCCCCCCCCCGGCCTCAAGTAAATGTCCAGATTTCCCCCGTTATTACCACCTCGGAGTGCCATACGAGCGAAGAAGCATGCGTTAAGGGAATGCTTCAACAGTGTAAGGGATTTATTTCACGAGACACTGTGCACTCACGTTCGTGGGAACAACTGTGAAAGGGCACTGTACGCCTTCCAACTCCTCTGTTGTGTTTGAGCCACAGAAAGTAAATGCATTCGTTGGATTAAGCTCCGTGAACGTGCAACGGTGATGGCGAAGCGCTGCCCTGTTGGCTTGAAAGCTCTCGTTTGTACGGCCCTCCAACGGCCTCAAGGTACGCAGTTCTAAACAGCCTTACATTCTGTGCTGGTGTGCCCCCAAGGAGGAATTTGGGCTCTTCTGTGAAACACCAATGTGCGTCACAAATTAAACCAGGGGGCTCCCCCAGGACGTCTGCCTATGGCAGTCGATTCCCAGATGTTTACTTCCAGCCAGAGAAAGAAAAAATGGGACAGCTTTCCCAGGGACAATTCTGGGCCTTTGGGACCACCCAGAATCACCAAAGCCTAAACTTTGCACGGCCTGGTGAACGCTCTTCCGCATGTCCAGCAATGCCCGCGTCAAAACCTTTCTCAGCAGAGGCAGTCACTCTCTCACTTGCACTAGATAGCTTGGCAGATCCTTCCAAGAAACATGCTGCGTCATTCAGCTTGAAAGTGGGACGCGGATGGGAGAGTTCGCTTTCTCCCCGTTTGGAGGCGCCTTGCGCTTGCCTTCAAAGCTGCCTGAACAGCACTAGCGGCCCAACGTCTCTTCACGGCAGGATTGTCTTTGTGGGCCAAGGCTTCGTGTTCTCCAAAGCGAAAACTCTGCTGGCAATACCTTTCTAGAAACTCCTCCCACTGCACCCCAGTTTCTGCTCCGTCAAAACGAAAGTGGTCCTCAGGCCTCAAGGTAAGTTCCAGTGTTTCACGTCGGGCGAGTTGGGTGTGCAGTGGTTTCCATGAGGCCATGCTCCACCACGGAGTGCCTTAACTCTGGTATACATTTTTCACACTTTACACTGCTAGGCATGGGCAAGAGACATGGTCACTGAGCCTACCTTCGGTACTGAATCACTTATGAAGTTCATCCTATGTGGAGGTCCCCGTGTCCAGAAGAGTCTCCATGGAAGGGCCAAGTGTCTCCCGAATGTTTCCTTTTAGTAGTAGTAAACTATCAACGATAACTATATGAGCTCAAGTTTGAATCTGGGCAACGCTGGCAAAACCTTATTTTCCTCCAGAGTAGGCAAGACAGTTGTGGGTATAAAGCTGTCTGGAAGACACTCATGGTGCCCAACTTCTCCTTGCTGCTGGAAGACCTCACGAAAGAATTGTGAATTTACTTGTATGAGGCATGCTGGTGTCAGTTCCTTGCTGGGACCTCCTCCAGGAGAACTCTGGACCTTCCCCGCATAAGAAATGTGACCTCTGGTCTCAAGTAAGAGTCTAGATGTCTCCCATATTAAGCTTAGGTGTGCCATAGTAGCGAAGAGTCATGCGTTAAAGGAATGCTTCAACTCTGTTACGTATTTCATGACTCATTGTGCAGTCACGTTGGTTGTAACATCTGGGAAAGGCCACTGTATGCTGTCGAACCCTTCTGTTGCGTTTGAGACCCAGGAAGTGATTGGGTGCATTTGTTTTAACTCTATGAGAATGCAGAGGTAATGGCAAAGTACTGCCCTGTTAGCTGGACAGCTCTCGTTCATACAGCATTCAAACGGGCTCAGGACCGCCCGTCTACCCAGCCTTACACTCCATGCTGGTGTGCCCCAGGGAGGAATTTGGGTTCTTCTGAGAGACACCACCGTGCTTCACAAATGAAACCTCTGGGCTCCCCCAAGGACATTTCCCTGCGGCAGTCTGAAGCTAAATTTTTAGTTCCATCCTGAGAAACACGGGCAGCTTTCCCAGTTACAATGCTGGACTTCTGTGACCATCCAGAGTCACCAAGTCCTAAACGTTCCACACGTACAGCAATCCCCACGTGAAAACCTTTCTTACCAGAAGGAGGCAGACGTTCCCTTGTACTAGATAGCTAGACAGAATCTTCAGATAAACATGCTGTATCATCAAGTTTGAACATGGGACACTGATGGGAAAGTACTCGTTTTCTCCGTTTGGACGCGACTTGCTTTTGGCTTCAAAGGTGCCTGAAGAGCACTAGCAGCCCAACTTCCTTTAACTGTAGGATTGTCGCTGAGGGCAAAGGCTGCATTCACGCAAAGCCAAAAATTGGCTGGCAATTTCTTTCTAAAACTCATCCCACTGCACTCCAGATTCAGCTCCGGCCGAACGAAATGTGACCTCATGCCTCAAGGTAAGGTCCAGTGTTTCACATCAGCAGAGTTGGGTGTGCAGTGGGTTCCATGAAGCCATACTCTAAAATGGAGTGCCTTAGCTCTGCGATGCCCCTGGGGACACATAGGACAGTCGGTCATGCACCAATTTCGCGTGATGACTGCTCTCTGCCAGAAGAGTGGCCGCTGGCTTCTGAGGAAACTTAGGGGAAATAAGCCACTGGGAACGGCTCTTTGCATTCATAGAAATGGCAACGGACTCCTTTCTGGCTTGCCCAGGTAGAGTGTCCAGGTCGTCAAACAGCCTCACGTAAGCAGCACTGGGCAGACTCCATTTTCAAGCCGATTGGCCTCAGTGAATGAAACAAGCTGCCCTGTAAATACACACTGCGCTCACAACTCATGCAGGAAAATACTTGGGACAGCACTCTCTCAGAAGTGAAAGCTAGGTTTTTTTGTGTCTAGCCTGAAGACCTACCCATTTTTCACACTTAAGACTGCTAGGCATGGGTAAGAGCCATGGTCATCGAGGCCTACCTAAGGCACTGAGACACTTATCGAGTTCATCCCATGCGTAGTTCCCTGTGCCCTAAAGTGTCTCCATGGAAGAGCCCTGTTTGTCCTGTGCGTTTCCTTGAAGTAGTCCAAAACGACCTCGGGTAAATTTGTGTTGGCTCAAGTTTGATACAGGGGGACCCTGGGAAAACCTTATTTTCCCTCTTGGTAGGCGAGACACTTGCAACTGGAAAGCTGCCTGAAACACATTCCTGGTGCCCATGTTCTCTTGGTGCTAGAAGTCCTCGGGAAAGAAGTTTGAGTTTACTCATATGAGGCATGCTGGTTTCTGGTCCTTGCTGGGAGCTCCTGGAGCAGCACTTAGAGCTTGCAGGCAAAAGAAGTGTGAC
>NW_021703769.1:30700255-30716573 GCF_005190385.1 Monodon monoceros | reverse complement strand
GGTACACATAGGAGGGTCGCTCGTGCACCAATTTCCCAGGACGAGCACTCTGTGCCAAAAGAACAGTCCGTGGCCTCTGAGCAACCTTAGGGGAAATAGGCCCTTGGGAATCACTTTTCACATTCAGACAGAAAGGTAATGTACTCCATTTTCCATTGTGTTGCTCCTGTGTCACAGCTTCTGAGAGCCTCAGGAAAGCAGTGCTAGGCAGACTCTCGTTCCAAGTAGATTGGCCCACTGACTGAAACAGAGCTACACTGCCAAAACACACTGTGCTGATCATTCAGTCCGGGAACTCACTCTGGACAGCACTCTCACACAAGGGAAATTTAGGCTTTGGGTCCAGCCTGAAGAACAGTACAGTTTTCACACTTAACAATGCTAAGCAGGTGGAAGAGCCGTGGTCCCCAAGGCCTATGTAAAGCACTAAGACACTTATCCAGTTCATCCCATGTGGAGGTCCCTACGGCCAAAAGTGTCTCCATGGGAGGGCCCACTGGGTCCCGTGTGTTTCCTTTAAGTAGTCAGAAACAACTACCATGGGTAACACTCTGTGGGCTCAAGTTTGAAATTGGGGAGCACTCACAAAAGCTTATTTTCCCCTTGGGAAGGCGAGAGAGTTGTGGGTCGAAAGCTGCCTGAAAAACACTCACGGTGCCCATCTTCTCTTCGCAGCAGGAAGGTCTCATGAAAGAAAAGTGAGTTTACTCATACGAAGCAGTGTGGTGTCAGTTCCTTGCTGGGAAGTCCGCCGCAGCACTATGGAGCTGGTGGGCAAAGGAAGCAGACCTCTGTCCTCAAGGAAAGGTCCAGTTTTCTCCCATCAGTAAGCTTTGGTGTTTCACTGGCTCCTAGAAGCATGTGTTAATGGGTTGCTTCAACTCTGGTATGTCTTTCACAACTCATTGGGCACTCACGTACATTCTAACTTCTGTGAAAATGCACTGTGTACCCTCCATCTCTTCTTTGGCTTTTGAGCACCAGCAAGTGAAATGGATCATTTGGTTTAACTCTTTGAATGTGCAGCAGGAAGAGCAATGAGCTTCTCTGGTTGCTTAACAGGTCTCTTTTGAACAGCATTCAAATGGCGTCAGGAACGCAGTTTTGACCAGCTTTACATTCCATGTGGTCTGCCCCTGTGAGGAATCCTGAGCTCCGCTGAGAAACACCACTGTGCCCCACAAGTGCACCCTGGGGGCTCCCCCATGGACGTCTCTCTACCGCAGTCAAAAGCTTGATTTTTTGGTCTAGCGTGAAGAACAGGAACAACTTTCCCAGTGACAATGCTTGGCATCTGGGGCCGTCCAGAATCACCAAGGCCTAAGCAGGGTACGGCGTTCGTAATGAAGTTCAGCAGGTGCAGCACCTCCCACATGGAAAACTTTCTTCCCGGAAGGGCACAGTGTATTCCATATACTAGATAGCTAGGCAGAAACCACAGATAAACATGCTGTATCATCAAGCTTGAAAGTGGGACACTGATGGGAAAGTACACATTCTCCACTTTTGGAAGCCTCTTGATTTTGGCTGCAAAGCTGCCTGAACAGCACTGATGCGGCCCAACTTCTTTTCACTGCAAGAATGTTGCTGTGGGCCAAGGCTGCGTTTTTCCGAAGGAAACAAGGTGCTGGCAATTCGTTTTTTGGAGCTCATCCCACTGCACTCCAGTTTTAGCTCCCAGCCAAATGAAAGGTGACCTTTAACCTCAAGTTAAGGTCCCGGTTTCCATCAGCACAGTTGGGTGTGCAGTGGATTCCGTGAAACCTTAGACAGAAATGGAGTGCCTTAACTCGAAGATGTATTTTGGGACACATAGAATGGCCATGCATGCACCAATTTCCCAGGACAAGCACTCGGTGCTGGAAGACTGGCTTCTGAGCAACCTCTGGTGAAATAGGCCCCTCGAACCCACTCTTCACATTCAGGCGGAAGGGCCACGTACTCCTTTCTGCGTTGTCTTGCTAGAGTGTCACAGCCATCAAAAAGCCTCAGGAAAGCACAGCTAGTGAGACTCTCCTTCCAAGTGGATGGATGGGCCCACTGACTGAACCAGAGCTGCACTGCAAAAACAGTGTGCTGACGATGCAATCTGGGAACTCCCTCGGGACAGCCCTCTGACGCAAGTGAAAGCTAAGCTTTAGGTCCTCCCTGAAGAACAGTACAGATTTCACACTCAACACTGCTAGGCAGGTGGAAGATCCATGGTCGCCGAGGCCTACCTAGTGCCCTGAGACTCTTATGCAGTTCATCCCATGTGGAGGTCCTAGCACCTAAAAGTGTCTCCATGGAAGGGCCCACTGGGTCCCGTGTGTTTCCTTGAAGTAGTCAGAAAGTACCACGGGTAGCTCTCTATGGGCTCACGTTTGAAACTGGGGGAGGCTGGCAAAACCTTATTTTCCCCATGAGAAAATGAGTTTGTCTCTAAAGCTGCCTGAAAGACACTCATGGTGCCCATCTTCTTTTCTCGGCAGGAAGGCCTCACAAAAGAAAAGTGAGTTTACTCGTACGAAGCAGGGTAGTGTCAGTTCCTTGCTGGAAGCTCCTCCAGGAGCACTCTGGAGCTCGTGGGCAAAGAAAAGGTGACCTCTTGAGTCAAAAAAAAGTCCAGTTTTCTCCCATCAGTAAGCTTTGCTGTGCCATAGGCCCCAAGAAGCATGCGTTAATGGAGTGATTCAACTCTGGTACATCTTTCATGACTCACTGGGCATTCACATACATTCTAACATCTGCAAAAGGGTACTGTGTACCCTCCATCTCTTCTGTGGCTTTTGAGCAACAGCAAGTGAAAAGGAACATTTGGTTTAACTCCTTGAATATTCAGCAGGAAGGACAATGAGCTGCTCTGGTCGTTTGACAGCTCTCTTTGGTACAACATTCAAACGGCCTCAGGAATGCAGTTCTGGCCAGCCTTACATTGCATGCTGGTCTGCACCCGTGAGGAATTCTGAGCTCCACTGAGAAACACCACTGTGCCTCCGAAATACAACCTGGTGCCTCCCCCACGGACGTCTCTCTATTACAGTTGGAAGCTAGATTTTATAGTCCAGCCTAAAAAATAGGTACAGTTTTCCCAGTGACAATGCTGGGCATCTGGGACCATCCAGAGTCACCAGCGCCTAAGCAGAGCACAGCATGCACAATGCAGTTCAGCACTTGCAGCACTCTCCACATGCACAAATTTCTTCCCGATTGGGCACAGCGTGTCCTATGTACTAGATAGCTAAGCAGAAACTGCAGATAAATTTGCTGTATCATCAAGCTTGAAAGTGGGACACTGCTGGGAAAGTACGCATTCTCCCCTTTTGGAAGCGTCCTTGTTTTGACTTCAAAGCCGCCTGAACAGCACTGATGCGGCCAACTTGTCTTCACTGCAGGAATGCCGCTGTGGGCCAAGGCTGCGTTTCTCGAAGGAAACAAGGTGCTGGCAATTCCCTTCTAGGAGCTCACCCCACTGCACTCCAGCTTTAGCCCCCGGCCAAATGAAAAGTGACCTCTAACCTCAAGTGAAGGTCCGAGGTTTCGCATCAGCACAGTAGGGTGTGCGGTGGATTCCATGAAGCCTTTTACAGAAATGGAGTTCCTTAACTCAGCGATGCCTTTCGGGACACAGAGGATGGCTGTGGGCACACCAAGTTCCCGGGACCGGCACTCTGTGCCAGAAGACTGGCCTGTGCCTTCTGAACAACCTCAGGGGAAATAGGCCCTTAGGAACCACTCTTCACATTCAGACGGAAGAGCCATGTACTCCTTTCTGTGTTGCCTTTCTGGGGTGTCAGAGCTGTCAAAGTGCCTCAGGAAAGCAACACTAGGGGGACTCTCATTCCAAATGGATAGGCTCACTGACTGAGCCAGAGCTGCCCTGCAAAAACACACTATGCTGACAATTCAGTCCAGTAACTCACTCGGGACAGCACTCTCACAGAAGCAAAAGCTAGGCTTTGGGTCCAGCCTGAAGAGCAGTACAGTTTTCACAGTTAACATTGCTAGGCAGGTGGAAGAGCCATTGTCCCCGAGGCCTACTTAGGGCCCTGAGACAGTTGTCCAGTTCATCCCTTGTGGTGGTCCCTGCGTCCAAAAGTGTCTCCTTGGAAAGGATCTTGGGGGTTTTTTTTCTGTACAAATGGTCCTAAAGTCCATATAGCAAGTGCTATGGGTCTCGAAAGCCAAGCCATGAGCAGAATGCCCATTTCCCCAAACTATGGACCACAAACAGAGCCTTTCAAAACCCTTTCCTTTCCTTGTTAATATGCTACCTTTTGGAAGATTCAGGGAATTTTTCAGGCTTTAGCATCTCCCTTTGATTAGGTCCAGATACCACTGTGTCTATCCATTTTTCTGAATCTGTGGCAAGGAGCTGTGGCTACTCTGTAGTGTCTTTATTAATGACGTTTCCTTTTCTGGTTTAAATTGATTTTTGTTCATTTTGATAGTTCCAGGAACATTGGCTTAATAGATATGTACTTACATAGCCCCCTCCTTTTATTTCTTTTTTTGTGGTACGCAGGCCTCTCACTGTTGCGGACTCTCCTGTTGTGGAGCACACAGGACGCGCAGGCTCAGCAGCCATGGCTCACAGGCATAGCCGCTCCACAGCATGTGGGATCTTCCCGGACCAGGGCACGAACGCGTGTTCCCTGCATCGGCAGGCGGACTCTCAACCACTGTGCCATCAGGGAAGCCCCAGCCCCCTCCTTTGACCTCTTTGAAAAAATAAATATAAGAAGCCACTTCCCCAATTTCTGCACAAGATTTCATCTCATATTATAGATTTTTGATCATATCAGATCTTCAAATTATTTTATTTCTATCATATTTAGGGCTCCTGTGGTTGCAAGTACAGAAATCTCTGCAGCTAGTTTCAGACCTCAGGACCGTAGAGTTGTGTAAGGAACCTAAATGTAGGGAGACAACAAAGCCTTAGGCAAGGCCAAGACCAGGATCTGGGCTGCTGTAGAGTGCTAGAAAGTCTTTTCCTCTACCTCACATCCTGACTTCTGTTTGTTACTTCTCATGACAGGCTGGCTTTCTCTTTAAGGACACAGGGTAGAGACTGGCAAATGCCAATATCACCCAAGTTTTCACCTCAGCTTGAGAGCACCTAGATCAAAGTGGAATCTATTTGTGAATGACTTTGATAGGTCTTATTTGGGTCATGTGTGTATCTCTGGTCCAATCATTTGTACTATTAGGGCCACATGGTGTGAGTATGTCTGCTCCTATGGCAAATGTGAAGGAGGGGGTTTTTGGTTCCCTTAAGGGGAGTTGAAAAACTTACTGTAATTATTGTAGCCTTTCTTCATTGATTCCTGGAGGAAGAAGCCTCCATTTGATAGCTTCAATTGCTGTTATATGGCTGTGGCAGATTATATTTCCAAAGATGGCCATCATGCCATATCCCAGCCCACACATGCTTCCTACAATGTGACACTGACACTCTTCCCATTAAGTGGTGGGGGTCCATGTTCTCTTCCCTTGAACCTAAGTGGACTTTTGTCACCAGTATATTACAGCAGAAGTGAAGCTATGTGATTTCCAAGGGTAGATCGTAAAAACTCCATGCACTACTTATATTCCCTTGGGACAATCACACTTGAAAACCAGCTACAAGACTGTGAAGAAGCCCCAAGGAGAGGATACCTCTTCTGATCAACAGGTGAGGTCTTAACCAACAGCCAATGTCAACTCTCAGACATGTGAGTGAAGTTAGTCTTCAGAAGAAACTGTTGAGTTACCCTAGCCTTTAAGCCACTCCAGCTGGTGCTGCATAGAGCAGAGATGATCCTTGTCGAAATTACAGATTCATGAGAAAAATAAACGATTGTTGTCATTTTAAGCCACTAAGTTTTGGGGTGAATTATTACCCAACAGTAGAGAGTGGATACAATGGTCATTTTGTTATTCTGATATCTGGTTATCTAAGGACCAAGCCACACCACTGCTGGTTGAACAGCGTTCAGCTAGAAGGAGAGATTTCATTCCTTGCACACATATGTATCTCAGAAGAGAAACTGAGATTTGGAGTCAGGACTTTAAGGAGGAATGTTCATCAAACGTTCACTCACTTTCCCTCCTGCTGTGGAAGGAGGGTACTTCCCTCCCGCTCCTTGAATAGGGATCAATTGGCTATGGACCAATGGAAGACATGTGGAAGTGACAGTGTACCAGTTCTGAGCTTATGTTTTAAGCCACATGGTTAAGTTTCCACCCATCCTCTTAGCACCTGCTGTCCTAAGTAGTCACTGCTCCTTCAGCTTCAGTGTCAAAACATAGACACATAAAAAACCTTGATCAGACCTGAATCTTGAGGCCATCTAAGCGCAGCTGAGTCAAGGAAACCCACAGCAAATCTACAGGCACCCACACACTTGTGGGTGAGAAATAAATGTTTGTTGCTATAAGCCACTGAGATCATAGGGTTGTTTACTTCTGCAGCAGTGGCTGACTTATTCAGAAGGTAGCTGAAGTGAATCTTTTCTCAAAGAGCATGTCATATGGATGAATATATGTTAAAAATCAAACTGAACTACTTTGAGTCCTGCTTTTGCTACTGGTAACTGTTTGACTTTGGGAGATTAACTTAACATCTGTGCGTCTCAGTTTTCTCTTCTTAAAACACAAATAATAAAATCTACCTCAAAGGATGTTGTGAAGATTAAGTGAGATGATGTTTGCAAGTTAAGTATCCAATATATGGCAAACAAAACTGAAATATTTATTCTCTTTCTTCACCTTTATTCCCATTGGGATTCCAATGGGTATAAAATCTAAGGAAGGAATTTTTAAGAAAGGGATTTAAAGGTGACATCCACCAAATACAGGATGTTTGAAAGAATCCAAGAATCCCTAAAATCAAGTTAGCTCTGGTGGAATCCCAGCCTTTTCTGGAAATTTTCTTGTTTTGATTCTGTGATCATTCTGCTTATTTCCCCTAGGATTTAGCTTTTTTTTTTTTTTCATGTTTCCATCTATATTAACCATGGTGAGAGAACTAAGATTAATTTTGTTCCCAAGTGGGCTAGGTTGTGACAGGGGAGCATCCCAGCCCTGGGGTCAGTGGGCTGATAGCACAAGAGACTCCAACAGGAAAACTGAAATTCAATTTTCTCATCAGAAAAATTTCCTTACATTACACATGACATCTATCTATCTATCTGTCTATCTATCATCAATCTAACAATCTATCTAACATCTATCTATCATCTAGTGTGTGTGTATGTGGTCTCAGTCAGGATCCAATTAGGGAAGGAGAACCACTATGAGTATTATGAATTAAGGAATTTATGTTGGAATTAAACCTACATAAATGTGGGAGGAGCTTGGGAAGTAAAGGTCTAGGAAAGGGAGTTGGAAAATCAGAGGAATGTCTTTCACCAGGCCTCTTGAGGCACTGGAGAGGGAGGACTAAGCAGGGCTTACAGGGGAATTGGGAAGCCAGGCTGGCATGCCAGCTGCCAGAGTGGGGTTGAAAAGAGGAGGTGGAGAGTCTACGGATGACTGCTGCCTCTGATAGTTACCGCCTCTGAGATTCTAGCCAAGCATGGGGTGGGTAGGTAAGGGGAAGTCCAGGACTGCTATTGGTCAGCAGGGCCAGAGTTGGGGAACAGAGCTGGAAGCTGAGTAGGGGAGAATTCAGACAAGGTAGAACATGTATATATCTTTTTGTCTGTCTTTGTAACTATATTTGACCATGATGGTGAAACTGAGTGGGGCCTGTGGGGCTCCTGGGCCCAGAAGCCTTTTTTGTCCCCCATTTCTTGCAGCAAGACTCCAGTGTCCATGACCTTCCCTGAGTTCCAAAGGATGGATTTGAACAGTTGCTAATCAAGGGAGGAGCATCCAAGAAAGCACCTGAGGCAAGATTAAAGGGACAAGAGAAGCTCATCAAGATTAGGAGACCAACCACCTGAGATGAGATTAAAGGAACGCAGGCCCTGCTCACACCCTATGTTGTCAGAGACCCCACCCTTGAACCATTGTATAAAACCCTTCATCAAATCCTCTGGGGTTGGGACACATAGTTTTTCGAGGCAGGAGCCCACTGTGTCCCCCTTGGCCTGGCAAAGTAATAAAGCTATCCTTTTCTACTTCACCCAAAACTTGTCTCCGAGATTTGATTTGGCACCCGGTGTACAGAGAGGCCAAGCTTTCGGCATCAACGGCTTTCAGATAATAAAGGCTGCTGATTTACTACTTCCTTCCACATCTCATGCAAGCTTCTCTTTCAGCCACCTCTAACCCAGAATCATGCAGAGAATAGCATTCTGGGAAGCAGCTCCAGTGTAGCCAAGTTGACATAACACAAAACTGCTGTACATACATGTGTGTTTAATTACAAAATTCACACATGTACCTGCATTTGCTGAAACAAATTTTAATAAAGTCATATAATATAAAATAAAAGAGGAAAGTTACATTTCCATTCCCAACTTGGAGTAACAACTTAAAAGTCTTTGTTTTTCCTGTGCATAACATATATCAGTGCATTCACTGTTATACATGTATAGATTATATATATTTATATACTTTCTATGTACAAAGCAGAATTAGGTTATAAATATTTTCTGTAACTTGCCTATTCAATAAATATCTCATGGACTCCTTTTCATGTCATTACATAAAGATCTATGTATAGACTATATTGCATAGACTATATTATTATTGTTGTATAGACTATATTGTGTAACATTTGTTTATGTGGGTTGGAGATTTAGAATGTTTCCTATGCCTCTTTATGGCAAATAATGCTATATATGTATTGCATTTTAAATGACATTTTACCTCTAGGAGTATAAGTAAATACATACATACTTACATATATATATATATGTAATTGTATGTAAATGTTTGAATGTGTAGTAAAGAATTTAACCTTGCCCCAGAAGAGGTCTGAACTAGATCTCAGCTTCTATGAGGTGATATTTAAGCCCTTGAAATGTCATGCCTGATAGGAGTGTCTTGGTTTGCCAGGAAGCCTGGAGTTAGGCTGGATAGTCTAACTGTATGATTTATGGTAGAGGCTGGACAAACTTTAGATCAGGGGCTGGCCATGCCAGAAAGACCAAGGAGGAGATTTAGTGTGGGATCTTTAGGTCATGAAGTAATCAACCACATAGGCAATCAATCAATCAATGCCTATAAAGCCTGTCACAGCAAGGCTTGAGTAAGCTTCCCTGGTTGGCAATACTCCATGCAAATTGTTACATACTGACAAATTAATTTATCCTGACTACACAGGAAGAGGACAATGGACACTCTGCATTTTTTATGCCCCCAGATCACACCCTATGTGTGTCTTCCCTTGACTGATTTTACTGTTTCCTTTCCTTGTAATAAGGCATATCCATGGGTATAATAGCTTTCAATGAGTTCTATGAGTGAATGATCAAATCTGAGGGTGGTTTGGGGAAACACTGAAACTTACAGCTGGTGTCAGAAATGAGTGTTCATGTGTGGACTATTCCCCTAACTTTGCAGTTGGCTAAACTCTTGAGGTGAGATAAGGTAAGAATCCAACAATTTTTCTCTCTTTTTTCCAAATGGACAGCCAATGTTATCAACTCCTCTCTCGGGACGCTGACTTGGAAGGAGAGCTCAGTTATATATTAAACTCAGGGATTTGTTTGGAAATAAAATAGTGATCTGCTTAAACATGAAACTAGACTGTTGAAAGAAGTTTGTAACTGTTGCGACCAACAGGATGTGGCTTTGGGACACCTCTTGGGCCATGTTGAAATCAGTGCTGTTCTGAGGTAATATCCAAGAGCTATTGTTTCCATACCTGTGTCTCCCTCAAGCCCTGTTCCCACAGCCATGGCCATAGCTTTTATGCCCCTTCCTCCCGCCAGGCCACCAGCTGTTACCCAAATGGATCCTCAGCAGAGTACTGATTAGACTTCTTTTGATAACACCAAGAAACCACCACAAAATGAGGGAACCATCTGAGAGGTCTTGTTTTACTGCATTTGTCAGTTTCCTTCCCCCAGTGTCTCCCATTCCTATATGTGTCAACTCCTGGGATATTTATTGAGTGATAGGAATTGTCACTACAGTGACCTCCCCCCAACAGTGTCTTCATATGTGGCTCCTGGCCATGTCCTCACTGGAGATATAGGCTCAACAACCCTAGAATTCCCCTCAGGCAGGGGCCAACTTTTTACCACAATTCTACTGTTTTGTTTTGATAATCAAAAGCACATGATATGCAATTGCACAAAAATCTTCTTGAAGCTAGAGGGTCACTTCTGTTCGAGTAGAAAGTCATGAGAGAGAACAGTTTTCTGACCCACTCTGCTTTGGTTCTGAAAGACCTTGCATAGCACTTCTGATTTCTCTTGCTCTTCACCTCCCCCTTTCTTCTCTTCTGGCTGCAAGGATAACAAATTTATGAATGCCTCCTTCCTTAAAAGGCCAACTTGTTTTCCTGTCCATCTTGTTTTCACATTCCAATGAAAGCAGACTTCAAAATTCTAGAAATCTTCCTTTTCAGCTTCTCTTTTTCCTCTGTATCAGGGGTCCAACTACCTTGGCTTTCAGGCACCCATATACTTAGTCACAGATTTTCCCATGCTGAAATTCACCCCCTCAGGCTGTCTGCATCCAAAAGGACAACTAATCCATCTACCCTGCATTCCAGAGCTTTTGCCAAAGGAGAAGAGGAGCACAGCCAAGCATTTCAAGCACCTTAAATGGACACAGGAAACACTGGTGAACACAACATAACAAAATGCAATTCAGTAGAGAAAGCAAAGTCTTTGAAATGTGCACTGTCCAATATGGTAGCCATGAGCCACAGGTGGTTATTTAAGTTAATTGAGAAAAAAGTATGTAATGTTAATAATCTAGTTCCTTGGTTGCACAAGCTACATTTCTAGTGCTCAATAGTAACATGTGCCTAGTGACTACTGTATTGGACAGCACAGGTATAGAATATTTCCATACTGCAGAAAGTTCTATGGAACAGCACTGCTCTACAATAAGCCTTTCTTAGCTTGCCTGGAGACATGTATTCCACCTCTACTGAGTCATCTTGGAGAAACACTGACTCCTTTTAGTGACTAACACTATCCCTATGTCCCTAGAGTTTTATCCTCTCTATGGATATAAGTGTTGCTTTCACTGATGTGTCCCAAACCACATATTTTGATAGAGAATTTTATTTCCAAATGTCCAGTGAGAATTTTACATTTTGATACTCAGTAAGACCTGCTAAAATGAGAATGAGTGCCATCAGTTGCAAGCATTGAAAACCCAATAGGTATTTTTTTCGTAGAGATCATTTATTTATTCATTCACTCATATTTTTCTATCATCATCATCTATTTATTTATTTTTATTAAAGTAACATTGACATAATATTATAGGAAATTTCATGTGCACAACATTATATTTCTACTTCAGTATATCCTACAGCATGCTCACACCAAAACTTTAGTTTCTATCCATCACAATTGATCCTCTTTACCCATTTCATCCTACCCCCCATCCCTCTGGTAACCACTACTTTGTTTTCTTATATGTGTTTGTATTTGTTTGGTTTGGTTTGGTCATTTATTTTGGGTTTTTTAAATGTTTGTTTATTAGTTTTTGTATTCTACATGTGAGTGAAATCGTAAGGTATTTGTCTTTCTCCATCTGATTTATTTTACTTAGCATAATACCCTCAAGGTCCATCCATATTTTTGCAAGTGGCAAAATTTCATCTTTTTTTTTTAATGACTGAGTATTAATCCATTGTGTGTATATATCACATCTTCTTTATCCGTTCATCCATTGATGGGCACTTAGGTTGTTTCCAAATCTTGGCTATTGTAAATAATGCTTGTGATGAACATAGTGGTGCATATATCTTTTCAAATTAGTGTTTTCATATTCTTCAGATAAATAGCCAGAAGTGGAATTGCTGGATCATATGGTAGTCTTATTTTTTTCTGAGGAATCTCCAGACTGTTTTCCATAGTGGCTGCATCAACATACATTCCCACAAAAAGTGTATGAGGGTTACCTTTTCTCCACATTCTCATCAACACTTGCTATTTCTTGTCTTTTTGATAATAGCCATTCTGACAGGTGCAAAGTGATATCTCCTTGTTGTTTTGATTTGAATTTTCCTAATAATTAGTGATGCTGGACATTTTTTCATGTGCCTTTTGGCTTTCTGTATGTCTTCTTTGGAAAAGTGTCTGTTAAGTGTCCTCTGCCCATTTTTTAATCAGGCTGTTTTGTTGTAGTTGTTGAGTTGTATGAACTCTTTAGATATTTTGGATATCAACCCCTTATCAGACACATCATTTGCAAATATCTTTTCCCATTTAGCAGGTTGTCTTTTCGTTTTATTGATGGTTTCCTTTGTTGTGCAGAAGCTTTTTAGTTTGGTGCACTCCCATTGTTTATTCTTGCTTTTGTTTCCCTTGCCTCAGGAGACATATCTATAAAGATATTGATAAGACCCACTGCTATTTCTTCTAGGAGTTTTATGGTGTCAAGTCTTATATTCAATTCTTTAATCCATTTTGAGTTAATTCTTGTGTATGGTGTGAGATGGTGACAGTTTCATTTTTTTGTATGTGGCTGTCAAGTTTCCCCAACACCGTTTATTGAAAAGAGTATCATTTCTCCATTATATGTTCTTTGCTTCTTTGTTGTAAATTAGTTGCCCACATATAGGTTTATTTCTGGGCTCTCAATTCTGTTCCATTGATCTATGTATCTGTTTTTCTGCCAATACCATGTGTTTTGATTAGTACAGTTTTGTAATATAGTTTAAATTCAGGGAGTGTGATACCTCCAGCCTTTGTCTTTTTTCTGAGGATTGCTTTGGCTATTTAAGATCCCTTTTGGTCCCATATATTTTAGAATTTTTTGTTCTATTTCTGTGAAAAATTTCCTTGAGATTTTGATAAGGATTTCATTGAATCTGTAGATTGCTTTAGGCAATATGGACATCCTGACAATGTTAATTCTTCCAGTCTATGAGCAAGGAATATCCTTCCACTTATTAGTGTCTTCTTCAATTTCTTTCAACAATGTCTCATAGTTTTCAGTGTATGTCTTTCACCTTCTTGGTTAAATTTACTTCCTACTTATTTTTTTCTTTTTTCTTTTGCAGTTGTAAATGGGATTGTTTTCTTAATTTCTTTTTCTGCTAGCTCATTGTTAGCGTATAGAAATGCAACAGATTTTTGTATATTGATTTTGTATCATGCAGCTTTACTGTATTCAGTTAGTATTTCTAACAGTCTTTTTGCTGGAGTCTTTAGGATTTTGTATATATATAATATATGTCATCTGCAAATAGTGACAGCTTTACTTCTTCCTTTCCAATTTGGATGACTTTTAACTTTTTCCTGCCTAATTGTTCTGGCTAGGACTTACAATACTATGTTGAATAATAGTAGTGAGATGGGGTATCCTTGTCTTTTTCCTGATCTTAGGGGAATAGCTTTTAATATTTCACCATTGAGTATGTCAGCTGGGGGATTGTTGCATATGGCTTTCATTATGTAGAGGTAGACTCCTTGTATATCCACTTTATTGAGAGTTTTTATCATAAATTGGTGTGAATCTTGTCAAATGATTTTTCCACATCTACTGAGATGACCATATGATTTTCATCTTTCATTTTGTTAATGTGGTGTATCACTTGATTGATTTGCAGGTAAACCATTCTTGCATCTCTGTAATAAATCTCACTCCATCATGGTGTATAACCCTTTTGATGTATTGTTAAATTTGGTGTGCTAATATTTTGTTTAGGAATTTTGAATCTATGTTCATCAGTGAGAGTAACCTGTAATTTTCTTTTTTTGTTGTTGTCTTTGCCTGGTTTTAGTACAGGGTGACATTGGCCTTGTAAAATGAGTTAAGTATTCCTTCCTCTTCAATTTTTTGGAATAGTTTGAGAAAGACAGGTGCAAATTCTTCTTTTTTTTTTTAACATCTTTATTGGGGTATAATTGCTTTACAATGGTGTGTTAGTTTCTGCTTTATAACAAAGTGAATCACTTATACATATACATATGTTCCCATATCTCTTCCCTCTTGCGTCTGCCTCCCTCCCACCCTCCCTATCCCACCCCTCCAGGTGGTCACAAAGCACCGAGCCGATATCCCTGTGCCATGCAGCTGCTTCCCACTAGCTATCTACCTTATCTTTGTTAGTGTGTATATGTCCATGACTCTCTCTCGCCCTGCCACAACTCACCCTTCCCCCTCCCCATATCTTTAAGTCCGTTCTCCAGTAGGTCTGTGTCTTTATTCCTGTCTTACTCCTAGGTTCTTCATGATATTTTTTTTTCTTCTTAAATTCCATATATATGTGTTAGCATACGGTATTTGTCTTTTTCTTTCTGACTTACTTCACTCTGTATGACAGACTCTAGGTCTATCCACCTCATTATAAATAGCTCAATTTCGTTTCTTTTTATGGCTGAGTAATATTCCATTTTATATATGTGCCACATCTTCTTTATCCATTCATCCGATGATGGGCACTTAGGTTGTTTCCATCTCCGGGCTATTGTAAATAGAGCTGCAATGAACATTTTGGTACATGACTCTTTTTGAATTTTGGTTTTCTCAGGGTATATGCCCAGTAGTGGGATTGCTGGGTCATATGGTAGTTCTATTTGTAGTTTTTTAAGAAACCTCCATACTGTTCTCCATAGTGGCTGAACCAATTCACATTCCCACCAGCAGTGCAAGAGTGTTGCCTTTTCTCCACACCCTCTCCAGCATTTATTGTTTCTAGATTTTTTGATGATGGCCATTCTGACTGGTGTGAGATGATATCTCATGGTAGTTTTGATTTGCATTTCTCTAATGATTAATGATGTTGAGCATTCTTTCATGTGTTTGTTGGCAATCTGCATGTCTTCTTTGGAGGAATGTCTGTTTAGGTCTTCTGCCCATTTTTGGATTGGGTTGTTTGTTTTTTTGTTATTGAGCTGCATGAGCTGCTTATAAATTTTGGAGATTAATCCCTTGTCTGTTGCTTCATTTGCAATTATGTTCTCCCATTCTGAGGGTTGTCTTTTGGTCTGGTTTATGGTTTCCTTTGCTGTGCAAAAGCTTTGAAGTTTCATTAGGTCCCATTTGTTTATTTTTGTTTTTATTTCCATTACTCTAGGAGGTGGGTCAGAAAGGATCTTGCTGTGATTTATGTCATAGAGTGTTCTGCCTATTTTTTCCTCTATGAGTTTTATAGTGTATGGCCTTACATTTAGGTCTTTAATCCATTTTGAGCTTATTTTTGTGTATGGTGTTAGGGAGTGATCTAATCTCATACTTTTACATGTATCTGTCCAGTTTTCCCAGCACCACTTATTGAAGAGGCTGTCCTTTCTCGATTGTACATTCCTGCCTCTTTTATCAAAGATAAGGTGTCCATATGTGTGTGGGTTTATCTCTGGGCTTTCTATCCTGTTCCATTGATCTATATTTCTGTTTTTGTGCCTGTACCATACTGTCTTGATTACTGTAGCTTTGTAGTATAGTCTGAAGCCAGGGAGCCTGATTCCTCCAGCTCCGTTTTTCGTTCTCAAGATTGCTTTGGCTATTCGGGGTCTTTTGTGCTTCCATACAACTTGCAAAATTTTTTGTTCTAGTTCTGTGAAAAATGCCAGTGGTAGTTTGATAGGGATTGCATTGAATCTATAGATTGCTTTGGGTAGTAGAGTCATTTTCACAATGTTGATTCTTCCAATCCAAGAACATGGTATATCTCTCCATCTATTTGTATCATTTTTAATTTCTTTCATCAGTGTCTTATAATTTTTTGCATACAGGTCTTTTGTCTCCTTAGGTAGGTTTATTCCTAGATATTTTATTCTTTTTGTTGCAGTGGTAAATGGGAGTGTTTTCTTGATTTCACTTTCAGATTTTTCATCATTAGTATATAGGAATGCCAGAGATTTCTGTGTATTAATTTTGTATCCTGCTACTTTACCAAATTCATTGGTTAGCTATAGTAGTTTTCTGCTAGCATCTTTAGGATTCTCTATGTATAGTATCATGTCATCTGCAAATAGTGACAGGTTTACTTCTTCTTTTTCGATTTGGATTCCTTTTATTTCCTTTTCTTCTCTGATTGCTGTGGCTAAAACTTCCAAAACTATGTTGAATAAGCGTGATGAGAGTGGGCAACCTTGTCTTGTTTCTGATCTTAGTGGAAATGCTTTCAGTTTTTCACCATTGAGGATGATGTTGGCTGTGGGCTTGCCATATATGGCCTTTATTATGTTGAGGAAAGTTCCCTCTATGCCTGCTTTCTGCAGGGTTTTTTATCATAAATGGTGCTGAATTTTGTCAAAAGATTTCTCTG
>NW_021703769.1:30680825-30699855 GCF_005190385.1 Monodon monoceros | reverse complement strand
CACAGTTTCAATTTCAGTGCTTGTGATTGGTCTGTTCATATTTTCTATTTCTGCCTGATTCAGTCTTGGCAGGTTGTGCATTTCTAAGAATTTGTCCATTTCTTCCAGATTGTCCATTTTATTGGCATAGATTTGCTTGTAGTAATCTCTCATGATGTTTTGTATTTCTGCAGTGTCAGTTGTTACTTCTCCTTTTTAATTTCTAATTCTATTGATTTGAGTCTTCTCCCTTTTTTTCTTGATGAGTCTGGCTAGTGGTTTATCTATTTTGTTTATCTTCTCAAAGAACCAGCTTTTAGTTTTATTGTTCCTTGCTATTGTTTCCTTCATTTCTTTTTCATTTATTTCTGATCTTATTTTTATGATTTCTTTCCTTCTGCTAGCTTTGGAGTATTTTTGTTCCTCTTTCTCTAATTGCTTGAGGTGCAAGGTTAGGTTGTTTATTCGAGATGTTTCCTGCTTCTTAAGGTGGGCTTGTATTGCTATAAACTTCCCCCTTAGAGCTGCTTTTGCTGCATCCCATAGGTTTTGGGTCGTTGTGTCTCCATTGTCATTTGTTTCTAGGTATTTTTTTATTTCCTCTTTGATTTCTTCAGGGATCACTTCATTATTAAGTAGTGTATTGTTTAGTCTCCATGTGTTTGTATTTTTTACAGATCTTTTCCTGTAATTGATATCTAATCTCATGGCGTTGTGGTCAGAAAAGATACTTGATACAATTTCAATTTTCTTAAATTTACCAAGGCTTGATTTGTGACCCAAGATATGATCTATCCTGGAGAATGTTCCATGAGCACTTGAGAAAAATGTGTATTCTGTTGTTTTTGGATGGAATGTCCTATAAATATCAATTAAGTCCATCTTGTTTAATGTATCATTTAAAGCTTGTGTTTTCTCATTGATTTTCATTTTGGATGATCTGTCCATGGGTGAAAGTGGGGTGTTAAAGTCCCCTACTATGAATGTGTTACTGTCGATCTCCCCTTTTATGGCTGTTAGTATTTGCCTTATGTATTGAGGTGCTCCTATGTTGGGTGCATATATATTTACAATTGTTATATCTTCTTCTTGGATCGATCCCTTGATGATTATGTAGTGTCCTTCTTTGTCTCTTTTAATAGTCCTTATTTTAAAGTCTATTTTGTCTGATATGAGAATTGCTACTCCAGCTTTCTTTTGGTTTCCATTTGCATGGAATATCTTTTTCCATCCCCTTACTTTCAGTCTGTATGTGTCTCTAGGTCTGAAGTGGGTCTCTTGTAGACAGCATATATAAGGGTCTTGTTTTTGTATCCATTCAGCCAATCTGTGTCTTTTGGTGGGAGCATTTAGTCCATTTACATTTAAGGTAATTATCTATATGTATGTTCCTATTCCCATTTTCCTAATTGTTTTGGGTTCGTTATTATAGGTCTTTTCCTTCTCTTGTGTTTCTTGTCTAGAGAAGTTCCTTTAGCATTTGTTGTAAAGCTGGTTTGGTGGTGCTGAACTCTCTTAGCTTTTGCTTGTCTGTAAAGGTTTTAATTTCTCCATCAAATCTGAATGAGATCCTTGCTGAGTAGAGTAGTCTTGGTTGCAGGTTTTTCTCCTTCATCACTTTCAGTATGTCCTACCACTCCCTTCTGGCTTGTAGGGTTTCTGCTGAGAGATCAGCTGTTAACCTTATGGGGATTCCCTTGTGTGTTATTTGTTGTTTTTCCCTTGCTGCTTTTAATATTCTTTCTTTGTATTTAATTTTTGACAGTTTGATTAATATGTGTCTTGGCATATTTCTCCTTGGATTTATCCTGTATGGGACTCTCTGTGCTTCCTGGACTTGATTAACTATTTCCTTTCCCATATTAGGGGAGTTTTCAACTATAATCTCTTCAAATATTTTCTCAGTCCCTTTCTTTTTCTCTTCTTTGTCTGGAACCCCTATAATTCCAATGTTGGTGCGTTTAATGTTGTCCCTGAGGTCTCTGAGACTGTCCTCAGTTCTTTTCATTCTTTTCTCTTTATTCTGCTCGGCAGCAGTAATTTCCACTATTTTATCTTCCAGGTCACTTATCCGTTCTTCTGCCCCAGTTATTCTGCTATTGATCCCATCTAGAGTACTTTTAATTTCATTTATTGTGTTGTTCATCATTGCTTGTTTCATCTTTATTTCTTCTAGGTCCTTGTTAACTGTTTCTTGCATTTTGTCCATTCTATTTCCAAGATTTTGGATCATCCTTACTATCATTATTCTGAATTCTTTTTCAGGTAGACTGCCTATTTCCTCTTCATTTGTTAGATCTGGTGCATTTTTATCTTGCTCCTTTATCTGCTGTGTGTTTTTCTGTCTTCTCATTTTGCTTATCTTACTGTGTTTGGGGTCTCCTTCTTGCAGGCTGCAGGTTCGTAGTTCCCGCTGTTTTTGATGTCTGTCTCCAGTGGCTAAGGTTGGTTCAGTGGGTTGCGTAGTCTTCCTGGTGGAGGGGACTAGTGCCTGTGTTGTGGTGGATGAGGCTGGATCTTGTCTCTCTAGTGGGCAGGTTCACGTCTGGTGGTGTGTTTTGGGGTGTCTGTGGCCTTATTATGATTTTAGGCAGCCTCTCTGCTAATGGGTGGGGTTGTGTTCCTGTTTTGCTAGTTGTTTGGCATAGGTTGTCCAGCACTGTGGCTTGCTGGTCGTTGAGTGAAGCTGGGTGCTGGTGTTAAGATGGAGGTCTCTGGGAGATTTTTGCCATTTGATATTATGTGGAGCTGGGAGGTCTCTTGTTGACCAGTGTCCTGAAGTTGGCTATCCTACCTCAGATGCAGAGCTCTGACTCCTGGCTGGAGCACCAAGTGTCTTTCATCCACACAGCTCAGAATAAAAGGGAGAAAAAGTAGAGAGAATTAGTAGAAGCATGAAGAAATAAAGAAAGAAAGGAGGGAAAGAAGGAAGGAAAGAAGGAAGGAAGGAAGAAAGAAAGAAAGAAGCAAAGAAGGAAAGGAGGCAAGAAGGAAAGAAAGGAGGGAGGGAGGGAGGGAGGAAGGAAGGAAGGAAGGAGGGAAAGAAGGAAAAAAGACAGAAAGAAAGAAGATACAGTAAAATAAAATAAAGTATAATGAAGTTATTGAATTAAAAAATACTTATTTAGAAAAAAAAGGGGGGGACAGATAGAACCTCAGGACAAATGTTGGAAGCAAAGCTATACAGACAAAATCTTACACAGAAGCATACACATACACCCTCACAAAGAGAGGTAAAGGGGAAAAAATCATAAATCTTGCTCTCAGAGACCACTTCCTCAATTTGGGATGATTCGTTGTCTAAAGGAGGGAAGGAAGGAAGGAAGGAAAGAAAGAAGAAAGAAAGAAAGAAAGAAAGAAAGAAAGAAAGAAAGAAAGAAAGAAAGAAAGAAGAAAGAAAGAAAGAAAGAAAAAAGAAAGAAGGTAAAGTGTAATAAAGTTATTAAAATTAATTATTAAGAAAAAAAATTTTTAAAAAACCATGGACGGATAAAACCCTAGGACAAATGGTGGAAGCAAAACTATACAGACAAGATCTCACAAAGAAGCATACACATTCACAAAAAGAGGAAAAGGGGAAAAAATCATAGATCTTGCTCTCGAAGCCCACCTCCTCAATTTGGGATGACTCGTTGTCTATTCATGTATTCCCCAGATGCAGGGTACATCAATTTGATTGTGGAGCTTTAATCCGCTGTTTCTGAGGCTGCTGGGAGAGATTTCCTTTTCTCTTCTTTGTTCTCACAGCTCACAGGGCCTCAGCGTTGGATTTGGCCCTGCCTCTGCGTGTAGGTCGCTGGAGGGTGTCTGTGTTTCGCTCAGACAGGACGGGGTTAAAGGAGCCGCTGATTCGGGGGCTCTGGCGCACTCAGGTCGGGGGGGAGGGAGGGGCACTGCGTGCGGGGCGGGCCTGCGGCGGCAGAGGCCACCATGACATTGCACCAACCTGAGGCCCGCCGTGCGTTCTCCCGGGGAAGTTGTCCCTGGATCCCGGGTACCTGGCAGTGGCGGGCTGAACAGGCTCTGCGGAAGAGGGGTGTGGATAGTGACCTGTGCTCGCACACAGGCCCCTTGGTGGCGGCAGCAGGAGCCTTAGCGTCTCCCGCCCGTCTCTGGGGTCCGTGCTTTTAGCCGCGGCTCGCGCCCATCTCTGGGGCCCGCGCTTTTAGCCGCTGCTCGCGCCCGTCTCTGGAGTTCCTTTAAGCAGCGCTCTTAAACCCCCCTCCTCGCGCACCAGGAAACAAAGAGGGAAGAAAAAGTCTCTTGCCTCTTCTTCAGGTGCAGACTTTTCCCCGGACTCCCTCCTGGCTAGCCGTGGTGCACTAACCCCTTCAGGCTATGTTCAAGCCGCCAACCCCAGTCCTCTCCCTGCGCTCCGACCGAAACCGAAACCCGAGCCTCAGCTCTCAGCCCCGCCCGCCCGGGCGTGTGAGCAGACAACCCTCTCGGGCTGGTGAGTGCCGGTTGGCACCGATCCTCTGTGCGGGAATCTCCCCGCTTTGCCCCTCGCACCCCTGTTTCTGTGCACTCCTCCGCGGCTTCGAAGCTCCCCCCTCCGCCTCCTGCAGTCTTCACCCGCGAAGGGGCTTCCTAGTGTGTGGAAACTTTTCCTCCTTCACAGCTCCCTCCCACTGGTGCAGGTGCCATCCCTATTCTTTTGTCTGTTTTTTCCTTTTGCCCTACCCAGGTACGTGGGGAGTTTCTTGCCTTTTGGGAGGTCTGAGGTCTTCTGCCAGCCTTCAGTAGGTGTTTTGTAGGAGTTGTTCCACGTGTAGAAGTATTTCTGGTGTACCTGTGGGGAAGAAGGTGATCTCCGCGTCTTACTCTTCCTCCATCTTCAAGGTCCCACTCCGCAAACTCTTCTTTGAATGTTTGGTAGAATTCACCTGTGAAGTCGTCTCATCCTGGACTTTTGTTTGGGGGAAGATTTTGATTACTGCTTCAATCTTTGTACTAGTGATTGGTCTATTGAGATTTTCTATTACTTCAAGATTCAGTCTTAGAATGTTGTATGATCCTAAGAACTTGTCCATTTCTTCTGGGTTGTCCAATTTGTTGGCATATAGCTGTTCATAATATTCTCATAGTTCTTCATATTTCTGAGTTATCCATTGTATTTTTCCACTTTCATTTCTGATTTTATTTATCAGGGCCTTCTCTCTTTCTTTTTTTCTTAGTGAGTCTAGTCAATTTTACTTATCTTTCTAAAGAACCAGCTCTTACTTTCATTGATCTTTTCTATTGTCTTTTTAGTATTTATGTCATTTATTTCTATTCTGACCTTTATTACTTCCTTCCTTCTACTAATTTTAGGCTTTATTTGTTCTCCTTTTTCTAGTTTCTTTAGATGTAATGTTAGGTTATTTGAGATTTTTCTTGTTTCTTGAGGTAGGCCTATATTGCAATAAACTTCCACCTTAGTACAGCTTTTGCTATATCCTACAGGTTAGTAAGTCATATTTTCATTTCCATTTGTCTTCAGGTAATTTTTTTATTTCTCCTTTTATTTCTTCATTGACCCAATAGATGTTCAGTAACATGTTGTTCAGTCTCCATATATGTGTGATTTTTCCAGTTTTCTTCTCTTAGTTGATTTCCAATTTCATACAACTGTGGTAGGAAAAGATGCTTGATATGATTTAAGTCTCCTTAAATTTATTGACACTTGTTTTTTTGTCCCAACATATGGTCTATCCTTGAGAAAGTATTCTGTATTCTGCTGCATTTGGATGGAATGTTCTGACTATCAAATCCACTTGGTCTAATGTTTCATTTAAGACTACTGTTTCCTTGTTGACTTTCTATCTGGATGATCTATCCATTTCTGTAAGTGAAGTGTTAAAATCTCCTACTATCATTATGTTGCTGTCAATTTCTCCCTTTAGGTCTTTAATAATTGTTCTATATGTTTTGGTGCTCTTATGTTAGGTGCATATATATTAATCATTGTTATACCTTCTTGATAAATTGTTCCCTTTATTATTATATACTGTCCATTTTTGTCTCATTACCTTAATGCCTATTTTGTCTGACTTGAGCATGCTACACTCGCTTTCTTTTGGCTGCCATTTGCTCAGAGTATCATCTTCCATCCCTTCACTTTTAGTCTATGTTTGTCTTCAGAGCTGAGGTGTGTCTCCTGGAGGCAGCATAAATTTGGGTCTTGTTTTTTAATCCATCCAGCCACTCTTTGTCTTTTGATTGGTGAATTCAATCCATTTATATTTATGGTGATTATTGATAGAGAAATATTAAGTACAGCCATTTTATTTTTTGTTTTCTGTTTGCTTTATATCTCCATTTCTCTTGTGTTTCTGCCTGTCATTTTGGTTGGGTGGTTTTCTATGATATTTATCTTTATTTGTTGCTTTGTTTTGCTTCATGTTTCAGCTCTATGTTTATGTTTTGTGGTCAACCTGAAATATAAATGAGATGTATAAAAAGTCTCATAGGTAAAATAGTCCTTTTTCTGCTGATAGCATCTTATCTTCACTTACCTATTTGAATTCTGTTCTTTCCTCTTCCCCTTTTATGTTTTCTTTGTATCAAATTATCCTGTATTTATGCTGTGAGTTTGTTGCCAAACTGAAATAGCTATATTTTTCTGCTTTCTTTTTTTCTCCTTTAACCTTTAGGCTATAATAAAGTGTTTAAAAACCTATCCTGACAAAGAGTTGCAATTTTCTAGTTCTATTTATCATGTAGTTCAAAGCTTTATGTACTTTTTTTGTTGTTTGTTTCCAGTAGAAGAGTTTCTTCCAGTATTTCTTGTGAGGCTGGTCTAGTGTTGATGAACTCCCTTAGCTTTAATTTGTCTGGGAAAGTCTTTACTTCACCTTAATATCTGAATAATAACTTTGCTGGATAGAGTATTCTTGGGTGACAGTTTTTAATCTTTCAGTATTTTGAGACTGTCATTCCACTCCCTCCTGGCTTGTAGGGTTTCTGCTGAGAAGTATGCTAATAGTCTAATGGGGTTCCTTTGTACTTTATCATTCTTTATTCCCTGGCTGCTTTTAAAATTCTTTCTTTGTCATCAACTTTTGACAATTTTAATATTATGTGTCTTAGAGAAGGTCTTTATGCATTGAGAACTTCTACCAGCTTTATGGACTTATACATCCAGTTCCTTCCCTAAGTTTGGGAAGTTGTCAGGTATTAGACTTAAAATAAACTCTCTGTTCTCTTCTCCCTCTCTTTTCCTTTTGGGCTACCCATTACCCTAATATTGTCCTTCTTAAAGGAGTCAGATAGCTCTTGTAGAATTTCCTCATTTTAAAATTAACTTATTTCTTACAGATGGCCAACAGGCACATGAAAAGATGCTCAATATTGCTGATCTTCAGGGAAATGCAAATCAAAACCACAGTGAGATATCACCTCACAGCTGCCAGAATGGTTATCATCAAAAAGCCAGTTCTTTGAAAAGATAAACAAAATTGATAAACCTTTAGCCAGACTCTTCAAAAAAAGAGGGAGAGGGCCCACATCAAGGAATGAAAAAGGAGAAGTTACAACCGACACCACTGAAGTACAAGGGACGATAAGAGACTACTACAAGCAATTATATGCCAACAAAATGGACAACTTAGAAGAAATGGACAAATTCTTAGGAAGGTACAATCTCACAAGACTAAACCAGGAGTAAATAGAAAATATGAACAGACTAAATAGAAGGTATGAACAGACCAATTACAAGTAATGAAATTGAACCTGTGATTAAAAAACTCCCAGTAAACTAAAGTCCAGGACCAGATGGCTTCAAAGGTGAATTCTATCACACATTTAAAAAAGAGTTAACACCTATCCTTCTGAAACTATTCCAAAAAATTGCAGAAGAAGGAACACTTCAAACTCATTTTATGAGACTACCATTACCCTGACACCAAAACCAAGAAAGATTCCTCAAAAAAAAGAAAATCACCGGCCAATCTCACTGATGAATATTGATGCAAAAATCTTAAACAAAATACCAGCAAACGAAATCCAACAATACGTTAAAAAAATCATACACCATGATCAAGTGCGATTTATCCCAGGGATGCAAGGATTTCTCAATATCTGCAAATCAATCAGTGTTAATACACCACATTAACAAATTGAAGAGTAAAAATAATATAATCATCTCACAGATGTAGGAAAACTTTTGATAAAATTCAACATCCATTTATGATCAAAACTTTCCAGAAAGTGGTCATAGAAGGAACATACCTCAACATAGTAAAGGCCAAATAGGACAAACCCACGGCTAACATCATAATCAACAGTGAAAAGCTGAAAGCCTTTCCTCTAAGATCAGGAACAAGACAAGGATGTCCACTCTCACCTCTTTTATTCAACATGGTTTTGGAAGTCCTAGCCACAGCAATCAGAGAAGAAAAAGAAATTAAAGGAATCCAAACTGGAAAAGAAGTAAAACTGTCACTGTTTGCAGATGACATGATACTATACATAGGAAATCCTAAAGATGCTACCAGAAAAGTACTAGAGCTCATCAATGACTTTGGTAAACCTGCAGCATACAAAATTAATACATACAAATCTCTTGCATTTCTATGTACTAACAATGAAAGGTCAGAAAGAGAAATTAAGGAAGTAATCCCATTTACCACTGCATCAAAAAGAATAAAATACCTAGGGATAAATCTACCTAAGGAGGCAAAAGACCTTTACTCTGAAAACTATAAGATATTGATGAAAGAAATCAAAGATGACAAAAACAGATGGAGAGATATACCATGTTCTTGCATTGGAAGAATCAATATATTCAAAATGACTATACTCTTCAAGGCAATCTACAGATTCAATGCAATTTCTATCAAATTACCAATGGAATTTTTCACAAAACTAGAACAATAAATTTTTAAAATTTGTATGGAAACATAAAAGACCGTGAATAGCCAAAGCAATCTTGAGAAAGAAAATGGAGCTGGAGGAATCAGGCTCCCTGACTTCACACTGTACTACAGAGCTATAGTAATCAAAACAGTATGGTACTGGCACAAAAACAGAAATATAGATCAATGGAACAGGATAGAAAGCTCAGAAATAAACCCATGCACATATGGTCAATTAATCTATGAAAAAGGAGGCAAGAATATACAATGGAGAAGAGACAGTCTCTTCAATAAGTGGTACTGGGAAAAGTGGACAGCTATGTTTAAAAGAATGAAATTAGAACATTCTCTAACGCCATACACAAAAATAAACTCAAATGGATTAAAGTCCTAAATGTAATACAAGATACTATAAAACTCCTAGAGGAAAACATAGGCAGAACACTCTTTGAGATAAATCGCAGGGTTTTATTTGCAGGGGGGATATAGAAGCAAAAATAAACAAATGGGACCTAATTGAACTTAAAAGTTTTGCACAGCAAATGAAACCATAAACAAAATGAACAGACAACCTACGGACAAGGAGAAAGTATTTGCAAATGATGTGACTGACAAGGGATTAATATCCAAAATATACAAACAGCTCATGCAGCCCAATATCAAACAAACAAAGAACCCAATCAAAAAATGGGCAGAAGATCTAAAGCGACATTTCTCAAAAAAAAAGACATACAGATAGCCCATAGGCACATGAAAATATCCTCAACATTGTTAATTAGTAGAGAAATGTAATCAAAACTACAACGAGGGGCTTCCCTGGTGGCACAGTGGTTGAGAGTCCGCCTGCTGATGCAGGGGACACGGGTTCGTGCCCCGGTCTGGGAAGATCCCACATGCCGCGGAGTGGCTATGCCCGTTAGCCATGGCCGCTGTGCCTGCGCATCCGGAGCCCGTGCTCTGCAACGGGAAAGGCCACAACAGTGAGAGGCCCGCGTACCACAAAAACAAAACAACAACAACAAAAAAAACCCAAACTACAACGAGGTATCACCTCACACTGGTCAGAATGGCCATCATTAAAAAGTCAACAAATAATAAATGCTGGAGAGGGTGTGGAGAAAAGGGAACCCTCCTTACACTGTTGGTGAGAATGTAAATTGGTACAGTCACTAAGAACAGTTTAGAGGTTCCTTAAAACACTAAAAATAGAGCTCTCATATGATCCAGCAGTCCCACTCCTGGGCATATATCTGGAGAAACCACACTTTGAAAAGATACATGCACCCCAATGTTCATTGCAGCACTATTTACAATAGCCAAGACATGAAAGCAACCTAAGTGTCCATCAACAGATGAATGAACAAAGAAGATGTGGTGTATATATATACAATGAACTATTAGTCAGTCATAAAAAAAGAATGAAATAAGGCCTTTTTCAGCAACATGGATGGACATTATCATACTAAGTGTAGTAAGCCAGAAAGAAAGACAAATATCATATCGCTTATATGTGGAATCTAAGAAAAAGGATGCAAATGAACTTATTTCCAAGACATAAATAGACTTACAGACATAGAAAATAAACTTACAGTTACAGAAGGGAAGAAGGAGAGTTTGTTATTAAAATATATACACTACTATATAGAACATAGGTAAAAAACAAGGACCTACTGTATAGCACAGGGAACTATACTCAATATCCTGTAATAACCTATAAAGGGAGAGTGTAAAAAATGAATTTATATACATTTTTAAAACTCTCTCCATATATATATACATATATATAACTGAATCATTTTACTGTACACCTGAAACTAACGCAACATTTAAAATAATTATATTTTAATAAAAATTAATGACAGGTTAGTAGTTAGAATCTTTTCTTTATTTTTCAAGTAGGTGGCGCTATAACACAAGTTTTTGATTTCTCTTACCTGTGCTCCCTCTTCTTATATTTAAGGGTTGGCATTTTCTTCAGCCTCCACCACCTCTGTAAGAGGTGTGTGGCTCCATGCCTTCATGTCTTGCTGATTACCTCTTGTGCCTCTGGGGTTGTTGGTGGCTTTCTTCTGCCAGAGCCAGTGTCATCACCAGGATGGTGGGCTTTTCCCTCTCATCCAGGATCCCCTGAGTCACAGGCTCCCCCACCATTGGAGGAGGGTGGAGGTGGGACAACTAGAGCTGTGCAGATGCAGCTACTGTTTTGTGTTCTAAGGTTTGTGGGTTCTGCCACGGCAGATGAGGGGCGTGGGAGTGAAGGCCAGGGTCATGGACACCTCAGTGACTGGTGGGACAGGGTCCCAAGCCCCACTGCTGCCCAGCTAGTTTTGGCAATGGGCACCCCTGCCATTAGGAGGCTGGAGTCACGTGCCACACCTCTGCTGCTGCCACTGGGGTCTCTGAAGCTGCAGGCTCAGCTGCACGTGTCAGAGGGCAAGGATTTCAGGCACCAGTCTGCTGTTCTTTCCATTCTGCCTCCTCTATGTATTCCAGTCCACCCACCTTTAGAAGTATAGATGTGTGGAATTTTCCAGCATCCTGTTGTGTTGGGTAGAAGTATCTCTGTTGAGTTGTGGGTGTTTTACTGGTTATAGATTGAAGAAGATAGAGAAAGGTAGCTTTTCACTCTGCCATGTTGCTGATTGTCACTCTCCCAGTAAATTTAAATAGAGGTACATATAATGTACGATGGAAAAATCCAGGCTTTCTTCAAGGAGCATGTTTATTTTCCTATTTAGTAAATTACCATATAAATAAAGAGAGGCTTAGAAGATAAATGTTCCAGCGCTAAATCTGTTTATTAGCATGGGCTGTGTACATGTCTTTATATTGTCGACTGAAAAAAACTGCACAACCTAAAATTTAACAATTATATTTTATTTGGTGAACTTAAGCCTGGGACACAGCATTTCAGAAAACTCTGAGAGACTGCTCCGAAGAGGCAAGGAGGAGAGCCAGATTATATAGGAATTTTTGTAACAAAGACCAGGTAGTCAGAACATCAAAAGTTTACTGTTAATTAAAGAAAACCAGAAATCTCAAGTTGAGGAATTTAGCACTTTTCTATGTATGGGAAGGTGCAAGAGTCTGGGCTCACTGAAATCATTCCTTTGATATGAACCTCAGCTATCTGGGGCCAGTATCCTGTGTTTTATCATCTGGAGTCTCCTCAGAGTGCACCATTGGGTGTGGCTGCAACAGCTGACCGCTAGGTGGCAGGTATTACGTATCCATCCTAAGTTCCCTCAAGGCTCATCATTGAGGAGGCTGTAATCAGATGACTTGAGGGCTGCATAATCCTTTGTTTACTGATATGGAAGGTGATATTTTTCATTCACAATACCTCAAATCAGTTCCTGAAGAAACACCTCTGGGTGGCAAGAGCAGGCTGTCACTATTGCAAGCCTTCCCTAGTGTTTCTCTCATCTGGAATTCCTCACTCTGCCCCTTTTTGTAGACCACTGGTACAGTGTGATACACTTTTATTTTGCTTCCCAGTGGTTCCCAGATATTCTCATTATTGGGTTTCCTCCCCTGGGGTGTGAGTGGTAACCTTTCATAGCTTCTGCAGCTAGAGCAGGGCTTCTCCCTGCATCCTCCCTATTACCAGTGACTGCTGCACTCTAACTTCCTTTGAAGTGTTACTAGCATCTCTTGAAAAGGCATGAGAGTGATCCTGCCATTTCTGCAAAGTGGATCAGGGCAGTGCCTTACCCTCTCTCAGAGGAAATGGAGATCATTCTCAGGGCTCCAGCAACCTCCCATAACTGTGCTTCTCATAATGTAAGCATCATTTGGGTATGTGCTGAAGAAAACCACCACGCTTTCCCCTCTGGTTCCCTGGATGGGTCTGAAGGGCAAATGAGAAACCTGTACCTGACAGAATGTTTCTCCTAAAGCATTTATTTCATAGTTACCTCAGTTAAACCTAGCTCTGAATTATTTATGGCCATACAGGTAAACAGAGTCATTCAAGTATTTAAATATTTACCTTTATACCTAGTTGTAGGATGAAGACTCTGGTTAATTTTTTTAAATGGAGATCAGAATGAGTAAAGGAGTACTGAGGACATTACCCTTGTGGTAACGTAATTTATTAATGGCCTCCATTCTTCACCTCTCCCCAGAGGTATTCATTTTGCAATATAAATTTTCAGCTTCTCTCACTAAACAGGTGAAATCTATTTCCTCATCATTTGGACCTGAGCTCTACCAGGTGGCTTGCCTTGGCCAACAGAGTGTTGCAGAAATGACAATGTGACCATTTCAAACCTAGACCTCAAGAAGTCTTGCATAGAGCAGAGATATTTGTCCCAGTTGTCCTAGCCAAGGCCAACTTATACAGGCTGACGGCAAGCCAATCCCAGACCCATGAGTGAGACCATAAATGCTTATTGTGGAATGCCATGGAGGTTGCGTGGCTGTTTTTTATGCAGCATTATTATGGAAATAGGTAAATTATATCTCCCTGCAGAGTGAAGGATGACCCCCTTCTTACTATTGGGAATAAACTGAGAGTATGTCTCTCAGAGGGGAAACAGGATTTTGGTGTCTTGCAGAAGTATGGGCTTTAAAGTTGTACTCTCTTTATGTCACTGCAAAATTTTGATTCTCACAGATGAAGTTATTGGCTCCCTCTTAGGCCCAGCAATGCCTCAGACCCTGGGCCAGTCTTTTTCCCATTCTTGTAGGATTTAGAGAGCCTTATAGCACTAGCACTAGCTCAATGATTCAGAAGTTCAACCTTAAGATGACTTTGCCGCAGGGTTTGTTCTCTTCTTATCTCCTTCCTTGTGACCTTCTTATTTCTCAGGGTCCACATTCTCTCTATTCCTTTGGGTTATTGGAACCCTATTGCCAAAATCTGTTTTCTGAAATGGAAGTGCCAAATATTACTCATTGCCATAGTTACATGTCTAAGATGTAAGTAATAAACAACAACTTTTGAAAGTGAAAAGTGTTTACTTGCCACTGTATTAGGATTATGGATTTCTTTCCTATTGTCCTGGACTACCTTTGCTCTATAAATTATTCTCTATTTTCACAACTAGTTAGTGTTTCCACCAGGTCCCAAGTGCCTACTCAACTCTGGAGGAGTAATTTTTCTGTCTTAGATCTCATCATATCACCAACCCAAAATTTTCATGACAGAAAAAGGACTAAAAGGGTAATCTGGCTGTTGGAGACAGCTGCTGGGACACTGATAGATTCCAGGCAGAGATGGTGTCCAGAGCCAGGCCACATGGTTTCTCCCAGTTAATACTGGCTTAGACTAAAATGTTAAGAGACCCCTGGTTTCTTCAGAGGCTAGAAACTGCCTTAGCAGCTGGATAGTGAATTTATTTTAACAAAATTTAATAGAAGATAGAGAACTTTGGGAAGAATTTCCCTAAATATAGTATTGGGGTTATTAGGTATTATAGAAAAAAATGGGGAGGGGATCCATGGTCAGAAAATATGGGCAACATTGGGCTAAGTTAAATACATCTGTTGGTTGCAGTTCTTTCAGGAACTTTTTGTAATTAATTATGCATTGTCAGTCTCCAAAAGGTAGGTTTCTATCACAGAGTCTCTTGAGGGACATTGCAGAACATGGATGTAGAGAAGAGTTTTGAGACCCAACACCCCAACAAGGGCAAAGACAGCTTATGCAATGGTCTACACAGAGCAATCTGAACCTCAGGTGAGAACTTGGACTCTGGAGGTGCCAGAAACAAAGCAGAGTAGAACTGATGTGCAACTCAAACTGGAAACACTTGAGAGAGTCAGGATGCTTCTCTTTGGCCTGGAATGGCAGCATCATTCTGCCCTGAAAATATAGTTAAAACCAAAAGACAGTTCTAGAAAGACTGAGGCTTTCCCTTGTGGAGGCGTGGATCCAACTTAAATCTCTCTCAAATCAAAGCTGGAGCATTTGCATCAGGAAACATCCTAGAAAGGAAGAGGCTGTAACTCTCCTTCTTCCTACCACTTCCTGGAAGTTCAAAAATGAATCAATTTTTTTGGTTCCTAAAAGCCAGGATCAGAAATCTGTATCTCATGAGTGTCTTGGGATTACATAGTCCATCCAGTCTTAACACACTTCCTTTGATCTTTTTGTTTTCTCACCTTAGACTTTTAATGATAGAGAATTCTCTTATACCTTAATTCTTTCTTAAAAAACAAGACCCTAACATAGAATTGTATATACACAAAAGTTGCAGCAGCCGTTCAGAATGCAATCCAGTGGTACCATGTCATCTATGATGAGAAAAGAGCTACTACCCAGATGTCACTGGATCACTTTTTTCAAGAGGGTAGATAGACTAGAATCCAGCAAGGAACCAGAACCTGTGCCATCAATGTCAGGCATGAGTGAAATTGCAGCTTGCCCTCCATCTCCTACTGCTGATGATCCTTCAGCTCTACCATCTCCCACCTCCTCCCCCTCCTCTAGTCAGTAACTCTTCTTGCCTGTTCACTCAATGCCAGCCCCCGTATACCAAATGTTGTACTGTACTACTGTACTTTTCAAGGTACTGCACTGTAAGATTAAAACTGTTTACTTATTTTTTGTGTTTGTTTCTTGTTTACATATTGTTTGCGTGAAAAGCATTATAAACCTACTACTGTACAGTACTCTATACCTGATTGTGTTAGCTGGGTACCTAGGCTAACTTTGTTGGACTTACAAACAAATTAGACCTATGAACATGCTCTCAGGATGGAACTCATTCATATGTAGGGGACTTACTGTATTTACAATTCTTTATGAAAATTAAGGACATAGGCTACTCTTCCTCTATAAATGGGTCAGCATGTAATATGCAGTTCAAACTGAGATGCTTTTGAGAAAAAAAGGGTCACTGTTAATTACTATCTTGGAACAACATACTCAAACCAGCACTGTCCTACGCAAACTGCAATGTGTGTTCATCCTGCTCATAGGTGTATAAAGATATGTGCAACATAGAATCTTGATAACAGATGTCAGACGCTGATGAGGCTGTAGAGATTAAGGGCCAGGGAGAAAAGAAGGGTTAGTGGGACAGAGGGACTTTGGGAGTGGCTGCTGCCAAGAATCCAGAAAAAGGGAATGACTGATTATTATGGCATGTAGATTGTAGCAGCATGGAAAGATTTACTTGTGTGGACTGGGAAAAAAAATGCACAACCTAAAAGTTGCAAGTTAAGTTTTATTCAGGGATCTTATTCGGGATTTTAGCCTGAGAGATAGCCTCGCAGATATAAATGAGGACCTCTTCATTCAAAGTGGTAAGGAAGGGAGACCTTCAAGATGGCAGAGAAGTAAGATGTGGAGATCAAGTTCCTCCCCACAAATACATCAGAAATACATTTACATGTGGAACAACTCTTACAGAACACCTACTGAACACTGGCAGAAGACCTCAGACTTCCCAAAAGCCATGTGGCTGACAGGGTCTTGGTACTACGGCCGGGTCTCAGGCCTGTAACTCTGAGGTGGGAGAGCCGAGTTCAGGACATTGGTCCACCAGAGGCCTCCCAGCTCCACATATTATCAAATGGCGAAAGCTCTCCCAGAGATCTCAATCTCAATGCTAAAACCCAGCTCCACTGAAGGACCAGCAAGCTACAGTGCTGGACAACCTATGCAAAACAACTAGCAAGACAGGAACACAACACCACCCATCAGCAGAGAGGCTGCCTAAAAACAAAATAAGTTCATAGGTATCCCAAAACACACCACTGGACACAGTCCTGTGCACAAGAAAGACAAGATCCAGCCTCATCCACCAGAACACAGGCACTAGTCCTCTCCACCAGGAAGCCTACACAACCCACTGAACAAACCTTAGCCACTGGGAGCATACACCAAAAACAATGGGAACTACCAACGTGCAGCCAGCAAAAAGGAGACCCTAAACACAGTAAGTAAACAAAATGAAAAGACAGAGAAACACACAGCAGATGAAGGAGCAAGGTAAAAACCCACGAGCCCAAACAAATGAAGAAGAAATAGGCAGTCTACTTGAAAAAGAATTCAGAATAATGGTAATAAAGATGATTCAACATCTTGGAAATAGAATGGAGAAAATACAAGAAATGATTAACAAGGACCTAGAAGAACTAAAGAGCAAACAAACAATGATGAACAACACAATAAATGAAATTAAAAATTCTCTAGAAGGAAACAATAGCAGAATAAGTGAGGCAGAAGAACGGATAAGTGACCTGGAAGATAAAATAATGGAAATAACTACTGCAGAGCAGAATAAAGAAAAAAGAATAAAAAGAATTGAAGACAGGCTCAGAGAACTCTGGGACAACGTTAAACACACCAACATTCGAATTATAGGTGTCCCAGAAAAGGAAGAGAAAAAGAAAGGGACTGAGAAAATATTTGAAGAGATTAGAGTTGAAAACTTCCCTATTATGGAAAAGGAAGGAGTAAATCAAGTCCAGGAAGCACATAGAGGCTCAAACAGGATAAATCCAAGGAGAAATATGCCAAGACACATATTAAATGAACTATCAAAAATTAAATATAAAGAAAAATTATTAAAAGCAGCAAGGGAAAATCAACAAATAACATACAAGGGAAGCCCCATAAGGTTAACAGCTGATCTTGCAGCACAAACTCTGCAAGCCAGAAGGGAGTTGCAGGATATATTTAAAGTGATAAACGGGAAAAAAGTACAATAAAGATTACTCTACCCAGCAAAGATCTCATTCTGATTCGACACAGGAATTAAAAACTTTACAGACAATCAAAAGCTAAGAGCATTCAGCACCACCAAACCAGCTTTACAACAAATGCTAAAGGATCTTCTCTAGGCAGGAAACACAAGACAAGGAAAGGACCTACAATCACAAACCCAAAACAATTAAGAAAATGGTAATAGGAACATACATATTGATAACTACCTTAAATGTAAATGGATTAAATGCTCCAACCAAAAGACATAGACTGGCTGAATGGATACAAAAACAAGACCCATATATATGCTGTCCACAAGAGGCCCACTTCAGACCTAGGGACACATACAGACTGAAAGTGAGGGGATGGCAAAAGATATTATATACAAATGGAAATCAAAGGAAAGCTTGAATAGCAATTTTCATATCAGACAAAATAAACTTTAAAACAAAGACTATTACAGGAGACAAAAAGGACACTACATCAAGGGAGCAATCCAAGAAAAAAATATAACAATTGTAAATATTTAGGCATCCAACATAGGAGCACCTCAATACACAAGGCAACTGCTAACATCTGTAAAAGAGGAAATCGACAGTAACACAGTAATAGTGGGGGACTATAACACCTCACTTACACCAATGGGAAGATCAACCAAAATGAAAATAAATAAGGAAACACAAGCCTTAAATGATACATTAAACAAGATGGACTTAATTGACATTTATAGACATTCCATCCCAAAACAACAGAATACACTTTCTTCTCAAGTGCTCATGGAACATTCTCCAGGATGGGTCATATCTGGGGTCACAAATCAAGCCTCGGTAAATTCAAGAAATTTGAAATCATATCAAGTATCTTTTCTGACCACGGTGCTATGAGACAAGACATCAATTACAGGAAAAGACCTGTAAAAAATACAAACATATGGAGGCTAAACAATACACTACTTAATAACCAAGAGCTCACTGAAGAAATCAGAGGAAATCAAAAAATACCTAGAAACAAATGACAATGGAAACACGATGACCAAAAACATATGCGATGCAGCAAAAACAGTTCTAAGAGGGAAGTTTATAGCAATACAATCCGACCTCAAGAAACATCTCCAATAAAAAACCTAACCTTACACCTAAAGCAATTAGAGAAACAAGGACCAAAAATCCCCCAAAGTTAGCAGAAGGAAGGAAATCATAAAGAGCAGATCAGAAATAAATGAAAAAGAAATGAAGGAAACAATAGCAAAGATCCAAAAAACTAAAAGCTGGTTCTTTGAGAAGATAAAAAAATTGATAAAGCATTAGCCAGACTCAAGAAAAAAAGGGAGAAGGCTCAAATCAATAGAATTAGAAATTAAAAAGGAGAAGTAACAACTGACACTGCAGAAATACAAAACATCATGAGAGATTACTACAAGCAAATCTATGCCAATAAAATGGACAACCTGGAAAGAATGGACAAAATCTTAGAAATGCACAACCTTCTGAGACTGAACAAGGAAGAAGTAGAAAATATGAACAGACCAATCACAAGCACTGAAATTGAAACTGTG
>NW_021703769.1:30327275-30680425 GCF_005190385.1 Monodon monoceros | reverse complement strand
GGTCATCTCAAAAGATGCAGAGAAATCTTTTGACAAAATTCAGCACCCATTTATGATAAAACCCCTCCAGAAAGTAGACATACAGGGAACTTACTCCAACATGATAAAGGCCATAAATGACAAACCCACAGCCAACATCGTTCTCAATGGTCAAAATCTGAAACAATTTCCTCGACCATCAGGAACAAGACAATGTTGGCCACTCTCACCTCTATTATTCAACATAGTTTTGGAAGTTTTAGCCCAGCAATCAGAGAAGAAAAAGAAATAAAAGGAATCCAAATCAGAAAAGAAGAAGTAAAGCTGTCACTGTTTGCAGATGACATGGTACTATACATAAAGAATCCTCAAGAAGCTACCAGAAAACTACTAGAGCTAATCAATGAATTTGGTTAAGTAGCAGGACACAAAGTTAATACACAGAAATCTCTTACATTCCTATACACTAATGATGAAAAATCTGAAAGAGAAATTAAGTAAACACTCCCATTTACCATTGGAGCAAAAAAAAGTAATAATAAAACACCTAGGATTAAACCCACCTAAGGAGACAAAAGACCTGTATGCAGAAATCTATAAGACACTGATGAAAGAAATTAAAGATAACACAAACAGATGGAGGGATATACCATGCTCTTGGCTCGGAAGAATCAATATTGTGAAAATGACTATATGACCCAAAGTAATCTACAGATTCAATGCAATCCCTATGAAACTACCAATGGCATTTTTCACAGAACTAGAACAAAAAATTTCACAATTTCTATGGAAACACAAAAGACCTCGAATAGCCAAAACAATATTGAGAAAGACAAACGGAGCTGGAGGAATCAGGCTCCCTAACTTCAGACTATACTACAAAGCTACAGTGATCAAGACAGTATGGTAGTGGCACAAAAACAGAAATATAGTTCAATGGAACAGGATAGAAAGCCCAGAGAAAAACCCACGCTCATATGGTCACCTTATCTTTGATAAAGGAGGCAAGAATATACAATGGAGAAAAGACAGCCTCTTCAATAAGTGGTGCTGGGAAAACTGGACAGCTACATGTAAAAGAATGAAATTAGAGCACTCCTTAGCACCATACACAAAAATAAACTCAAAATGGATTAAAGACCTAAATGTAAGGCCAGACACTATAAAACTCTATAGGAAAACATAGGCAGAACACTCTATGACAGAAATCACAGCAAGATCCTTTTTGACCCACCTCCTAGGGAAATGAAAATAAAAACAAAAATAAACAAATGGGACCTAAGGAAACTTAAAACCACAAACAAGCTGTTAAGACAACCCTCAGAATGGGAGAAAATATTTGCAAATGAAGCAACTGACAAAGGATTAATGTCTAAAATACATACGCAGCTCATGCAGCTCAATATCCAAAAAACAAACAACCCAATCCAAAAATGGGCAGAAGACCTAAATAGACATTTCTCTAAGGAAGATATACAGATTGCCAACAAACACAGGATAAGATGATCAACATCACTAATCATTAGAGAAATGAATATCAAAACAACAAATAATTATCACCTCATACCAGTCAGAATGGCCATCATCAAAAAATCTACAAACAATAAATGCTGGAGAGGGTGTGGAGAAAAAGGGAACCCTCTTGCACTTTTGGTGGGAATGTAAATTGATACAGTCACTATGGAGAACAGTATGGAGGTTCCTTCAAAAACTAAAAATAATACCACAATATGACCCAGCAATACCACAACTGGGCATATACCCTGAGAAAACCATAATTCAAAAAGACTCAAGTACCACAATATTCATTGCAGCTCTATTTACAATAGCCAGGACATGGAAGCAACCTAAGTTTCTACTGACAGATGAATCAATAAAGATGTGGCACATATATATAATGGAGTATTAGTCATAAAATGAAACAAAATTGTGTTATTTGTAGTGAGGTGGATCGACCTAGAGTCTGCCATACAGAGTGCAGTATGTCAGAAAGAGAAAAACAAATACCGTGTTTTAACACATATATATAGAATCTAAAAAAAAGAAAAGAAAAGTTTCTGAAGAACCTAATGGCAGTACAGGAATAAAGATGCAGATGTAGAGAATGGACCTGAGGACATGGGGAGGGGGAACGGTAAGCTGGGATGAAATGAGAGACTGTCATGGATATATATACACTACAAAATGTAAAATAGCTAGTGGGAAGCAGCCGCAAAGCACAAGGAGATCAGCTCGGTGCTTTGTGACTACCTAAAGGGGTGGGATAGGGAGAGTGGGAGGGAGACGCAAGAGGGAGGAGATACGGATATATATGTATATAGCTGATTCACTTTGTTATAAAGCAGAAACGAACACACCAATGTAAAGCAATTATACTCCAATAAAGATATTTTTAAAAAACTATAAAGAAAACTGTATGTAAAGCACACAGTAAATGGCAAAAAAAAAAAAAAAAGAAAAGAAAAGTAAAGAAAAGAAAAAAAGAGGTAAGGGAGGAGCCAAGATATATAGGAATTTTTTGCTGGGGAAAAAAGACATGTAGTCAAACATCAAAAGATTACTGTAAATGACTAAGAACAGACATCTCAAGTTAATGATTTTTGAGGGGCAGATCTTTATTGGAGCATAATTGCTTTACAATGGTGTTCTAGTTTCTGCTGTATCACAAAGTGAATCAGCTATATGTGTACATATATCCCCATATTCCCACCCTCTTGTGTCTCCCTTCCACTCTCCCTATCCCACCCTTCTAGGTGGTCACAAAGCACCGAGCTGATCTCCCTGTGCTTTGCGGCTGCTTCCCACTAGCTATTTTACATTTGGTAGTGTATATATGTTCATGCCACTCTCTCACTTCGTCTCAACTTAGCCTTCCCCCTCCCCATGTCCTCAAGTCCATTCTCTATGTCTGCATCTTTATTCCTGTCCTGCCGCTAGGTTCTTCAGAAGCTTTATTTTTTTTTTTAGAGTCCATATATATGTGTAACATATGGTATTTGTTTTTCACTTTCTGACTTACTTCACTCTGTATGACAGACTCTAGGTCCATCCATCTCACTACAAATAACTCAGTTTCATTTCTTTTTATGGTTGAGTAATATTCCATTGTATATATGTGCCACATCTTCTTTATCCATTCATCTGTCAATGGACACTTAGGTTGCTTCCATGTCCTGGTTATTGTAAATAGAGCTGCAATGATCATTGTGGTACATGAGTCTTTTTGAATTATGGTTTTCTCAGGGTATATGCTCAGTAGTGAGATTGCTGGGTCGTATGGTAGTTCTATTTGTAGTTTTTTAAGGAACCTCCATACTGTTCTCCATAGTGACTGTATCAATTTACATCCCTACCAACAATGCAGGAGGGTTCCCTTTTCTCCACACTCTCTCCAGCATTTATTGTTTGATGACTTTTTAATGATGGCCATTCTGACTGGTGTGAGGTGACACCTCATTGTAGTTTTGATTTGCATTTCTCTAATGATTAGTGACGTTGAGCATCCTTTCATGTGTTTGTTGGCAATCTGCATGTCTTCTTTGGAGAAATGTCTATTTAGGTCTTCTGCCCATTTTTGGATTCAGCTGTTTGTTTTTTGGATATTGAACTGCATGAGCTGCTTGTATATTTTGGAGACTAATCCTTTGTCAGTTGCTTCATTTTCAAATATTTTCTCCCATTCTGAGGGCTGTCTTTTTATCTTGTTTATGGTTTTCTTTGCTGTGCAAAAGCTTTTAAGTTTCATTAGGTCCCATTTGTTTATCTTTGTTTTTATTTCCTTTTCTTCTAGGAGGTGGGTCAAGAAAGATCTTGCTGTGATTTCTGTCATAGAGTGTTCTGCCTATGTTTTCCTTTAAGGCTTTTATGGTGTCTGGCCTTACATTTAGGTGTTTAATCCATCTTGAGTGTATTTTTTTGTATGGTGTTAAGGAGTACTCTAATTTCATTCTTTTACATGTAGCTGTCCAGTTTTCCCAGCACCACTTATTGAAGAGGCTGTCTTTTCTCCATTGTATATTCTTGCCTCCTTTATCAAAGATAAGGTGAACAAATGTGTGTGGGTTTATCCCTGTGCTTTCTGTTTTTGTGCCAGTACCATACTGTCTTGATTACTGTCGCTTTGTAGTATAGTCTGAAGTTAGGGAGCCTGATTCCTCCAGCTCCGTTTTTCTTTCTCAAGATTGCTTTGGCTATTCGGGGTCTTTTGTGTTTCCATAGAAATTGTGAAATTTTTTGTTCTAGTTCTGTAAAAAATGCCATTTGTAGTTTCATAGGGATTGCATTGAATCTGTAGATTGCTCTTGATTGTATAGTCATTTTCACAATGTTGGTTCTTCTAATCCAAGAACATGGTCTATCTCTCCATCTATTTGTATCACCTTTAACTTCTTTTGTGAGTGTCTTATAGTTTTTTGCATACAGATCTTTTGTCTCCCTATGTATTTTTATTGCTAGGTATTTTATTCTTTTTGTTGCAGTGGTAAATTGGAGTGTTTCCTTAATTTCTCTTTCAGATTTTTCATCTTTATTGTATAGGAATGCAAGAGATTTCTGTACATTAATTTTGTATCTTGCTACTTGACCAAATTCATTGATGAGATGTAGTAGTTTTCTGGTAGCATCTTTAGGATTCTCTATGTATAGTATCATGTTATCTGCAAACAGTGACAGTTTTGCTCCTTCTTTTCTTATGTGGATTCCTTTTATTTCTTTTTCTTCACTGATTGTTGTGGCTAAGACTTCCAAAACTATGTTGAATAATAGTGGTGAGAGTGGGAAACCTTGTTTAAGTTAATGATTTTAGTGCTTTTCTACCTATGGGAAAATGTAATAATCTGGGTTCATTGAAAGTTTTCTTAGATATGCATCTTAACTACCTAGGACCAATATCCAAAGCACAGAATGCTTCCTGTTTTTCTCCGTCTTGAATTCCCCTCAAAGTGTACTCTCAGTGGATGACCTCTATGGCTAATGGTTTGATCTTTGTAGAACTGGAATGGCAGGCCACATTATTTTTTTATGCTTGGGAAAACACTGGAGATAATATTAAAATGCAGAGAAAGACTCTGCTTCTGTAAGTTTGGGAGAAGGTTTATGTCTTAGAATTAAGCTCAAGTTTACCCACTACAGGAGCTTGCCTTTTAAAGCAGGTAGATAGTAGCATGCTGAATGTGATTCCTAGATACACTCTAAGGCTCACCAGGGACAAAAGGCAGGTGGTGAGTAATGGGGCTTATCATCAAACCACCCCTCAACAGCCTGCCAGAGCAGAGAGTGTTGACTGGGACCAGGGTGCAGAAGATATGTTCTGCCATGCATCAGCTGGCACATATTCCTCTAAGCCTGCCAGAGATAATAGCAGGAAAAATTCCTTAATCTGAATGAATTATGGAAGAAGACAGCTCATGTGAACTTATGTGAAATTTGGAAAGACTGAAAGCTTTATTGTTCTCAGCCATAAATTGCACTCTTAAGTTAATGTCAAATGAGATAGTACCAAGTAAATGTCTTGCCAGTTGTACCTTAATGAATGAGAAAGAATAATTTCTGATTATAGTTTGTGTGTTGTATCCCATTAGGTCCTGAGAGCTTTTTTTTTACTATACAATTTTAGAAATTGAAGTATAGTTGATTTACAATGTTGTGTTACTTTCTGGTGTACAGTAAAGTGATTCAATTATAATATATATACAATTCTTTTTCACATTCTTTCCATTATGATTTACTACAGGATATTGAATATAGTCCCCTGTGCTATAGAGTAGGACCCTGTAGTTTGTATCTGCTAATCCCAAACTCCTAATTTATCCCTCCCCACCCTTTTCCCCCTTTGGTAACCATAAGTTCATTTTCTATGTCTGTGAATCTTTTTCTATTTTGTAAATGTTCATTTGTGTCATATTTTAGATTCCACATATAAGTGATATCATATGGAATTTGCCTTTCTCTTCCTGACTTACTTCCCTTCATATGATAATCTCTAGTTCCATCCATATTGCTGCAAATAGCATCATTTCGTTCTTTTTTATGGCTGAGTAGTATTCCACATCTTTTTTATCTATTCATCTGTCAATGGATATTTAGGTGGCTTCCATGTCCTGCTATTGTAAATAGTGCTGCTGTGAATATTGGGGTGCATGTATCTTTTTGAGTTATATTTTATGCCCAGGAGTGGGAATGCTGGATCATGTGGTAGCTCTATTTTTAGTTTTTTAAGGAACCTCCATACTGATCTCCACAGTGGCTGCACCAATTTACATCCCCACCAACAGTGTAGGAGTGTTCTAATTTCTGCACACTCTGTCCAGCATTTGTTATTTGTAGACTTATAAATAATAGCTGTTCAGACTGGTGTGAGGTGGTACCTCATTGTAGTTTTTTTTTTTTTTTTTTTTTTGGTGGTATGCGGGCCTCTCACTGTTGTGGCCTCTTCTGTTGCAGAGCACAGGCTCTGGAAGTGCAGGCTTAGTGGCCATGGCTCACAGGCCTAGCCGCTCCATGGCATGTGGGATCTTCCTGGACCGGGGCACGAACCCGTGTCCCCTGCATCAGCAGGTGGACTCTCAACCACTGCGCCACCAGGGAAACCCTCATTATAGTTTTGATTTACATTTCTCTAATAATTAGCGATGCTGAGCATCTTTTCATGTGCCTATTAGCCATCTGTATGTCACCTTTGGAGAAATGTGTACTTAAGTCTTCTGTCCGTTTTTTTTTTTTGGTGGGGGGTTGTTAGTTTTTTTGTTATTGAGTTGTATGAGCTGTTTTTATCTTTTGGAAATTAAGCCTTAGTTTGTCGCAATGCTTGCAAATGTTTCTCCCAATCTGTAGGCTGTCTTTTGATTTTGTTTATGGTTTCCTTTGCTGTGCAAAACTTATAAGTTTGATTAGGTCCTATTTGTTTATTTTTGCTTTTATTTCTATTGCCTTGGGAGACTGACCTAAGAAAACATTGGTACAATTTATGTCATAGAATGTGTTGCCCATATTCTCTTCTAGGAGTTTTATGTCCTATGTCTTATATTTAAGTCTTTAAGCCATTTTGACTTTATTTTTGTATACAAAGAGATACCTTTTACTTCTTAAATTTTTATTGAAGTGTAGTTGATTTACAGTGTTGTGTTAACTTCTCCTGTACAGCAAAGTGACTCAATTATACACACATATATATATGTATAACAAAAAGACATTCTTTTTATATGTATATAAAATGAATATATATATTCTTTTTCAAATTCTTTTCCATTATGGTTTGTCACAGAATATTGAGTATAGTTCCCTGCATTACACAGTATGACCTTGTTGCTTATCATCCCATATATAATAGTTTGCCTTTGCTAATCAGTCCTGAACACCTTAAAGAGAGGTTTCTTTTCAATGACATTTTTCTGATTATAAAAATAATTATACAAACCACAGAAAAAATTAAAATAGTAGTCACCCACAATTTTATCTCCCATAGTATTTATAAATTTTAAGAGAACTCCCTGGCAGTCCAGTGGTTAGGACTCCAAGCTTCCACTGTTCGGGGCCCAGGTTTGATCCCTGGTCAGGGAGAGCTAAGATCCAGCAAGCTGTGCCACCAAAAAAAAAAAAAATTGTCTCCTTTTCACTTAATAGTATGTATAAACATTTTCCTCTTTAATTAACCATTCTGCAAAATACTTTTAATTGATGCATATTATCATAGTGTGAATTTATTCACCCTAACTTCTAAAACTGGACTTTAATATTTTCAACTTTTTGATATAATAAAAACACTGTGACAAACATCCTTGCACACAAACCTTCTATACAGTTCTGAATGCTTCTTTAGCATAGATTCCAAATTATGGCGTCACCAGGGGGAAAGATATAAGCATTTTAAGACTCTTGGTGTATATTGTCATGTTGCTTTCATAATAAAGGTTTTTACCAACTTATCTCCCACCAGCAGTGTGAGAGAAGGCCTCTTCCCCTGCTCCCATGATCAGTGAAGTGTTATAAATTCTCCCAATTTTAATGGAAAAAAACAACATTGTTTCATTGTAAATTCCTTATGATAATTGTATATTATTATATGGCATATATATATATATATATATATATATATATATATATAGTCTTTATCTCTGGTTCCTGACACAGAGGTTTAGAAGCCATTAGGATTTCCTGAGTGATAGGCATGCCTTTGTTATACTAATGAGGTGACTCAGGATGGGTCCTTAGATGGCATCATGACAGGGCTGGTCATCAGAAAAACCAAACTTGTGAATAGAGTGTCAGCTGGACCTCCTGGAAGGGGAAAGTTGCTGGAGATTAATATTGATGACATATAGCCAGTTAATCAATCAAGCTTACATAGCAAAATTCCAGTAAAAACTCTGGAATGGTTAGTGTCTAAATTTTTATTGCAATACACTCAGTAGTGGAAGAAACATAATAATAATTTTTGATAAGTGGAATTTTTTTTTCATGGTTAAATTCACACCCTCTATGTGTCAGGAAAAGTACTAGCTGCTGGGTATCCTACTGGGAGCAAACTTGGAAAAAATCCCCACATGTGCCTGTGCAGAGTTAAGTTCAGTGGTGGGTGAGACATTAATCAAGTATTCACCTATTATATAAAATTATAAAATGGGGAGGTATAAGGGCTATGAGATCATTTAACAGTAAAGTTTGACTTAAAGAACTCAGAGAAGGCTTTATTGAGGAAGTGATTGAACTGACATTTGAAACAAAGGAATGAATTAACTAGGAGAAGAGGATTAAGTGGGCGAGTGAGGAAGCAATCTAGACAAAGAGAGCAGCCAGAGTGTTAGGGTGGAGGGAGTGTGGGTGTGAGTGATGGAGCTGTTGGCTAGGAGTCCTACTTACAATAATATAAAGTGCTTAAGGGAAAGGATTCTGGCTATTTTAAGGAATTAAGAAAGTAAAGGAGGCAGCAGTGAGGGAAAAGGTTACAGGTCATTCATTGGGATATGAGGCACTGGACCAGCCAATCAAAGAGATGGAGGTGTTTACACAGTAGCCTCAGACCTGGGATGTACTAGGAGAGATTGCAGGGAATAATGGAATAATTAACACCTGAATGCTAGGGAGGAAGGGAATTGGGCAGATGATCTCTATAGGTCACAAAAATAACAGTGCTGACAAAAAAGAATAAACCCTCAGAGTTAAGACTGCTGCTTAGAAAGTTATTCTCTTTTAAACACTTTTTCTAATTGGCTTCTGAGTCAAGACCACTGTTGGTTAGAAATGTATCCTCTTTAATACTTTTACAAATGCTTTTTTGCAAGATAAAGAGTGCATATGTTTAAAACAAAGGCAATGAATATGATGGGCATGTGCAGCTGTTCTAAGGCTCATGCGTCACCTCTGGGGCAATGTCATCTCTGGTGCATTTGACAACAGCTACCCCACATGCATTTCCTTATGGGGAGTTTACCTTTCCAGAGGGATCCTGCCTTTTCTCCTGCCTCAGTCTTTGGAAATGTGCAATGTTGTGAGAAGATATAGGGATTATAACAACTGGTTTTCAGGAAGGCAGGCACATTTGCTCCTCTAGCAAAAAAATTCTGGAAACTTATCAGTGGACTTTAAAAACTGGGAAGATTTCATTTTAATTTAAAGGAAATCAGATTTACTAAATATTCTCAGTAAAAGGATATTTGTTCTGATGTTTGAAACTCAGAACATCTGACAAGGGAGAATGAGGAGGACTGTCTGGTTCACATGTGGTCTGTAGACAGGAAGGAAGGAAAGACTGGTGGGTCCAGACTCTCAGGATGCCTTCTTCTTTAGAAGAATTAAAGAACAAACAAACAGAGACGAACAATACAATAACTGAAAGGAAAAATACACTAGAAAGAATCAATAGCAGAATAACTGAGGCAGAAGAACAGATAAGTGACCTGGAAGACAGAATGGTGGAATTCACTGCTGTGGAACAGAATAAAGAAAAAAGAATGAAAAGAAATGAAGACAGTCTAAGAGACCTCTGGGGAAACATTATATGGAAGAAGATTCACATTATAGGGGTCCCAGAAGGAGAAGAGAGAGAGAGAGGACCCGAGAAAATATTTGAAGAGATTATAGTTGAAAACTCCCCTAACATGGGAAAGGAAATAGCCACCCAAGTCCAGGAAGCGCAATGAGTCACATACAAGATAAACCCAAGGAGAAACATGCTGAGACACATAGAAATCCAACTGGTTAAAATTAAAGACAAAGAAAAATTATTGAAAGCAGCAAGGGAAAAACGTCAAATAACATACAAGGGAACTCCCACAAGGTTAACAGCTGATTTCTCAGCAGAAACTCTACAGGCCAGGAGGGAGTGGCAAGATATACTTAAAGTGATGAAAGGGAAGAATGTACAGCCAAGATTACTCTACCCAGCAAGGATCACATTCAAATTTGATGGAGAAATCAAAAGCTTTACAGACAAGCAACAGCTAAGAGAATTCAGCACCACCAAACCAGCTCTACAATAAATGCTAAATGAACTTCTCTAAGTGAGAAACAAAAGACGTACAAAAACAAACCTAAAACAATAAAGAAAATGGTCATAGGAACACCCAATTACCTTAAATGTGAATGGATTAACTGCTCCAAGCAAAAGACACAGGTTTGCTGAATGGATACAAAAACAAGACCCATCTATATGCTGTGTACAAGATACCCACTTCAGACACAGACTGAAAGAGAGGGGATGGAAAAATATATTCCATGCCAATGGAAATCAAAAGAAAGCTGGAGGAGCAATACTAATATCAGATAAAACAGACTTTAAAATAAAAAATGTTACAAGAGACAAGGAAGCACACTACATAAAGATCAAGGGATCAATCTGAGAAGAAGATATAACAACCATAAATATATATGCACTCAACATAGGAGCACAACAGTACATAAGGCAAATGCTAACAGCTGTAAAAGAGGAAATCAACAGTAATACAATAATACTGGGGGACTTTAACATCTCACTTACACCAATGGACAGATCATCCAAAATGAAACTAAATAAAAAACAGAAGCTTTAAATGACACAATAGACCAGATAGATTTAAATGATATTTATAGGACATTCCATTCAAAAACGGCAGATTACACTGTCTTCTCAAGTGAGCACGGAACATTCTTCAGGATAGATCACATCTTGGGTCACAAATCAAGCCTCTGTAAATTTAAGAAAATTGAAAGCATATCAAGAATCTTTTCTGACCACAACGCCATGATATTAGAAATGAATTATAGGGGGATGCAGCAAAAGCAATTCTAAGAGGAGAGTCTATAACTATAAAAACCTACCTCAAGAAACAAGAAAAATCTCAAATAAATAATCTAAACTTACACCTAAAGGAATTAGAGAAAGAAGAACAAACAAAACCAAAAGTGAGCAGAAGGAAAGACATCATGAAGATCAGAGCAGAAATAAATGAAATAGAAATGAAGAAAACAATAGCAAAGATCAATAAAACTAAAAGCTGGTTCTTTGAGAAGACCAACAAAATTGATAGACCATTATCCAGACTCATCAAGAAAAATAGGGAGAGGACTCAAATCAATAGAATTATAAATGAAAAAGGAGAAGTTACAACAGACACTGCAGAAATACAAAGCATCCTAAGAGACTACTACTAACACTTCTATGCCAATAAAATGGACAACCTGGAAGAAATGGACAAACTCTTAGAAAGGTATAACCTTCCAAGACTGAAGAAATAGAAAATAAGAACAGACCAATCACAGGTAATGAAATTGAACTGGTGATTTAACATCTTCCAACAAACAAAAGTCCAGGACCAAATGGCTTCACAGGTGAATTCTATCAAACATTTAGAGAAGAGGTAACACCCATCGTTCTCAAACTCTTCCAAAAAATTGCAGAGGAAAGAACACTTCCAAACCCATTCTATGAGGCCACCATCACCCTGATACCAAAACCAGACAAAGATAATACAAAAAGAGAAAATTACAGAACAATATCACTGATGAATATAGATGCAAAAATCCTCAAGAAAATACTAGTAAACAGAATCCAACAACACATTAAAAGAATCATACACCTGATCAAGTTGGATTTATCCCAGGGATGCAAGGATTTTTCAGTATATGCAAATCAATCAATGTGATACACCATATTAACAAATTGAAGAAGGAACACCATATGATCATCTCAATAGATGCAGAAAAACCTTTTGACAAAATTCAACACCCAGTTATGATAAAAACTCTACAGAAAGTGGACGTAGAGGGAAACTACCTCAACATAATAAAGGCCATACATGACAAACCCACAGCAAAAATCAAGGAAAAGAAAACTACAGGCCAATATCACTGATAAACATAGATGCACAAATCCTCAACAAAATACTAGCAAACAGAATCCAACAGCACATTAAAAGGATCATACATCATGATCAAGTGGGGTTTATTCCAGGAATGCAAGGATTCTTCAATATACACAAATCAATCACTGTGATATACCATATTAACAAATTGAAGGAGAAAAACCATATGATCATCTCAGTAGATGCTGAGAAAGCTTTCAACAAAATTCAACACCCATTTATGATAAAAACCCTGCAGAAAGTAGGCATAGAGGGAACTTTCCTCAACATAATAAAGGCCATATATGACAAACACATCATCCTCAATGGTGAAACACTGAAAGCATTTCCACTAAGATCAGGAACAAGACAAGGTTGCCCACTCTCACCACTCTTATTCAACATAGGTTTGGAAGTTTTAGCCACAGCAATCAGAGAAGAAAAGGAAATAAAAGGAATCCAAATTGGAAAAGAAGAAGTAAAGCTGTCACTGTTTGCAGATGACATGATACTATACATAGAGAATCCTAAAGATGCTACCAGAAAACTTCTAGAGCTAATCAATGAATTTGGTGAAGTAGCAGGATACAAAATTAATGCACAGAAATCTCTGGCATTCCTATACACTAATGATGAAAAATCTGAAAGTGAAATCAAGAAAACACTCCCATTTACCATTGCAACAAAAAGAATAAAATATCTAGGAATAAACCTACCTAAAGAGACAAAAGATCTGTATGTAGAAAATTAAAAGACACTGATGAAAGAAATTAAAGACGATACAAATAGATGGAGAGATATACCATGTTCTTGGATTGGAAGAATCAACACTGTGAAAATGACTCTACTACTCAAAGCAATCTACAGATTCAATGTAATCCCTATCAAATTACCACTTTCATTTCTCACAGAACTAGAACAAAAAATTTCACAATTTGTATGGAAACACAAAAGATCCCGAATAGCCAAAGCAATCTTGAGAACGAAGAATAGAGCTGGAGGAATCAGGCTCCCTGACTTCAGACTATACTACAAAGCTACAGTAATCAAGACAGTATGGTACTGGCACAGAAACAGAAATATACATCAATGGAACAGGATAGAAAGCCCAGAGATAAACCCACGCACATTTGCTCATCTTATCTTTGATAAAGGAGGCAGGAATATACAGTGGAGAAAGGAGAGCCTCTTCAATAAATCGTGCTGGGAAAACTGGACAGATACATGTAAAAGTATGAGATTAGATCACTCCCTAACACTATACACAAAAATAAGCTCAAAATGGATTAAAGACCTAAATGTAAGGCCAGAAACTATCAAACCCTTAGAGGAAAACATAGGCAGAACACTCTATGACATAAATCACAGCAAGATCCTTTTTGACCCACCTCCTAGAGAAATGGAAATAAACACAAAAATAAACAAATGGGACCTAATGAAACTTCAAAGCTTTTGCACAGCAAAGGAAACCATAAACAAGACCAAAAGACAACTCTCAGAATGGGAGAAAATATTTGCAAATGAAGCAACTGACAAAGGATTAATCTCCAAAATTTATAAGCAGCTCATGCAGCTCAATAACAAAAAAACAAACAACCCAATCCAAAAATGGGCAGAAGACCTAAATAGACATTTCTCCAAAGAAGATATACAGAGTGCCAACAAACATATGAAAGAATGCTCAACATCATTAATCATTAGAGAAATGAAATCAAAACTACAATGAGATGTCATCTCACACCGGTTAGAATGACCATCATCAAAAAACCTAGAAACAATAAATGCTGGAGAGGGTGTGGAGAAAAGGGAACACTCTTGCACTGCTGGTGGGAATGTGAATTGATATAGCTACTACGGAGAACAGTATGGAGGTCCCTTAAAAAATTACAAATAGAACTGCCATATAACCCAGCATTCCCACTACTGGGCATATACACTGAGAAAACCATAATTCAAAAAGAGTCATGTACCAAAATGTTCATTGCAGCTCTATTTACAATAGCCAGGAGATGGAAACAACCTAAGTGTCCATCATCAGATGAATGGATAAAGAATATGTGGCACATATATATAATAGAATATTACTCAGGCATAAAAAGAAACGAAATTGAGTTATTTTTAGTGAGGTGAATGGACCTAGAGTCTGTCATACAGAGTGAAATAAGTCAGAAATAGGAAGACAAATACCATATGCTAACACATATATATGGAATATAAGAAAAAAAAATGTCATGAAGAACCTAGGGGTAAGATGGGAATAAAGACACAGACGTACTAGGGAATGGACTTGAGGATATGGGGAGGGGGAAGGGTAAACTCTGACAAAACGAGAGAGTGGCATGGACATATATACACTACCAAACGTAAAATAGATAGCTAGTGGGAAGCAGCCACATAGCACAGGGAGATCAGCTCAGTGCTTTGTGACCACCTGGATGGGTGGGATAGGGAGGGTGGGAGGGAGGGAGACGCAAGAGGGAGGAAATATGGGAACATATGTATATGTATAACTGATTCACTTTGTTATAAAGCAGAAACTAACACACCATTGTAAAGCAATTATACTCCAATAAAGATGTAAATAAATAAATAAATAAAAATAAATAAAACATCATTCTCAATGGTGAAAAACAAACATTTCCTCTAAGATGAGGAACAAGGCAAAGATGTCCACCCTCACTGCTATTATTCAACACAGTCTTGGAAGTCCTAGCCACGGCAATCAGAGAAGAAAAAGAAATAAAAGGAATACAAATTGGAAAAGAAGTAAAACTGTCACTGTTTGCAGATGACATGATACTATACATAGTCCTAAAGATGTCACCAGAAAACTACTAGAGCTGATCAATGACTTTGGTAAAGATGCAGGGTACAAAATTAACACACAGAAATCTCTTGCCTTTCTACACACTAATGATGAAAAATCTGAAAGAGAAATTAAGGAAACAATCCAATTTACCACTGCAACAAAAAGAATAAAATACCTAGGAATAAACCTACTAAGGAGACAAAAGTCCTTTATGCAGGAAACTATAAGACAGTGATGAAAGAAATTAAAGATGATACCAACAGATGGAGAGATATACCATGTTCTTGGCTCGGAAGAATCAATATTGTGAAAATGACTATACTACCCAAAGCAATCTACAGATTCAATGCAATCCCTAACAAATTACCAATGGCATTTTTTATGGAACTAGAACAAAAAATCATAAAATTTGTATGGAGACAAAAAGGACCCCGAATAGCCAAAGCATTCTTGAGGAAAAAAAAAAGGAGTTGGAGGAATCAGACTCCCTGACTTCAGATTATACTACAGACCTATAGTAATCAAGACAATATGGTACTGGCACAAAAACAGAAACATAGATCAATGGAACAAGATAGAAAGCCCAGAGGTAAACCCATGCACCCATGGTCAACTAATCTATGACAAAGGATGCAAGGATATACAATGGAGAAAAGACAGTCTCTTCAATAAGTGGTGCTGGGAAAACTGGACAGCTACATGTAAAAGAATGAAATTAGAGCACTCTCTAACACCATACACAAAGATAAACTCAAAATGGATTAGAGACCTTAATGTAAGGCCAGACACTATAAGACTCTTAGAGGAAAACATAGGCAGAACACTCTATGACAGAAATCACAGCAAGATCCTTTTTGACCCACCTCCTAGGGAAATGGAAATAAAAACAAAAATAAATAAATGGGACCTAAGGAAAGTTAAAACCTTTTGTACAGCAAAGGAAACCACAAACAAGATGATAAGACAACTCTCAGAATGGGAGTAAATATTTGCAAATGAAGCAACTGACAAAGGATTAATCTCTAAAATATATAAGCAGCTCATGCAGCTCAATATCCAAAAAACAACCCAATCCAAAAATGCGCAGAAGACCTAAATAGACATTTCTCCAAGGAAGATATACAGATTGCCAACAAACACATGATAAGATGCTCAACATAACTAATCATTAGAGAAATGAAAATCAAAACTACAATGAGGTATCACCTCACACCCGTTAGAATGGTCTTCATCAGAAAATCTACAAACAACAAATGCTGGAGAGGGTGTGGAGAAAAGGGAACCCTCTTGCACTGTTGGTGGGAATGTAAACTGATACAGCCACTATGGAGAACAGTATAGAGGTTCCTTAAAAACTAAAAATAGAATTACCATATGATCTAGCAATCCCACTACCGGGCATATATGCAGAGAAAAGCACAATTCAAAAGACACATGCCGGGCTTCCCTGTTGGTGCAGTGGTTGAAAGTCCGCCTGCCGATGCAGGGGACACGGGTTTGTGTCCCGGTCTGGGAAGATCCCACATGCTGCAGAGTGGCTGGGCCCGTGAGCCATGGCCGCTGGGCCTGCATGTTCGGAGGCTGTGCTCCACAACGGGAGAGGCCATAACAGTGAGAGGCCCGCGTACAGCAAAAAAACAAACAAACAAAAACAAACAAACAAAAAAAAAACACATGCACCCCAATGTTCATTGCAGCACTACTTACAATAGCCAGGTCATGGAAGCAACCTAAATGCCCATCGACAGACGAATGGATAAAGAAGAGTGGTACATATATACAATGGAATATTACTCAGCCATAAAAAGGAACGAAGTGGGTCAGTTGTTGAGACATGGATGGATCTAGAGACTGTCATATAGAGTGAAGTAAGTCAGAAAGATAAAAAGAAATATCGTATATTAACACATATATGTGGAACCTAGAAAAATGTTACAGATGAACTGGTTTGCAGGACAGAAATTGAGACACAGATGTAGAGAACAAATGTATGAACACCAAAGGGGAAAGCCAAGGAGGGGTGGGGGTGGTGGTGTGATGAATTGGGCAATTGGGATTGACATGTATACACTTATGTGTATAAAATTGATGACTAATAAGCTGCTGTATAAAAAAATTAAAAAAAAACAATGATAAAGTCTTTAAAATTATAATGAATCTCTGATTTTTACCCAGTGCTAAATAATAAACAAAAGAAAATCACAGTAACAACATTTAAATAATTATTTTTGAAATATATATATATGTTATTAGCATTAATAACTGATATTTATGGTGCAACCTTCCATGGGCCAGCATCTCACAGCCATTGTGCAGTGTAGGTTTAATTTTCCTCCTTGGTCCATGAGCAAACAGATGTTCAGAGAACTAATCATCGTACTCAGGATCACACAGTCCATAAGTGTTAAAACTTGATTTTGGCCTATTGACAGTAGGTAGTGAAAGAAATTCTACAAATAACCACTGCTTAGATGTAGCAGGCATGTGGCCCCAAAGTAGATATTTGTGGGGCTAGGTACAGGGATAAAAATTCTAAGAAAGGGCAGAGAGTGGACAACTGGAGAGGATGAGGCATTTGATAAACCTGCCACTTTTTTATTTACCTAGTATTATTAAACAGTATTAAAAGAACCTAATATTATTTTTTTTTAAAAAACAGTGTGCATTAGTTGACTACTTCATTTAAAGCTGGCTAAATACAGAGCTTCAAACACTAACAGGGTGTAAAAGAAGTAGACCATCTGGTTATAGTGTGATACCTACTTTTACCTTCCTATGCCTAAGTGTGAGCCACAGCCTCTCTACTCAGTCTCTGATCAGCAGCACTGACCTCACTGGGGCACTTCTTAGAAATGTAAGAGTCTCAGGTTCCACCCTAGACTTACTGAGTCAGAATCTGCTTTCTAACATGATCTTGAGATGATTCATGTGCACTTCAAGGTTGGAGAAGCACTGAGCTAGGGGGCACAAACCAGAAAGAAAGACAGGATATAAAATATCAAAAGAACCAGCTAGCTATACTCAGAAAACAAATAAGGCAAAAATCAGTGGGTGTTTTTTTTTTTTTTACTTTACTTTTTTGGAAAAAAAAGTAAAGCCCTTTAAAGTTTAATTCAGGGAGATAATGTTTTTCCTAGTAGGATTATAACCAGGATCTTTTCATTTAAAACAGGATAAAGAGGACTGAAGAACTATGGGAGTTGTCATACCTGGTGGGCACAAAATTGGAATGAGCTGAATAATTGTCTCGCCATTCATTTGTTCATGAGCTAGGTTCAGCGGCTTCAGGGTAGTTCCCTTCCTTTGTGACATCCCAAACCCAAGAAGATGCATGTTATTAAAATTTATAAAATGCCCATGATATCCTGTGGTTGGAGATGAGAGAGTTATAGGGGTTGGGGTAGAGGAGAGAGAGACCACCTAGCCCACACCAGAGAATCAGGGAGAACTCTGGAATGAGGAGGGGTTTAGGAAGTGAGGCTATCTATGGATCCCACTTAACTGACCCTCAAGGGGCCCCTAGGGCCTCCTCAGAAGCCCTAGCCTTGGAGCAGCCCCCTTTTCCCTCTGGGACATAGCTGGACACCTTGCCCTGCAGCCTGAGAGCAGTCACTCAACATACAGATTGAAGTTGAATAAATGTTTGTTTTAAACCCACACTGCATGCCAGATGTTGACAGAACTGCTGTGACATTACTTAGGCCCCAGGATTCTCCTCCTTGTCTGGCCCCTGAAATCCTTCCAGGTCTTGAGTCCCCTCTTTGGGGCTTTTCCTTTCTTCCCCTGGAGCCAAACCCAAGATTGTCTTGGTCTTGCCTGCTGCTTGCAAGCATTTCCTCTTCAGGCCAGATATCCATGCTTCTGACCCTGCTCTGGGTATTTGATTTGTCCCACACTGTATTCTTTTCTTGACATTTGACATCAGCACCCTGAAGCCAGCCATCACATGGTCAGGTGCACTTTGGCTCCGAGAGCTTTCGGCAAGAGGATCCCAACAGCCCTTGCTTCCTCTTCAGCCTCAGCATTTCAGGTTGCGTTTCCTTTGATCAAGTCTTTGACACCCTCACCTAACAACCCCCCACCTCCTTTTTTGGTAAAACCAACACATCTACATTGCATCAGCGAAGTGATTCAAGGGCATGAGAGAAAAGTGAAGATTGTTTTCATTCCACCCAGAAGGACAGAGAAAGTGGGGGGGGCAAATTCTTCCATGTGGAAATATCACACTAATAGAAATGGAAGAGAAGGTGGCTTTTTTATGCCTTGCTCATCAGAGGATAAAATTGGTGGGAAAAAATGCTACCTTCAGTGTCATTTTCCTTTGCTGTGAGAACTAGATTTGAGGTACCCCTTTAGGAAAAACATTTTTTAATAGAGTTCTTGGTCACTTTCCCAGATACCTTTATAAAAACAAACAAAATCTAACCCAAAGGCACACGCACACTCTTACTTTGATCTGATCCTAATCAATCCAGACACATTGATTACCAGTTGCCTCAAGGCCAGAGTAAGCACGAGGCTCCCACCTGCCTCTTTAGGCAAAGGATGATCAAACTGAACATCATAGCTGAGGTGTTGGCAAGTGGTGGCCAATTGAAAGGGCTCATTGGCAAGGAGAAACTTGACAAACCACAGGCACCAGGTAGGGAAAAGACAATAATTGAGCTCTGGGTATTATTTATAGGCATCTGGGGTTGGTCTGATGTGGACTCCAAACAACCAGTCAATTTGGTTGAAAACTCAAAGGAGCTATCTTGGGTTAAGTCATAACAAGAACCACTGGGTATAAGTGAATTTTCACCTCTTCTTTTGGCTGATTGGTGTGATTCAAACAGTCATGTTATGTTTTTCTTGTGGATCCACAGGTCTGAAGGTCAACCTGAACTCATTCTCAGTTTCTTTGACTGAGTGATGATGGTTTTAGGAATACCTTAAATGTAAATTTTGCTTGATCTTCAGAATGGTCTTTTGAGAAATCCAGTTGGAAAGTTGTGACATGGAAGGTGACTTGAGGTATCCAAGGTCACTAGGAACAGATGGAGAAGATGGAACTGCCTCTGAGCCATGCTCTTTCTACAAATCACCTGGTCTTTCTGGTCTTGCTGTGCAGAAGTGCTATGGCTCCATCTTGTGCCATCACTGGTTACTGCTGACACTTGAATAACTGACTGTACCTCCTACCCCTAACTCTGGGTCTTGTGCTGTCCAGAGCAATCTTTTTTTTTTTTTTCCGGTAGGTGGGCCTTTCACTGTTGTGGCCTCTCCCATTGTGGAACACACGCTCTGGACGCGCAGCCTCAGTGGCCATGGCTCACGGGCCCAGCCACTCCGCGGCATGTGGGATTTTCCTGGACAGGAAACCCTGTCCAGAGCAATCTTGACTTCCAATGGACCCCCTTCATTTCCTGTGGCATACTTTTTGTTCTAGTGTCATATGGTTTTGTTATTAGCATTCCATGATTAAGCTTAACTGCCTGAAGTTGTGCTTTAAAATTGGGTAGACTAATATTGACCATTCATTCATTCAACAAATACTTACTTGGGTACTAATATCAACCAGGAAACAGGGACTGTACCAGGCACTGGGGATCTAAAAGTGTTCATAATCTCTTTCCCAACTTCCAGAGAGGTAGAAATGAAGTGAAACTTCACAGATAAATCTGTAATTATGAGCCAAGGTAGGAGCTTTGAAGGAAAGAATCAGAGTGCTATGAAAGCATATGATGAAAGACTGGCATGAGCTACCTGGAGTAAGGAAGGCTTTCCTGCAGTGTGACATGAGCTGAGACCTGGAAGAGGACAAGGGGTTAAGTATACAGGGTGAGGATGCCAGGAAGTGCACTCTGGGCAAAGGCACTAGGGCAGAGTGTGCCTGATATGCTCAAGGGACTGAAAGCAGGCCAGTGTGCAGGAAGCATGGTGGGAGAGAGTGATAAAATCTGGGCTGATTCACCGCTCAGATTTTTTCAGGGCCATGACAAGGACAGGACTCTGTTATGTCAGGATTTTGGCTGAACTGGGAGTGAGCAAGCTGAGCTGTCAGGTCTCAGACTAGCCTGTTAAAACAACAAGCTGAGAATGAAAAAGTGAATGCGATAGTAGTAAGAAGAGGCTTAAACTGGAGAAAGCACTGACTCCCCTTGATTCACTTTTCCTCCTGGAATGGTGTGCTGGTGAATCAACACAAATGTTAGGGGCCATCTCACCACTGATCCTGAATAAAAGGCTCTGGAAGTTTTATGGACCCTTGTATGGGGAGGGAGGTTAAAAGGGAAAGGCTAGGAGTGGAAAAGTACCTGGGACTGAGAGTGGGTAAAGCCTTTTTGAGGTTCCCCTCCTCCTCCATATGGAGGCTCAGCAGAGGTGCCTGAAGAAGGCTTCTGGCCAAGGCTTCAGATAAAGAGACCTAGGAATGAAGGTGCCTGAACTAAGAATGCAAATATATGAAAAACAGTGGCTGGCCAGGGGATGTGAGAACTTGACTCAACTCCCCTCAGAGACTTCCAGCCAGGCTGGTATGGGGAGGGCAGCTTTCCCTGTAAGGCACACCAGGGAAAGCCTTTGTCATCATTTATGGCTGGGCCTGAAAAATCACACATAGGTTTTTAACAAGAAGCCAGACTCCTTAAGTTATATTTCCTTATTGCCAAGGATTCTATCATATTCTAGAATAAAAGTTTAAGCTTAGAGAAAGTAACAGTCAAGAAGGTGAGGTCAAGCTACCTAGTTCACTATTTACTGAGCATCTACTATGCCCCAGGCACAGTGATAGGTGTGGGCACAGTGTGGGGTTGAAAACACAGGCATGGCTCTGCCTGCAGAGTTTCCAGATGAGTGACCTCTGCAGACATTAAACAAATAACATACATATTTTTATACATACATACACTTAAAATACACATTTAAAAATGGAAGTAACTGCTATAGTTTTAGAGAACAAGGCATTATGAGAAAAAAAAGGAGGCTTAATTTAGACTCAGGGGAGTGGTGGTAGTGGTAGTTCTTTCTGAGAAAATGAGGGTTAAGCAGAGACCTGTTAGAGAGTAAGAATTAGCCCAGAAGATCAGAGGAATAGATTGGTCTGAGGAAACGGCAAGTAAAGAAACCGTGATGAGGGGTTTGTGTTTTATTCTAACAAACAGGGGGATATGATCAAATGTGAAATACTTGGGGAAGAAAGAGAGGAGAGGAGGCCATTTTCAAGGACACACCTTGAGAAAGCAAAGTGTTGTTGAGACCATCTTGACTGTGTTCATGACTGAACTCACTTCACAGTTGTGACAGTGCACTAAAAATAAGAGTAATAGGGGAGCAGGCAAGAGAGCAGAGTAGAATGACTCTGAGCTCATCTCCTCTCATCAGCACACCAGAACTCACAACTATCTGCAGAATAACCATTGATGAAGAAGACTGAACCTACCAAAAAAAATCTTCTATAACTAAAGGTATAAAGAAAGAACCACAATGAAATGAGTAGGAAGGTTGGACTCACGATGTAATCAAAATTAATACCTTCTTGGTAGGCAACCCACAAACTGGAGAATAATTATATTACAGAGTGTCTCCCAAAGGAGTGAGAGTTCTGAACCCCACATCAGCCTCTCCAGTCCAGGGTTCCAGGACTGGGAAGATGAGCCCCCAGAGCATTTGGCTTTGAAGACCAGCAACACTTAATTGCAGGAGCCCCACAGGACTGGGAGAAATAGAGACTTCACTCTTAAAGGGAACACACAGAATTTCATGTGCACTGGACCCAGGGCAAAAGCAGTAATTTAATAGGAACCTGTGCCAGATCTATCTTGCCTTAAAGAGTCTCCTGGAGAGATGGGGGATGGTGGATGGTGACTGTAGCTCATCCTGGGGACATAGAAACTGGTGGCAGACATATTGGGGAACATTCAGCTGCAAGATCACTGCTGGAAGCTGACATCTGGGATCAGCAGTACCAAGACCTGGCCCCATGCAATAGCCTGTAGGCTCCAGTGTTAGGATGCCTCAGGTCAAACAACTAACTGGGCAAGGACACAGTGCCACCCATCAGAAGACAGGCTGCCTAAAGTCTAAAGAGCCCACAGCCATGTCTGGACATGCCCCTAGACACAGCCCAGCCAACCAGAGGCCAAGACCCAGCTCCACTCACCAGTGGACAGGCACCAGCCACTCCTGCCAGGAAGCCTGCACAAGCCTGTAGCCTCACCAACCAGGTGCAGACACCAGAAGCAAGAAAAATATGATCCCACAATACAGGTCAGACACTACCCTGGGGCCAGCTGGGTCTAGCCTGTCTACTAGCAGGCCAACACAAACTTCCTGACACCCCAGATGCCATACCTAACTGTATCAGGAACCATGACCTCCCAATGATCTGAAACAAGATCCGGGATCCCTTGGCCATGCAACCAGACTCCAGGAACCAGCTCTGCCTGCCTGTAGTCTGGCACTAACCCCAGGATCTGGCTTCACTGGCCAGTGGGTAGGCAATAGCCCCAGAGGCTTTGGGACCATGGCTTCCCCACCAGTGAGTCAGCACTAGCTGGGGCCCCCTAGGCCACACTAAACTGTAGCCAGAGGATTGGCACAAGGCAAGGCCTGGCAACCAACCAGACTAGGGGTCAATCAAGCCTACCAAACCTACCAAGCCACTCACATAGTCAGCATGCCACAACAGAGGAACTCACACAGCCCTCTAAGGGGGAAACCTCAGAGCATATATCTTGGGCAGTGCACTGCTGGGATGCATAGGACATCTCCTACAGAGGGCCACTTCTCCAAGGTTGAGAAATGTAACTAACCTACCACATATATAAAAATACAACATAGACAAAACAAGATGCCAGAGGAACATGTTCCAGAGAAAGAAACAAGATAAAACCTCAGAAGAAGAACTACATGAAGTGGAGATAGGCAACCTATCCCAGAAAGAGTTCAGAGTAATGATTGTAATGATTAAAGAACTTTGGAGAAGAATGGATGCACAGAATGAGAAGTTAAAAGTTTTTAACAGAGAGTTAGAAAATACAAAGAACAACCAAACAGAGATAAATAATACAATAACTGAAATGAAAAAAATCACTAGAAGGAAACAATAGTAGACTAACTGATTTAAAAGAATGGATCAGTGAGCTGGAAGGTAGAGTAGTGGAAATCACTGCCACTGAACAGAAAAAAAGAATGAAAAGGGGACAGCTTAAGAGACATCTGGGGCAACATCAAGTGCACTAACATTCACATTATAGGGGTCTCAGAAGAGAGAGAGAAGGGGCCTGAGAGAATACTTGAAGAGATAATAGCTGAAAACATTTCTAATCTTGGCAAAGAAATAGTCATCAAAGTCCAGAAAGCACAGGAAGTCCCATACAGGATTAACCCAAAGAGGAACACAGCAAGACACATCATAATCAAACTGACAAAAATTAAAGATAAAGAGAGAATACTAAATACAGTAAGGGAAAACAAGGGTGCTCCCATAAGGCATCAGTTGATTTTTTAGCAGAAACGCTGCAGGACAGAACAGAGTGGCACAATATGTTTAAAGTGATGAAAAGGAAAAACCAACAACCAGTAATACTCTACGCAAGGCCCTCATTCAGATTTGATGGAGAAATCAAAAGCTTTACAGACAAGCAAAAGCTAAAAGAATTCAGCACCACCAAACCAGCTTTACAACAAATGTTAAACGAAATTCTCTATGGAAAAAAGAAAAGGCCACAACTAGAAACAAGAAAATTATGAGATGAAAAAGTTCACCAGTTCACCAGTAAATGTAAACATACATTAAAGGTAGGAAATCACTCACACACAAAGCTAGTAGGGAGGATAAAAGACAAAATAAAAAAATTGTCTGTGTCGCAATAAGCAGTTAAGGGATACACAAAACAATTAGATGTAAAATATGATATCAAAAACAGTAAACAGGGGCTGCCCTGGTGGTGCAGTGGTTGAGAGTCTGCCTGCCAATGCAGGGGACACAGGTTCGAGCCCTGGTCTGGGAGGATCCCACATGCTGCAGAGCGACTAGGCCCATGAGCCACAATTACTGAGCCTGTGCGTCTGGAGCCTGTGCTCTGCAACAAGAGAGGCTGCGATAGCCTGCACACCACGATGAAGAGTGGCCCCAGCTTGCCACAGCTGGATAAAGCCCTCACACAGAAATGAAGACCCAACACAGCCATAAATAGATAAATAAATAAAATTAAAAAAAAAGGGATATGGGTCTTTAAAAAAAAAACAGTAATCATGAGGGGAGGAGAGTACAAATGCAGGGAAAATGCATTGAGAGATCAGCAACTTAAAACAATCATGTCTATCTATCTTATATATAGACTGCTATACAAAAACATCAAGGTAACTGCAAACCAAAAAACTATAATAGACATACACACACACACACACACACACACACACACAAAAGGAATCCAGACATAACATTAAAGATAGTCATTAAATCACAAGAGAAGAGAACAGATGAAGAAAGGGTGAAAAGACCTACAAAAACAAATCCAGAGAGATTGGCAATAAGAACATACATATAGATAATTACCTTAAATGTAAACAGGCTAAATGCTCCAACCAAAAGACACAGACTGACTGAATGGTTAAAAAAAAGAGACCCATATATTTGCTGCCTACAAGAGACTAATTTCAGATCTAGGGACACATACAGACTGAACATGAGAGGATGGAAAAAGATATTTCACACAAATGAAAATCAAAGGAAAGCTGGATTAGCAATACTTATATCAGACAAAATAGACTTTAAAATAAAGACTGTGACAAGAGACAAAGAAGGACACTACATAATGATTGAGGAATCAATTGAAGAAGAAGATATAACAATTGTAAATATATATGCATCCAACAGAGGAGCACCACAATATATCAGAAAATATTAACAGACATAAAAGGAGAAATTGACAGTAACACAATAATAGAAGGGGATTTTAACACCTCACTTACATCAATGGACAGATCAGACAGAAAATCAAGAAGGAAACACATGCCTTAAATGACACATTAGGATAGATGGACTTAATCAATATTTATAGAGCACTCTATTCAAAAGCAACAGAATACACATTCTTTTCTTTTCAAATATTCTCCAAGACAGATTACCTGCTAGGTCACAAAACAAGCCTCAGTAAATTTAAGAAAATTTAAATCATATCAAGCATTTTTTCTAATCACAACAATATGAGATTAGAAATCAACTACAAGAAAATAACTGCAAAAAACACAAACACGTGGAGGCTAAACACTATGCTACTAAACAACCAATGGATCACTGAAGAAGGCAAAGAGGAAATCAAAAAATACCTAGAGACAAATGAAAACAAAAATATGATTTCTGAAACCTATGGGATGCAGAAAAAGAAGTTCTAAGAGGGAAGTTTATAGAAATACAAGCTTACCTCAGAAAATAAGAAAAATCTCAAATAAACAACCTAAACTTACACCTAAAGCAACTAGAGAAAAAGAAACAAACGAAGCCCAAAGTTAGTAGAAGGAAAGAAATCATAAAGATCAGAGCAGAAATATTAAAGACTAAAATATATATATCAATGAAACTAAAATCTGATTCTCTGAAAAGAAAACAAAATTCATAAACCTTCAGCCAGACTCATCAAGAAAAAAAGGGAGAGGACCAAAATCAATAAAATCAGAAATGAAAAAGGATAAGTTATGCCAACCAAATGGACAATCTAGAAGAAACAACTTCTTAGAAGGGTACAATCTTCCAAAACTGAACTAGGTGCAAATAGAAAATATGAACAGACCAATTACCAGTAATGAAATTGAATCAGTAATTTAAAATCTTCCAACAAAAGTCCAAGATCAGATGGCTTCACAGGTGAATTCTATCACACATTTAGAAAAGAGTTAACATTTATCCTTCTGAAACTATTCCAAATAAATTACAGAGGAAGGAACCCTTCTGAACTCATTCTATGAGGCCAGCATCACCCTGATACCAAAATCAGAGGAAGATATCACTAAAAAAAGGAAATTACAGGCCAAAATCAGTGATGAATGTAGAGCAAAAGTTTTCAACAAAATACTAGCAAACCAAATCCAACAGTACATTAAAAGGATCACACACCATGATCAAGTGGGATTTATCCTGGGATGAAGGATTTCTCAATATCTACAAATCAATCTGTGTGATACACCACATCAACAAATTGAAGAATAAAAACCATATGATCATCTCAATAGATGCAGGAAAAGCTTTTGATAAAATTCAACATCGATTTATGATCAAAACTCTCCAGAAAGTGGTCACAGGGGAACATAACTCAACATAATAAAGGCCATATTTGACAACCCCACAGCTAACATCAAAGTCAACACTGAAAAGCTGAAAGCATTTTTTCTAAGATCAGGAAGAAGGCAAGGATGCCCACTCTTACCACTTTTATTCAACATGGTTTTGGAAGTTCTAGCCATAGCAATCAGAGAAGAAAAAGAAATACAAGAAATCCAAATTGGAAAGGAAGAAGTAAAACTGACACTCTTTGCAGATGACATGATACTGTACATAGATAATCTTAAAGATGTCACCAGAAGACTACTAGAGCTCATCAATCAATTTGGTAAAGTTGCAGGATACAAAATCAATACACAGAAATCATTTGCATTTCTATATGCTAACAATGAAGTATCAGAAAGAGAAATTAAGGAAACAATCCCATTTACCATCACATAAAAAAAATAAAATACCTAGAAATGAACCTACCTAAGGAGGCAAAAAACCTGTATTCTGAAAACTACGAGACACTGATGAGAGAAAATTGAAGATGACACAGAGATAGAAAGATACACTGTGTTCTCTACTGTAAGAATATTGTCAAAATGACCATACTGCTCAAGACAGTCTACAGATTCAATGCAATCCTCATCAAGTTACCAATGGCATTTTTCACAGAGCTAGAACAAAAATTTTTTAATTTGTATGGAAACACAAAAGACCCCCAATAGCCAAAACAGTCTTCAGAAAGAATGGAGCTGGAGGAATCATGTGCCCTAACTTCAGACTATACTACAAAGCTACAGTAATCAACAGTATGGTACTGGGACAAAAACAGAAACATAGTTCAATGGAACAGGATAGAAAGCCCAGAAATAAGCCCATGCACTTATGATCCATTAATCTATGACAAAAAAACGTAAGAATATATAATGGAGAAAAGACAGTCTCTTCAATAAGTGGTGCTGGCAAAACTGGACAGCTACATGTAAAAGAATGAAATTAGAACATTCTCTAATACCTTATATAAAAATAAACTCAAAATAGATTAAAGTCCTAAATGTAAGACCAGGTACTCTAAAATTCTTAGAGAAAAACATAGGTAGAACACTCTTCGACATAAATTGCAGCAATATCTTTTTGGATCCATCTCCTAGACTATTGGAAACAAAAGCAAAAATAAACAAATGGAACCTAATCAAACTTATAAGCTCTTGCACTGCAAAGGAAACCATAAACAAAATGAAAAGACAACCTATGGACCAGGGGAAAGTATTTGTAAACAATGTGACTGACAAGGGCTTAATTTCCAAAACATATAAGCAGCATATACAGATCAGTATCAAAAAAACAACCCAATCAAAAAATGGGCAGAAGACATAAATAGACATTTCTCCAAAGAAAACATACACATGGCTAACAGGCACATGAAAAGATGCTCAATGTTGCTAATTATTAGAGAAATCCAAAACTGCAATGAGATACCACCACACACTGGTCAGAATGGCCATCATCAAAAAGTCTACAAATAATAAGTGCTGGAGAAGGTGTAGAGAAAAGGGAACCCTCTTACATTGTTGGTGGGAATGTAAATTGGTACAGCCACTAAGAAAATAGTATGGAGCTTCCTTAAAAAACTAGAAATAGAGTTTCCATATGATCCTGCAATCCCACTCCTGGGTACATATAAGGAGAAAACTCTAACTCCAAAAGATACACACACCCCAGTGTTCATTGCAACACTATTTACAATAGCCAATAATAGATGCAGCTTAAATGTCCATAGACAGATAAATGGATAAAGAATATGTGGTGTATATATATATATATATATATATATATATATATATATATGGAATATTACTCTGCCATAAAGAAAAATGAAATAATGCCATTTTCAGAAACATGGGTGGACCTAGAGATTATCATACTAAGTGAATTAAGTCAGATGGAGAAAGACAAATATCATATAGTATCACTTATACATTAAATCTTAAAAGATTATTTCAATGAATTTATTTACAAAACAGAAATAGACTTACAAACATACAAACACACACAAAAAAACTTATGGTTACCAAAGGGAAAAGGAGGGTGGGAAGGATGAACTGGGAATTTAGGATTAACAGATATACACTACCATGTATAAAATGCGTAAACAGTAATGACCTATATTCAATGTCTTGTAACAACGTATATTTGAAAAGAATCTGAAAAAGAATATATATATATATATATCTAAATCACTTTGCTGTAAGCCTGAAATATTGTAAATCAACTATAATTCAATTTTTTTAAAAAAGAGAAGAGGAGAAGTAGAGAAAGAGAAAGGGGGAATGAGAAAAAAAAGAGAGAGGTGCATGGTGGGAAAGGAAATGAGAGAAAAGGCCTTCAGAAATATGAAGTATTGGATGTCATCTTCACAGGCTTTATATATAATTGGAGGGGGCTGGGAAGTTTGGGATGAGAGATCTGCATCCTCTTTGTGTGGGACAAACACCCCCCACTCTCAGAACTGGTTGAACACTGGGATTCTGGGCAAGGGAACAATAGGCTAGCCCCTGAGAAACTTGTTCATCTTCTGAGCTGGATGTCAGGAGCCCTCTCACAGGGCAGTGCTTTGGGCCCCACTACAGGAGCTCCAGGCATCTTAAGGTCCAGAGATAGGGAGAGAAGCCCTTCATGACTCTGTCAGAGGCCTCATGTCCCTACCCAGAGGGAGGCTAAGACTGGATGCCTGCAGCATGCACTAATTCCCACAGATCCCTACCCAGGCCCTGGGCTTGCAGATTGAACAAGAGCTCACTCCTTTAGAGTCTGAGCTCAGAGGCTAGTCAATTGTCATTGGTATAATTAGTATCATACCTACAGATTTCATCCTACAATAATTATAATCCCATATTTTGCAAATAAAGGGTAAGGACTTGATTAAAGCTGTTGTGAAAAATTATCTAAAACTTGGAAATTAGAAAAAAGGATGACTATATGTCCTTTCAATGTCACAAGGGAGCATAACAGACTTTCCCAAGGATTATTTAGGGGGATGAACCTTTGTTGAACTTGCTGTTTATCATTGTGTATGGCTGACTCTGTGAAGGATGTTCATGTCTTATAGTGCAGTTGGGTATCTAGCATTTTACTCCCACTTAACACCATAAGCCCAGTGACTTTATCCTTCTACTTAATCTCTCTGAAGGATTTTTGCCCTTTTATATTAGACTATTTTTGTTCAAATAATTGATGTCAACTTTATTGTTTGGTCTAGTTACTCAGCTAAAAGGATCTAGTTAGCTAAATAGGACCCCAAAAGTCTTTATTTTAAAGTCTATTTAGCTAAAAGGATCCCCAAAAGGTAATTATGAGAATAAAATCATAAAGACTAAAGACATAAAATCTAAAGACATGTTACTTATTTGAATCTCCTTATAAAGCAACTACAGGGATATGTCGACTGAAAAAAAATGCACAATCTGAAATTTGAGAAATTATGTTTTATTTGGTGGACTTTCTGAGGACTTCAATCCCGGAAGACAGCCACTTATATAGACCTGAGGGACTGCTCCTAAGAGGTAAGGGAGGGGCCAGGATATATAGGGCTTTTTGCAACAAAGACCACGTAGTCAGAACATCAAAAGATTACCATTAATTAAAGAAAACCAGATATCCCAAGTTAATGAATTTAGCACTTTTCTATGTATGGAAAGATACAAGAGTCTGGGCCCATTGATATCATTCCTTTGATATGAAATCATACCTTAGCTATCTAGAGCCAGTATCCTGTTCTTTCCCATCCTGAGTCCCCTCAGGGTGCACCATTGGGGCTGGCTGAGAGCTTGGCAGTGGACAGCCCATTTGCCTCCATTCTGAGTTCCCTCAGGACTCACCATCGTGGCAGCTGTAGTGGCTTGATGGCTGCAAAATCCTTTGTTTACTAATATGGCAGGCAATATTTTTCATTCACAGATTCAAAGACAGGGAGAGGTATCTTTTTTTGCATGCAAAAGGAAGAGTGGAAAGGCACAGGAAACACACTTCACCACCTTCACAGCTCTCCTCAAATTGGATCTATCCAGGACCATTCATTTGAGGCAGGCACTGCAGGAGGATAAGAAAGGAAGAGAGTAACAATCTCCCCAGGCACAGGCAGGAATTGGAGGTGAAATTTAATTTGAGTGAGCTTTACCCTCATTAAATTAATTGATTGGGGGAAATGAATTGAGAAAATTTACCATTTGTTTGGGGATTCTGGAGACAAATCTCATCCCCTACTATGATTCCAAGACTTCTGGAAGCAAATTGATACAGAGAATTCTGTCCAAAATCCAGCCAGCCAGCTACCTGGATGTTTTGATGTCATTGTTAGGGGTTTGAATGGAACATTACCTGAGTTCAGAGAATCATTGATATAGTACACCAAGTTGCTAGTTGAAAATAAAAAATTTTTAGCCCACTACAATTGAAGTGACAAGATATTTGGGTTTGTATAGCCAAAATTGCAGTCTTGGTCATAACATTTCTGGGTCTAGTTTCTTCACTGGCAAACTGGGAATAAAAATACTAACCTTACTTCCCTCACATGGGTTTTGACAGATCACAGGAGAACAGAATGGCACTTTACACTATACAATGTTGTAACAATAACTCCATAACTACAATGAAAGTTCACATTTGATAGAGGAAAGAAGAAAAACATTCAGTAGTCACTGGCCCACAGCAGGGTCAGGACCCTCCCAGGCAGGGCTTGCAAAGACTCTCTGCCCTGGAGGTGGTGGGAGCTTCGTCCTTGGCCATTTTTCTCCAAGGCCCCATCTGTAGTGAGCACTCGGGAGGATACAGTTTTGGGGGAGCATAACTTTCAGAGTACTCACCCCAATCTTGCAAGTTTGAGACCTCAGTATAGCTTTACAACCACAGGCTTTGTAGGTTAGGCATATTGTTTCTCTGACAATTCCTATTAAAACATGGTAGGCTTCTCTTAAGTTTGTTTCCAGTTGGCTCCATATGCCAGAAACAATACCCTATATTCTTTCCCAAACATATTCCTCAAGTCTGCTTTATTTTTTGCTTCCCAACCCATGCCTTCTTTTTTCTCAATGTAATGCAACTATGTAGAGAACAACTGAATCAACGGGTCTGAAGAGACAACATTCTCAGTCTGACCCTTGCCACAGGTCTGAATCCTTTGGTCTACTGGAAAGTCCTAGTGAGATTTTGCTATTCAAATAAGACCAAAGTCTTGTTTGGTCTTATCTCTTAAACTATTTAGGGTCCAGCAACAGTAGGTCTTTCTAACACCTTAAGGCCTTTAGTCTCTGAACTTTATTCCTTCACTCTCTGTTTGCAAACCAGACGAACTTGCTTGAGCTCATCTCTTTCTTGTAATACTGTTAATACCTTACTAAGCCCAGCAACAACCAAGACACACTCTTAGTCTAGTTATTACAACAACTTCTACAGAGCCACAGACTCAGTGAATATGTGATCTGTCTTCCAAGTCATCACAGGTTTTATTTTAACAAAAGTTTTGCCATCACAACATGAGTCTCCATCTTTCTTCCTGCTAAATGTGTTACCTCACCAACTGCTGCCTGATTAGGCTAATGCTACACAATTTTAGTTTTTTGATTATGGAAGCATTTCACTTCAGAGTACAAATACTTGTGCTGGCTTGCCTAGGGTACACTGTGATAATAAACAGACTCCAACATGTAATGGCTGAACACTTGGTCATTTTTTTCTCATTCACAGAATAGTTTGAGGAGATTCTAGATCAACAGAGAGGTGGTGTGTGTATGTGTGTCTGTGTGTGTGTGTGTGTGTGTGTGTGTGTGTTTCTGCTCCACACAGTCATTTTAAAGACCAATGTTTTATATGTCTTCCATGGCATCATCCTATCATCCCATCAACTGGAAGGGAAAAGAGGATGTAGGAAGTTTTTATGGGCCAGGACCAGAAGTGCATAATCACTTTAGCTCACATTCCATTAGCTGGAACTCAGTCACATGGCTACAGCTTCAAGGGACCCTGGGAAATGTAGTTTAGCTGTGTGCACAAGAAGAATAAATGGGTTTTTATAAACAGTGAGCAGTGTGTTCCGCAATGCCCCTCTCTGAGACAGTTCATCCGTACATATCAAGGGGTGCTGACCTCACAGGTCTATGGGGGTGAGAAGGTGAGAATGTTGTGGGACACCACTCTGAAATGTTAAGCTGTGGATGAAACATATTGGGGGTAGTATAGTGAAATATCAGGTAAAATATAACTGAACAGAGAAACTGTCTCCACATGGGCTATGTGAGTAACTTTTCCCCTTGCTTTAGACTATTCCCTTATGGAAAATGATGCCTATCCATCATCAGAAATAACTTCCAGACATTTGTTTATATGCATCAATGCACCATACATCTAGCACATAATTTTCGTGTGTCTTTCATAAATTATCATTGAGAAAGAATGTGTCAGTTTTTTACACAAGAGATTTGACAATAATGTGATGTCATAGCTATTTCCAGATACTTTGTCTACAGTAAAAAAAATGAACTAGAAAAGTGAGCTGTCACTTTGGCAGTATGGTTGTGTAAGACATGCCCTCATTTGTGCCAACTTGGGCTCTGTTTCTTAATAGTCTGGTGGTGGAGTTCCACCCTGCAGAGCAAATATTAGGGAGTGTATGTATTCCAGTGCTTTTTGATCTCAGGAAGGCTCCAGGGTGGGTGCAGAGATGAAGGGGAATCTTCTGGTAAATTTCTGGGATGAGAGAAGGAGGTAACCCTTGTCTTTTGGAAACACCTGAGGAGTTAGAAAAATCTAGTGTTGGCGGGGAGGTTTCTAGGAAGAAAACACAAGTAGTTAAATGACAGCTAAACAAGAATTTGATTAAAGTTTCTGTATTTAAAAAAAAAGTCTCTGTATTTGAAGGATAAGAAAAGACTTTTGTGACATGCAAAGTCATATTGTAAGCAGTTCTTTACAGTAAACCGCCCTCAGCAGGAATCCCCATTTCCAATCACTTTAGCAAAGCTATATTGTAACTAACTTTTAAACCAGGCACCCCCATGCTCTACTCAACTCCTGCCCAAGCACACCTTTCAAATTTTTAATCACACAATACCTTACTAGTGTTGACTTAAAAAAATATATATGCACAACGTGAAAGTTGTGAGTTGTTTTATTTGGGGCAAAATGAGGACTGCAGCCTGGGAAACAGCTTTTCAGTTAACTCTGAGAAACTGTTCCTCAGAGGAGAGGGGAGGAGCCAGGATATATAAGAGTTTTGCAACACAAGCAGGTAATTGGGACCTCAAAAGTTTATTGTTAAATAAAGAAAACCAGATATCTCAAGTTAAGGTATTTAGCGCTTTTTAAGTATGGGAATGTGCAAGATTCTGGGCTCACTGAAGTCATTCCTTTGATATACACCTTAGCTATTGGGGGCCTGTATTTTCACAGCCTGAGTTTTCTCAGAGCTCACTGCAGGGAGTGGCTGAAGTCTGATGGCTGCTGGATGACAGGTCTTCTTTTCAGCCCTGAGTTTCCTCAGGGCTCACCAGTTCATATTGGAGGGCTGCAATCATTTGTGACTGTGACATCCTTTGTTTGTTGATATGTCAGGAAATATTCCATTTATAAATATTCCGTTCCATTTATAAATATTCCATTTATCACTAGTCAGTTCTTTCCATAGTTCAAAGAAGTAGAAATGAAGAATAAGTAATTGACAGATGGCTAGATATCTTCCCTAGCTTCCCATTCAGTATTATCCTGAACAAACTCTGTGACCAAACTGTGTGAACAAGATAACATCTAGAGGAAGATCACAAGGAACCTGCACTCGGTGGGTGATGGTGATGACTTTGACCCCCTATCTCAATGATTAACTGAGATTACTTCCCTCTTTTACTTTAAAACTTTCATGGTCTAGCAGAATTTTTGGAGGTGGTCTTTGGGGATGCTTGTTAGCACAAGCTCCTTTGCCCGATGCATAGTAAGGCCAAACAAACCAAAATGTCAGAGTTTGGAGCAGAGAAAAGTTTATTGCAGGGCCATGCAAGGAAATGGGTGGCTCATGCTCTAAAAAGCTCTAGCTCTCCGAAGGGTTTCAGTAAAGCATTTTTAAAAGCTAGGTGAGGCAAGGTGGGGGGGGGGTCACAGGGTATGTGATCAGCTCATGCACAATTCTCTGATTGGCTGATGGTGAGGTAACAGGGTGGTATCACAGGCGTTAACATTATCAGTCGTTAAGCTCCAGGAAGACTGGGGCTATGTGCTCATGGTCATCAAGTAGTTAACTTCTATTTGGAGGGGGGTTTTCATATCTGTAAAACAACTCAGGAAACGTGCATCAAATACTTTTATCTGGATCCTTCAGAGAGGAGCTAAAGCAGAGGATATGGGGGAAGAACCTGTCCTGGGAAGGTCCCATAGGGACCTGCTCAGTTATATGCTGAGTCCAACATCTCCCCAGATAGCCAGTATTCTGATTAAGGGCAACTTTCTCCTCTACCATTTATGAATATGTAATTGATTTTGTAAGTGGCGAGCAGCAGGACCCAATTCATTAGGTAACAATATGTAAAAGATGGATTTAATTTCATTCATTTGATTATGAAACAATGTTTTCACTAAGACCCCCCCCCTTCTTCTTGAGACTTGTTAGCACAAAAATTGAAAAGTTTTAGATACCTTCCCAGTATAAAATGAGGTATTAGTGTGTGTGTCTCTGTGTCTGATTTTAAATCATACAATTCTTGTCTTTCTTTTCCTCAAGGTCATAGAGGAGTATGGGCAAATAGTGACTATTTTAAGTTCTTTTTGTATGTATGTAAGGCTAAAGTATGTAACTTTAGCCTTAACCTATGTTTCCTTGTCCAAATATGTACATAGTGTGTGTGAGAGTAATTATCCTGCAAAAAAGAAAAAGAAAAAAGGAGATGGATCAGATCAGTTTTCAGTGATATGTGATTTCTTGTGCTAGTGCTAATGTTACTAGTGTTTTTATTACTATTAATTGATGTAAGTGCTAGTATTAGTGTGAGACAATTGAAGTGAATGACCTCCAAGGAGTAGACCAACCCTAAGGTTTATGCACTTTTTTAACATGTATGCCCATTCATTTCCACTTTTACTCACATTCAGAAGGGGAGACAGCATTTTAGGTGGAAGAAACAGCACATGAAAAGGCTGGGAGGTAGAAATTGAAACAGGATGGAAGGGGGCAGTGCACAACATTTAAAAGAATGTCATAGCCATATGACACGAAAAAAACTGGTTAGAACCAACTGGTCCAAGATGGCAGAAGATATGTCTTCCAGTAGAACTTGAGCCTCATTATATGCTCATTGTAATACATTAACATGCTAAATGACACACCCGCCAGCACCATAACAGTTCTGAGGCTCACCATAAAAGGTCAAAAAGTGGGTGTGGCCCATTTCCTGGAAATCTCTGCCCCTTCCCTGAAATAGTTGGAATAATCCTCCCATTCATTAGCCTATGAAATTACCCAGCCCATAAAAACTAACCACACCATATTTTGGGGGCCTCTTGCCTTCTGAGATGGCCCATACTCTGCCTGTGGAGTGTGTTTCTCTCTAAATAAATCCACTTCTTACCTGTTACTTTGTCTCTTACTGAGTTCTTTCTGCAATGAGACATCAAGAACCTCAAAGTCACTGGGGACAAAATGAGTCTTTGATGACCAGGGAACTCTTGTGGACATTTGCTCACCTTGGGTCCTTGGTTGAGACTAGGATTGGGGGTGTCAAGTAAAAAAATATTCACAACATAAAAGTTGAGAGTTATGTTTTATTTGGCAGGAATTTTTAGGACTTCAGCCCATGAAGGCAGCATCTCAAGTATCCCTGAGAGAACTGCTCCAAGGAGGAGAGGGGAGAGCTAGTATATATAGGAGTTTTGCAACAAAGGGCAGGTAGTAGGAGCAAAAGACTACCATTAATTAAAGAAAACTAGAAATCTCAAATTAAGGAATTTAACACTTTTCTATGTATGGGAAGATGCAAGGGTCTGGGATCACTGAAATCATTCCTTTGATATGCACCTCAGCTATCTGGGGCCAGTATCCTGTGTTTTCACAACCTGAGTTTCCTCAAGGCTCACCACTGTCTGTGGCTGCAATCACTGATAACTGTGACATCCTTTGTTTACTGCTCTGGCAGGCAATATTCCATTTATCAGGGGGCAACCCAGAAGTACCCTGTGTGGACCTTCTTGAGGTATGAGTCTCAGAATTGCCCATACTTGATCTCCCCCTTGATTCACAAGCATGGTCAAGCTTGCAAAGCTGCATTCACGAGGACCAAACCAACATTTTCCATGATTTCAGATTGCTCCCATCTCTATGTCTCTAACTATTTGCTTTGTCAATAAAATATTGACATTACATGCTCTCCTGGAATTTAATAGATACCAAGCCTGGCTCACTTCTACATACCCTGCAGAGATAACCCAGCAACACTTTTACAAACATTACCATTTATAACCAGCATTTGTAATGATAAACATAATACCCTATGCTATAAAATGTGGTTTTGTTTGTAAGTATTGATATTTTCAGATATGCTCTCTTCTTTGAGCCTTATATTGCTAGAGGTAGGCAAGAGTGGTACTCTCCATTTTTTCAGGGATGAAGCAATTTAGAGCACAGCCTAAAGAATTAAGTCTCTGGCATGCAGTCCTAAGTAAGTTAGAGGCACAACCAAGAATAGAACAGAGATCTAAATTTCCCTTCCTGCCACACTACACCTTTGTGTACATTTTTTGATGAGGAGTCAGATTTTATTTTAAGCCACTCCAGAGTACTTAATTGGCATCTTGTTTTAATTATACCACTTACATACTGAATTTATTATAGTTGTTATGAGGAGATTAAGTCAGTTAAGTCACTCAGGAGAACAGCACTTGAACTAGGCTTTTAATTGGGCTGGTGAAAGATAAATTAAGCATAACAACATGTGAATTTTTTAAATGATTCTGTTAGGTAGATAGAGCTAGCTTTTACCCCTGCACATTATAGATACTAATCATCTCTTGTTCCCAATATTTTTCATATTCTTTTCCTTTTGTTTGCCTCCCCTGCTGCAGGTTCAATGTTTCATGGAGTGAAAACTTGGATTATTGCATGATCTTATCATGCAAAAATACTGGATTTACTTTATTTAGCACACAGGAGCAGTCTTTAAACATTTGCATCTTTTCCTCTTTCTTGCATAGCAGAACAGAAACCTAGGCAAAGCTTGTGGTCTGGAATTTGGATTAAGAGCAGTGTGTGTAGCCCAGCACAGACCCAAAGTGGGGATTAGGAATAATTCTGTCGACTGAGAAAAAATGCACAACCTGAAAGCTGAAAGTTATGTTTTATTTGGCAGATTTCCTGGGGACTTCAAGCCCAGGAAACAGACTCTCAGATCACTCTGAGGGACTGCTATTAAGATGTAAGGGAGGAGCCAGTATATATAGGTGTTTTTGCAACAAGACCAGGTAGTCAGAACATCAAAAGATTACCATCAATTAAAGAAAACCAGCTGTCCCAAGTTAGAGAACTTACCTCCCCCCATTCCCTTTAAAAACTGTCATGGCTGAGCAAGATCTACAGAGTTGGTCTCTGGAAACAATTCCACCATCTCCCCAGATTTCTGACTTTTCTGTTTAAAACACCTTCTACTGACACTGAAATTGAAACTGCTAGGTGGCACTTCAGGGGTCTCCGAGGAGCTCTGGTTCTTTATGTCTCAGTGCGTAAAGAATTCAACCAGAGACAAAGTGATACATAAGAAGTGACTTATTAGAATAGGATACTTGTGAGGCTTACAAGTGTGTGGGTGAGAGGGTGCCGTGCCCCGAGAGGAAAAGTGGGGAGGGGTAAAAGGCCACTTTCCTCCTCATCCTTGAGTAGACATCATGCTTCCATCATCATCTCCTCCTCCAAGTTGGGCAGGGGAGTTTTCTTGTCCCTACATGGTCAAGCCAGGACTCTCATGACAGTATGAAAAAAATTATTTCAGGTCTCAGTACAATGAGGGTCTTTCACTTTGAAATGTCACCTTTCCATAAATTATTGTTTTTTTATGTGTGCTGAGAGCACGTCCTAGGGGTCATTAACTTACTGAGCTCACTGGGCAGGATGTGGGTTTCATGCCACCATTGTTTTGGGGCATATCTCATGCTTCTGTTGCACGGTTTTGTTGCTAAGCAAGCCTGCTTGATTGTGTGGTTAAGCAAACCTGCTTTCTTGAGTGATCATTAACTTACAGGGGTCTCCCATAGTTTTATCTTTTGTAATGCTCTTGTTTTAAAGTTTGTCTTGTGCAATAACAATATATCCATATTCTCTGTCTTTTATTTAAAGTATACATCATTATATTTTACTCTCCTTTTCCTTCTGTATCTTTATACTTAAGGTGCATTTCTTGTAAGTAGTAAGTAATTTGTTTTTTTTAACCTAGTCTCACAATCTTTGTCTTTTGATTAGAATATTATCTGTAGATTTATATTTAATGTTATACTTGAGTCTAAGTGTGTTAGCCTATAATTTATTTTCTATTTAGCTCACCTTTGTTCCTTTTTTTACCTTTCTTGCCATTCTCTGATCACATTGCAATATGTTACTATTATTTTTATTATAATAGTATTTCTCTTATTTCATTTCTCCCTCTCCTTGTTAGTTTTGCAATCTTTGTTACTTTTTATTGTTAGCCTCAAAATTACAGCATTTATTCTTTACTTAGAATCTACCATACATTAGTATTTTGCCATTCCCTGGACTATTCAAGGGCCCTAGAACACTTTAACTCCATTTATTTCCTTTTATATTCTATTTTTTTTACCAACTTTTCAAGAATATTTAGACTATTTGTTTTTTAATTTTTGTTACTAATCTTTCTATGACATCATATTCTTTTTTGTACTTATGTTTGCTTCATCTTTCTATTAGTTGGCATACAATTTTAAGTAATTTTTTTCAAGGATTTCTGACAGTTATGTTTTTTGAGCCTCTCAGTATCTAAACTTGGCTTTCTCTTTCCTTCCCAAATGAATATAATGTGACATTTACAAACTTTAACCCTTAATAATAATTTGATTTTGTTTTTAATCATAATACTTAAAGGAGTTTTTTTTAGTGTAGTTCAGATGTTTTCCAGTTTTTGTCTAGGTGGGGATCTCTTCTCATTTATTTTACCCATTACAGTTCTGTATGTATTTGTGCCTTTTAAGTGACAAGCTCCATGACAAAGATAACAACAGAATATAAAATTGCTGCTTTCCAGGAACGTAAAGGAGTATACTTGGGGGAATAGATAAATAAAATATTTGTTACAATTTAGTAGATCAAGGACCATCATATGGGAAACAAAGGGCAGCATGAGATCACATACGATAGGTACAAAGCTCAGATGCGGGTCTCAGGTAGTGTTTCCTGGAGGAAATTTGAGACGTTTTCTAAATCACAATAATTTCTGGTCATTATCATTATTATTACTTATAAATTTAGCCTCTGCTTCTCTGACAGGAACAATGCTAGTAATTGTAACAAATATACCTTTGTGCCCATGGTTGGGACCCCCGACCAGTCAACCTAAGAGGGACTGTCTTCTCAACCACTTAGCACAGGTGGAGGATCTTCAAGTTAGAACTGGAGGAGTTGTGATTTAATATTATCTGTGGCAATTAGTGACTGGAAGATTGTTCATTGGTCTCAGTACATCCAGCTGATTAAAGAGTGAGGTTTCTTTTTGTTGTTGTTTGTTTTTCTGATGAGGACCATTTTTTTAAAGTCTTTATTGAATTTGTTACAATACTGCTTCTCTTTTATGTTTTGGTTTTTTGGCTGCAAGACATGTGGGATCATAGCTCCCTGACCAGAGATCATACCCTCACCCCCTGCATTGGAAGGCAAATTCTTAGCCACTGGACTGCCAGTGGACCACTGGTGCCTAGAGTCAGAGTTTTGAACTGTGCAGTATCCCCTAATTGCTCCATAGATTTGCTGAAACCCACCTCTGTGACCAATTAAACAGAGTGTGATAATGATTTCTATGATATCTTCAAATGCACTTACAGCCAGCCATGCATGACTTCTTAGCTTGCACATTTCTCACCCTCTTCCCCCAGCAATGCTTGTTTACAAAGATTGATGAGGCTAAAACAAATAATAAGAATCATTGTTTGTCTTAATTTGGGTTTTCCCAGAAGACCTTCAGACAAGGTTTGGAAAGGTGTAAAGAATGCCATCAAGGGAGTGGGGCAGCAAGACAGAGAAGGGAAGGCAGCCAATGTGGGGGAGTTATCAGGACAGCTACCACAATAGGCTGGTAGGGAATGGAAACTCTGGTAGCAAGTGTAGAGCACACACCTCACAGTTCTTTCACCCAAAGAGCATGAGAGGGACTTCACTGATGGTGTTGTGGTTAAGAATCTGCCTGCCAATGCAGGGGACATGGGTTTGAGCGCTGGTCTGGGAAGATCCCACATGCCACAGAGCAACGAAACCCATGTGCCACAACTACAGAACCTGTGCTCTAGAGCCCAAGAGCCACAACTACTGAGCCTGTGTGCCACATCTACTGAAGGCACATGCCCAGAGCCCGTGCTCCACAAGAGAAGCCACCACAATGAGAAGCCCATGCATCACAATGAAGAATAGCCCCCCACTTACCCCAAGTGGGGAAACCCCATGCACAGCAATGAAGAACCAATGCAGCCAAAACTAAATAAATTCATTAATTAATTTAAAAAAAACAACATAAGATCTGGGGTATTTATACAGTCATTGGTTGAGGGCTGTCCTCAGCACTTGCCATGGGTCTGCAATGGGTGTGGGCAAAAGATCTCCCCAGGAGACCTGAAGAAATCCCTCACACAGAGGAACGCAGATACTGGCAGCTGGAAGTGGGCTGGGGCTTTCACAAGTGGGGTGGCTCAACAGATATGGACAGGGTCAGTATTACTCCTGGTTCTTCATGCTTTTTACCCAACATACATCAGTCCTTATAGAATAAATTCTTAAATATAAAACCATCCACTTTTGGATCCTTGAGGAAAAAAATAAACATGTTTGAGTTGCTTAAGCTACACCATCTCTGTCCTCTACCTGGACCATACAGCAACTCATGAATACAATCAGCTTTTGGTATCTGTGGGTTTCACATCCATGGATTCAACCAACCACGAACTGAAATTATTAATTAAAAAATTCCAAAGAGCAAAACTTGAATTTGCCATGATGGCAACTATTTACATAGCATTTACAATGTATCAAGTATCAATATTATAAGTAATCTAGAGATGATTTAAAGTATATGAGAGGACTCTGATACCAAAACCAGACAAAGATACTATAAAAAAAGAAAGAAAATTACAAACCAATATCACTGATAAATATAGATGAAAAAATCCTCAGCTAAATACTAGCAAACAGAATCCAACAACATATGAAAAGAGTCATACACCATGATAAAGTGTGATTTATCCCAGGGATGCAAGAACTTTTCAATATACACAAATCAATCAATGTGAGACACCATATTAACAAACTGAAGAATAAAAACCATATGATAATCTCAACTGATGCAGAAAATCTTTTGACAAAATTCAACACCCATTTATAATAAAAACTCTCCAGAAAGTGGGAATAGAGGGAACCTACCTCAAGATAATAAAGGTCATATATGACAAACCCACAGCAAACATCATTCTCAATGGTGAAAACTGAAAGCATTTCCTCTAAGATCAGGAACAAGACAAGGATGTCCACTCTCACCACTATTATTCAACATAGTTTTGGAAGTCCTAGTCATGGCAATCAGAGAAGAAAAAGAAATAAAGGAATACAAATTGGAAAAGAAGTAAAACAGTCACTGTTTGTAGATGACATGATAGTATACATGGATAATCCTAAAGATGCCACCAGAAAACCACTAGAGCTAATCAATGAATTTGGTAAATTTGCAGGATACAAAGTTAATGCACAGAAATCTCTTGCATTCCTGTACACTAACAATGAAAGGTCAGAAAGAGAAATTAAAGAAACAATCCCATTCACCATTGCAACAAAAAGAATAAAATACCCAGGAATAAACCTACCTAAGGAAGTAAAAGACCTGTAATCAGAACACTATAAGAAACTGGTGAAAAAAATCAAAGATGACACAAACAGATGGAGAGATATACCATGTACTTGGATTGGAAGAATCAATGTTGTGGAAATGACTATACTACCCAGAGCAATCTACAGATTCAGTGGAATCCCTATCAAATTACCAGTGGCATTTTTTACAGAACTAGCACAAAAAAACTTAAAATTTGTATGGAGACACAAAAGACCCCGAATAGCCAAAAGAATCTTGAGGGGGAAAAAACAGAGCTGGAGGAATCAGACTCCCTGACTTCAGACTATACTACTAAGCTACAGTAATCAAGACAATATGGTACTGGCACAAAAACAGAAACATAGATCAATGGAACAGGATAGAAAGCCCAGAGATAAACCTATGCACCTCTGGTCAACTAATCTATGACAAAGGAGGTAAGGATATACAATGGAGGAAAGACAGTCTCTTCAATAAGTGGTGCTGGGAAAACTGAACAGCTACATGTAAAAGAATGAAATTAGAACACTCCTTAACACCATACACAAAAATAAACTCAAAATGGATTAAAGACCTAAATATAAGACCGGACACTATAAAACTCTTAGAGGAAAACATAGGAATAACACTCTTTGACATAAATCACAGCAAGATCTTTTTTGACCCACCTCCTAGAGTAATGGAAATAAAGCCCAAATAAAAAAAATGGGACCTAATGAAACTTAAAAGCTTTTGCACAGCAAAGGAAACCATAAAGAAGATGAAAAGACAACCCTCAGAATGGGAGAAACTATTTACAAATGAACCAACGGACAAAGGATTAATGTCCAAAATATATAAACAGTTCATGCAGTTCAATATTAAAAAAACAAACAACCCAATCCAAAAATAGGCAGAAGACCTCAATAGACATTTCTCCAAAGAAGACATACAGATGTCCAAAAAGCACATAAAAAGCTGCTCAACATCACTAATTATTAGAGAAATGCAAATCAAAACTACAGTGATGTATCACCTCACACTTGTTAGAATGGCCACCATCAGAAAATCTACAAACAACAAATGCTGGAGAGAGTGTGGAGAAAAGGAAACATGGTTGTACTGTTGGTGGGAATGTAAATGATAGAGCCATTATGGAGAACAGTATGGAGTTTCCTTAGAAACCTAAAAATAAAACTGTCATATGACCCAGCAATCCCACTACTGGACATATATCCAGAGAAAACCATAATTCAAAAAGACACATGCACCCCAATGTTCACTGCAGCACTATTTACAATAGCCAGGTCATGGAAGCAACCTAAGTGCCCATTGACAGATGAATGGTTAAAGGAGATGTGGTACATATATACAATGGAATATTACTCAGCCATAAAAAGGAACAAAATTAGGTCATTTGTAGAGATGTGGATGGACTTAGAGACTGTCATACAGAGTGAAATAAGTCAGAAAGAGAAAAACAAATATCGTATATTAACACATATATGTGGAATCTGGAAAAATGATACAGATGAACCGGTTTGCAAGGCAGAAATAGAGATACAGATGTAGAGAACAAACATATGGACACCAAGGGGGGAAAGCTGGGAGTGGTGGCGGGATGAATTGGGAGATTCGGATTGACATATATACACTAATATGTATAAAATAGATAAGTAATAAGAACCAGCTGTATAAATAAAATAAAATTCAAAAAAATTAAAAAATGAAGTATATGGGAGGGTATCCATAGGTTATATGCAAATGCTAGAGACTTTAGCATCCATGGCTTTTGGTATCTGCTGAGGACCTGGAACCAATCCCCCTGGGGATGCTTTGGCTACCTAGGGATGACTATAATTCAAGAGAGCTCCTGGGGCCATCTTTTCTTACCCAGTCTTCCTCCCCACCCCCCACCCCCCAGATCTAACTAACTATACTACCTTTGGCATGGCTCATATGCAACCAAACATTCTGGGGGGGAAAATCTACTCTTTCATGGATGAAACAATTATTAAGTAGCTCCTGGATGCCAGACACCATGTAGAGCTCTCAGCAGGACAGTCAACCCCACTACAGTTACAGTATTTTCTGTTCTTTTGACATTTACACGCAGCCTCCTCCCTCCTGTAGGTTCCTATTGCAACAAATCCATGATCCTGTACAATACTCTTATGCTTAGTTGTACATTCTACCCCTAAAATTTCCAGCAGCAGTTCTTCAAACTGTTGTATTTGCCCTCATAACATATGGCATTATGGTGTAAATGATTGGAACAATATGAATAGTAAAGTAGAATTCAGGACTATTTCAAAATTTGTATTATAAAATTACCATTTGTTTTATTTTATATATATATATATAATTTACATTGTAAAATGCACCTTTTTGCTTGACCACAGAGTTTTCTTTAATTAAAAAATCTGAAATAGCACAGCAAATAACAAAAATTATTTCAGAAAGATGAATATATGCAATCTATATTCTTAAGCAAAATTATAACATAACTAGAAACTAATAGCCAAATATAAAACTACTTTTATGCACACTCTTTTGAATAATTTTTTTTTTTTTTTGGCCATGCCACACAGCATGCGGGATCTTAATTCCCCAAGCAATGATTGAACCCAGGCCCTCTGCAGTGAGATCCCAGAGTCCTAACCACTGGCCACCAGGGAATTCCCTTGAATAATTATTTGACTAAGGAAGAAATCAAGGGTATGAAAACAGCTAATTGAAAAATAATGAGAATCAGGATAATTTTTATTTAAAATTATGGGATATGCATAAAGTTGCTCTCAAGTAATTTGTAATGCTAAATATATTTCTAAAAGTGAAAGCAAGAAAATAAATTATTTTAAGTAAAAAAAAATGAAAAAAAGAAAAAATTATCCAAGGAATTAAAAAGAAATAAATTAAAATTTAAAAATAAATAAACCAACAGCAGGAAAACAATGACATGAAGAGATAGCGAATCCCAGGAAAGTGTTTTTACAAAGAATCAATAAAATGGGCCAGCTGCTGGAAAATCTAATAAGAAAACCCCATAATCAAAAGAAAAAAGAAAAAAAAGGGATAGAATTTATATAGAAGTTACAAAACATAATAAAATGCGTACTTGATTTCTAATAAATTTGGAAAATCATTGAAATGGAAATTTTATTAAGAAATTTAGATGACTACAATTAATTGACTCAATAGGAATTATCTTATTAAATCACTTGAGAAAATTAAGAACGTTTTTAAAGAATTATCCCCTCAACCCCAGACAAGCTCTCTATAATATTAAACCATTATAAAGCAATAGTAATTCTGAAAGTTTTGTTCTGGGAAAGGAGTTCATAGATCGTGCCAGCGAGAATTCTTTGGCAGCAAGTGACAGAAAAGCCTGCTTTAAATGGACTAAAACATAAGGACATTTATTGACTTATATAACAGGAAGTCCACAGGTGTTGGCTCCAAGCACAGCATAATCAGTGCTTCAAGTGTCATCAAGGAGCCTAGTTCATACCAGAACTCCCCTTGGCATCCTGGTTGTGCTGACTTTGCACTTAGCCTGGCCCTAGTGTAGTTGCAAAGCAACATCATCAGTTTCAAGCATCTGGACATGATAAGATCTGGAGAAAGGAAGAACCTGCATCTTCCTTGGGTCTCCTTTAAAGAGTGAGAAACTTTTGCCAGACCAGCAGATATTGTTTCACATCTCATTGGCCAGCTTTGGTCACATGTCCATCCTGAAAGGGAGTGATTAGATAATCATAGACATTGGGTAGTCAATTATTTAAACAAATAGATTCTTAGAATAAAGAATCTGTGTCTATTTTGGGTATTTCAGGAGCATTTTAAGCTTTTCCACATAAAGTTTTACTTACTTCTTGTTAAGTTTATATTTTGATATTTATATCTTCTGCTGCTATTATAAACAAAATCATGTCTGTCATATTTTCTAATTCACTGCTGTTGTTATATATGAAAACCATGGATTTTTACATATTATTTATACCATATTTATTTAGTCTCTTTTTGTTCACTGAGGTTTTTAGTTAATTCTTTACGATTTCCCAGGTAAGAGTCATACCATCCACAAACAGTGATAATTTAACCTTCTCTTTTCCAGTGTTTCTACTTGAATATTTTTCTTTTGTCCAATAAGAGTAGCTAACACCTCCAGTGCAATGTTAAATGAAAATGGACATCCGTATTGTGTTCCTTATTGTTTTTGTATTTATTAATTCCTTTTTTAAATGATTAAAAAAATTTAAGAACGGGTCAAATGCCTTTTCAGCATCAATATGTTAAATTATTTTTCTCCTAATATCTATTAATATTACTGCCTTTCCTAACACTAAACCATCCTTGCATTTCTGGAACGAATCCTTCTTGGTCATGCTCCTATTCTCTTAATGAACTGCCTGGTTCTAATTGTTGTTATATTTAAAACTTTAATATATTTGTAAGTGAGATTAATGCATACTGTTTTTTTGTACAATTTTTCCATGTTTTGGTGTCAATGTTACACTCGTTTAAAAATAATTTTGAACTTTTTATTATTTTTTTAAAGCCCAGGTTAGTTAAAATATCATTCTAGTGATCTATTTTTCAGAGACTTGGTAGAATTCTTATGTGAAACTATCTGGGCCTGTGTGTATCTTCTATGAGTTGATGGAGGCTTATTCATTTAAAGCTTTCTCTATTTCTTTAATAGAAATTGGTACATATAGTTTTCACCTATATGATACATATGTTGCTTCTGGGATTACGTCTAGTGAATTATATTTTCCATGAAAATTATTTATTTCATCAAGTTTTAAAATTTCATTTACATTTGCATATTCAAAAATCCAAGCTACTAGCATAGAATTGTACAAATAAGTCTAATTTTAAAATTTTACTTTGTTGCTGATGCTATTTGTTTTATACCTTTTCTTACTTTGTGTTTGTGTTTCTTCTCTTTTTGCTTGATTAAATTTTCTATTTCTCAATTTTATTGATTTTTTCTTTTAAGAGTAATAGATTTTAATTAGTGAATTCTGTTTTTCTAACTTATTTTCTGCTTTTATCATTATGAAGTCTTCCTTCTTTTAGTTTATTTTGTGCTTTCTTTTTCTTTTAGTTTCTATTGTATATTTCCCTAATTTTTTTGAGTTGGATATTTAATGCATTGATTTTCTTTGTTTTGCTTTTATTAATATAAACATTTAAGACTAAAATTTTTCTTTGAGCTCTGCTCTGATTTTGAACCATAGTTCTGGTGTTTATTTTAATTATCATTAGTTTCTGGAAACAATGGGTGTCTTAACTCAGGCTGCTAAAACAAAATATCATAAGCTGAGTGGCTTATCAACAACAGAAATATATTTCTTACAGTTCTGGAGGCAGGAAGTCTGAGACCAGGGTACCAGCATGGTTGGATTGGTGAGGACTGTCTTCTGGTTTGCAGATAGCTGACTTCTTCTTGTATACTTATATGGCAGAAAGAAAGTGAGCTAGGTCTGGCCTCTTCTTAAAAGGGCACCAATCCCACTTGTGAGGGCTTTACCCTCATGACCTAATTACTTCTCAAAGGCCCCACTTTCAAGTACCATCACACAGATTTTTATATTTTAACATATGAATTTTGAGGGAACACAAACATTCAGTCCATAGCAATAGATAAAGATGAATACACTTGCAAGGCCCCTGTATATTTTGTAAAATGCAGATGCTGACTCAGTAGGTCTGGGACATCTGAGAATCTTTATCTCTAACAAGCCCAAAGAGATGCAGATGTTTCTGTCTACAAACTACTTTTGAGTAGCAAGAGTTTAAAATAGGATTTTTAAAAAATTCTCAGGGTTTTTTTCCTGATGTTATTAATATCTAGTTTTATTGCAATGTGATCAGAGAATGTTGTCAGTATTGTTTCTGGTTCTTAGAAATTATTGAGCTTTTCTTGTGGGTTAATATGTGGCCAATTATCATGAATGGTCACGTGGACTTGTGAAGAATATATATTCACTCTAGGGAACAGAGTTCCATCTATATTTACATTATTGTTTATTTTGTTTATCCTTAGTAAATTTTTGTTCACTTGATTTGTCTTGGACAAAAAACATTGAATTAAAATCTCCTAATGTTAGCTTTTATTAATATAATATTACCATTTTAGTCTAAATACAATTCTATGTTCACATTGTTATGCTTATACAAATATTATTCACAATTGAGCATTGTAGCTTACTACAATGGGTGTGTGTTTTTTCCTTACTTTTCATTTTTCCTGAAGTTAAAGATTGCCTTGTTTTTAATTTGCTTAGACTTCTTTTCACATTTTGTTAACTCTCCCTACATCTTCAAGTAGCATCTCAGTATGATTTTCCAAAAAACCAGTCACACTAATATATGGTTTCTATTTCCTTCTTGGAAATGTGTCCTCTGGAACCTCCATTCTCCTCTTCTCTGAGTTGGTAATACATTAGGCCTGATGAGCAGCTGTAATATTGAGACTTCTCATTACTGTCATTTTCAAATTCGCTTTGCCCTTCTCTTGTGTTGGAATCTCTGTTTCTCAGATCTCATCCCTTCCTCTGTCTTGGCTTATTCTCTCTGTTTGATGGAACACAGAGTGGGGCCTTGATCAAGAGGACAAGCATAGAGTCTGGTTTCTAGTGCTTGAGAACTTGGTCTGGGGGCTCTGTACAAATAAAATAACATTATTATACAATAGTAAACAAGTTGTCTACAAGATGGAGAGAGCATGATGTGAGTAGAATATTTGTATCAGGTTATGCAGAAAGGCAAAAACATTTGGGAAAAATATACTGTCCCTGTAGATAGCTTTTATCTAGGACTTTGTAACCTCCAGGATCACCTCTGTCAACTTTTGGTGTGTTTAGTCCAAGCATTAGACACCTGGCAGTCACAGTTGGACTGTTTGGATTGTGTGTTAGCTTGTCAGAGCCCTGGGCTACAGATGGTCTTGCAGGAATCTGTGACTGTTTGATTAGCATGATTCCTGAGTAGAGATAGCCTTGCTCTGCTGTTAATTTACCTGCAGGCACGTGGACAACCACATTCTCTTTGGAAACTGCCAAAAGACTTGAGTGTTTTAATCAGTTGACACCGATATCCCACACCCACTCCCCAAGCAAACATTCCTGGGCAGTTATTTAGGCATTTAATTTGAGCTTCCAATATTGTCCTTAGATTTATAAGAAGTTAAGTCATCATCCTTAGAAAGTTGATCCATTCCTTGAATCCATCTTAGGCAAACTGGGCCCCCAGAAAGGAAGTGTCAATGTGAGTGAAATAAAGAAAATGTCAGGACAGAGCAAGCACTCCACCAGTGTGGAATAAAAGATGCAGATGGTGAGAGAGCATGGAAATTCCATAAAATATCAAGGAGTTGTTTAATAAGCCAAAGTTAGAGACTTTTTGCAATAAGTACTCACTCGAGTTGAAATAGTGTGGGCTGGTCTTGCACTCTGAAGTGTTCATGGAATGTGAGGTGGGTTGACCCCGATAAAAGAATTCACCTACAGGCATTTGAAATGTGGCCCACCATATTTGTTTTACAAGGACTCACTGACAGAACAGGGGCTAAAGGGATTTGTTACTTCCCTCAAAGAATTAACAATCTAGGCTAAAAGACAGACAGGTCAACACATAAGATTGAATGTAACCAGGACTATAAGAAAGAACAAAAAAGAAATTCCTTTTGGCTGAGAGATTGGTAAAGTCTTCATAGCAGAGGTGGCATCTAAATTGAACCTCGAAGAAAGACTAAGAATTACTGAGAAAATGCAGCAAGAGGCATTCTCAGCTAAGGAAAACATTATCCCAAGATCTGAAGTGTGAAAGGGCTTATCCTATTTGGTGAATGGTTAATGGCTTGGAGTTAGAAGGTCCTTGAATTTGTTTAATGGCTAACACTTTCTTCTCAGTCTCATTTCCTGAGAAAATGAGGCTGAGAAGGAAGTATAGGGCAAGGTAAAGAGGACCATCCTTAGGAATTCTGAATTCCATGTTTAGTATCTTAGATTTTAGTATAGAGGGCAGATTGAGTTTCTTCCTCTTTATAGAGGGAGTTATGGCATAATCAGATTTGTGTTTTGGAAAGAATATTCTGTTAGTTGATTGAAGAATGGAAGATTAGGAATCAAGAAGTCCACTTAGGAAGGCAGGGCCATGAAACAAGTGTATTCTCAACAAGCTCCCAAGAGATGTTGAAGCTGCTGGTCCTTGGACTGTACTGTGGGTAGGGAGCTGTAGATTGTAACTAAATAATCAAGGATAACTGAGACACTAGGAAGCCCCTTTGCGGGCGGAGACTGCGGGTGGCAGAGGGGGGGAAAGCTTCGGAGCCGTGGAGGAGAGCACAGCAACAGGGGTGCGGAGGGCAATGCGGAGAGATTCCCGCACAGAAGATCAGTGCCGACCGGCACTCACCAGCCCGAGAGGCTTGTCTGCTTACCCGCCGGGGCGGGCAGGGCTGGGAGCTGAGGTTCCGGCTTCGGTCGGAGCGCAGGGAGAGGACTGGCGGCGTGAACACAGCCTGAAGGGGTTAGTGCACCACAGCTACCCAGGAGGGAGTCCGGGGAAAAGTCTGGAACTGCCGAAGAGGCAAGAGACTTTTTCTTCCCTCTTTGTTTCCTGGTGCGCGAGGAGAGGGGATTAAGAGTGCTGCTTAAAGGAGCTCCAGAGACAGGCGCGAGCCGCGGCAAACAGCGTGGACCCCAGAGACAGGCATCAGACACTAAGGCTGCTGCTGCCGCCACCAAGAAGCCTGTGTGTGGGCACAGGTCACTATCCACACCTCCCTTCCGGGGATCCTGTGCACACCGCCACTGCCAGGGTCCCGGGATCCAGGGACAACTTCCCCGGGAGAACGCACTGCTTGCCTTAGGCTGGTGCAACATCACGCTGGCCTCTGCCGCCGCAGGCTCACCCCGCATCGTGCTCCTCCCTCCCCCCGGCCTGAGTGAGCCAGAGCCCCCGAATGAGTAGCTCCTTTAGCCCCTTCCTGTCTGAGCGAAGAACAGAAGGCCTCAGGCCACCTACACGCAGAGGCGGGGCCAAATCCAAAGCTGAGCCCCGGCAGCTGTGCGAACAAAGAAGAGAAAGGGAAATCTCTCCCAGCAGCCTCAGGAGCAGAGGATTAAATCTCCACAATCAACTTGATGTACCCTGCATCTGTGCAATACCTGAATAGACAACGAATCATCCCAAATTGAGGAGGTGGACTTTGAGAGCAAGATTTAGGATTTTTTCCCCTTTTCCACTTTTTGTGAGTGTGTATGTGTATGCTTCTGTGTGAGATTTTGTCTGTATAGCTTTGCTTTCACAATTTGACCTAGGGTTCTATCTGTCCGTTTTTTTTTTTCACTTAAAAATTTTTTTCTTAATAATTATTTTTTATTTTAATAACTTTATTTTATTTTATTTTATCCTCTTTCTTTCTTTCTACTTTTTCCCCCTTTTATTCTGAGCCGTGTGAATGAACAGTTCTTGCTGCTACAGCCAGGAGTCAGTGCTGTGCCTCGGAGGTGGGAGAGCCAACTTCAGGGCACTGGTCCACAAGAGACCTCCCAGCTCCACGTAATATCAAATGGCGAAAACCTCCCAGGGATCTCCATCTCAATACCAACACCCAGCTTCACTCAACGACCAGCAAGCTACAGTGTTGGAAACCCTATGCCAAACAACTAGCAAGACATCCATTAGCAGAGAGGCTGCCTAAAATCATAATAAGTCCACAGACACCCCAAAACACACCATCAGACATGGACCTGCCCACCAGAAAGACAAGATCCAGCCTCATCCACCAGAATACAGGCACTAGTCCCCTCCACCAGGAAGCCTACACAACCCACTGAACCAACCTTAGCCACTGGGGACAACACCAAAAACAACGGGAACTATGAACCTGAAGCCTGCAAGAAGGAGACCCCAAACAAAGTAAGATAAGCAAAATGAGAAGAAAGAAAAACACAGAGCAGATGAAGAAGCAAAATAAAAAACCACCAGACCTAACAAATGAAGAGGAAATAGGCAGTCTAACTGAAAAATAATTCAGAATAATGATAGTAAACATGATCCAAAATCTTGGAAATAGAATAGAGAAAATGCAAGAAACATTTAACAAGAGCCTAGGAGAACTAAAGATGAAACAAGCAATGATGAACAAAACAATAAATGAAATTAAAAATACTGTAGAAGAGATCAATAGCAGAATAACTGAGGCAGAAGAACGGATAAGTGACCTGGAAGATAAAATAGTGGAAATAACTACTGCAGAGCAGAATAAAGAAAAAAGAATGAAAAGAACTAAGGACAGTCTCAGAGACTTCTGGGAAAACATTAAGTGCACCAACATTCAAAGCATAGGGGCTCCAGAAGAAGAAGAAGAGAAAAAGAAAGGGACTGAGAAAATATTTGAAGAGATTAAAATTGAAAACTTCCCTAATATGGGAGGGAAATAGTTAATCAAGTCAAGGAAACACAGAGTCCCATACAAGGTAAATCCAAGGAGAAACATGCCAAGACACATATTAAACAAACTGTCAAAAATTAAATACAAAGAAAACATATTAAAAGCAGCAAGGTAAAAACAACAAATAACACACAAGGGAATCCCCATAATGTTAACAGCTGATCTTTCAGCAGAAACTCTGCAAGCCAGAAGGACTGGCAGGATATATTTAAAGTGATGAAGGAGAAAAACCTTCTCAACCAAGATTACTCTACCTAGCAAGGATCTCATTCAGATTTGATGGAGAAATTAAAACTTTACAGACAAGCAAAAGCTGAGAGAATTCAGCACCACCTAACTAGCTTTACAACAAATGCTAAAGGACCTTCTCTAGGCAAGAAACACAAGAGAAGGAAAAGGCCTACAATAACAACCCAATACAATTAAGAAAATGGGAATAGGAACATACATATCAATAATTACCTTAACTGTAAATGGACTAAATGCTCCCACCAAAAGACACAGATTGGCTGAATGGATACAAAAACAAGACCCACATATATGCTGTCTACAAGAACCCACTTCAGGCCTAGAGACACATACAGACTGAAAGTGAGGGGATGGAAAAAGATATTCCATGCAAATGGAAACCAAAAGAAAGCTGGAGTAGCAATTCTCATATCAGACAAAATTGACTTCAAAATAAAGACTATTACAAGAGACAAAAAGGGCACTACATAATGATCAAGGGCTCTTTCCAAGAAGAAGATATAACAATTGTAAATATTTATGTACCCAACATAGGAGTACCTCAATACATAAGACAAATACTAGCAGCCATAAAAGGGGAAATCGACAGTAGCACATTCATAGTAGGGGACTTTAACACCCCACTTTCACCAATGCACAGATCATCCAAAATGAAAATAAATAAGGAAAAACAAGCTTTAAATGATACATTAAACAATATGGACTTAATTGATATTTATAGGACATTCCATCTTAAAACAACAGAATACACATTTTTCTCAAGTGCTCATGGAACATTCTCCAGGATAGATCATACCTTGGGTCACAAATCAAGCCTTGGTAAATTTAAGAAAATTGAAATTGTATCAAGTATCTTTTCCGACTACAATGCTATGAGACTAGATATCAATTACAGGAAAAGATCTGTAAAAAATACAAACACATGCAGGCTAAACAATACACTGCTTAAAAACGAAGTGATCACTGAAGAACTCAAAGAGGAAATAAAAAACTACCTATAAACAAATCACAATGGAGACATGACAACCAAAAACTTATGGGATGCAGCAAAAGCAGTTCTAAGAGGGAAGTTTATAGCAATACAATCCTACCTTAAGAAATAGGAAATATCTCGAATGAACAACCTAACCTTGCACCAAAGCAATTAGAGAAAGAAGAACAAAAAACCCCAAAGTTAGCAGAAGGAAAGAAATCATAAAGATCACATCAGAAATAAATGAAAAAGAAATGAAGGAAATGATAGCAAAGATCAATAAAACTAAAAGCTGGTTCTTTGAGAAGATAAACAAAATTGATAAAACCATTAGCCAGACTCATCAAGAAAAAAAGGGAGAAGACTCAAATCAATAGAATTACAAATGAAAAAGGAGAAGTAACAATTGACACTGCAGAAATACAAAAGATCATGAGAGATTACTACAAGCAACTCTATGCCAATGAAATGGACAACCTGGAAGAAATGGACAAATTCTTAGAAATGCACAATGTGCCAAGACTGAATCAGGAAGAAATAGAAAATATGAACAGCCCAATCACAAGCACTGAAATTGAAACTGTGGTTAAAAATCTTCCAACAAAAAAAAGCCCTGGACCAGATGGCTTCACAGGCATTTTCTATCAAACATTTAAAGAAAGCTAACACCTATCCTTCTCAAACTCTTGCAAAATATAGCAGAGGGAGGAACACTCCCAAACTCATTCTACGAGGCCACCATCACCCTGATACCAAAACCAGATAAGGATGTCACAAAGAAAGAAAATTACAGGCCAATATCACTGATGAACATAGATGCAAAAATCCTCAACAAAATACTAGCAAACAGAATCCAACAGCACATTAAAAGGATCATCCACCATGATCAGGTGGGGGTTATTCCAGGAATGCAAGGATTCTTCAATATACACAAATCAAACAACGTGATACACCATATTAACAAACTGAAGGAGAAAAACCATATGGTCATCTCAATAGATGCAGAGAAAGCTTTTGACAAAATTCAACATCCACTTATGATAAAAACTCTCCAGAAAGTAGGCATAGAGGAAACCTTCCTCAACAAAATAAAGGCTATATATGACTAACCACAGACAACATCATCCTCAATGGTGAAAAACTGAAAGCATTTCCACTTAGATCAGGAAAAAGACAAGTTTACCCACTGTCACCATTCTTATTCAACATAGTTTTGGAAGTTTTAGCCACAGCAATCAGAGAAGAAAAGGAAATAAAAGGAATCCAAATTGGAAAAGAAGAAGTAAAGCTGTCACTGTTTGCAGATGACATGATACTATACATAGAGAATCCTAAAGATGCTACCAGAAAACTACTAGAGCTAATCAACGAATTTGGTAAAGTAGCAGGATACAAAATTAATGCACAGAAATCCCTTGCATTCCTATACACTAATGATGAAAAATCTGAAATTAAAGTCAAGAAAACACTCCCATTTACCATTGAAACAAAAAGAATAAAATGCCTAGGAATAAACCTACCAAAGCAGACAAAAGACCTGTATGCGGAAAATTATAGGACACTGATGAAAGAAATTAAAGACGATACAAATAGATGGAGAGATATACCATGTTCCTGGATAGGAAAAATCAACATTGTGAAAATGACTCTACTACCCAAAGCAATCTACAGATTCAATGCAATCCCTATGAAACAACAAATAGCATTTTTCACAGAACTAGAACAAAAAATTTCACAATTTGTATGGAAACACAGAAGACCCCAAACAGCCAAAGCAATCTTGAGAATGAAAAACAGAGCTGGAGGAATCAGGCTCCCTGACCTCAGACTATACTACAAAGCTACAGTAATCAAGACAGTGTGGTACTGGCACAAAGCCCAAAATATAGATCAATGGAACAGGATAGAGAGCCCAGAGATAAACTCACGCACATATGGTCACCTTATCTTTTAAAAAGGAGGCAGGAATGTACAGTGGAGAAAGGATAGCCTCTTCAATAAGTGGTGCTGGGAAAACTGGACAGGTACATGTAAAAGTATGAGATTAGATCACTCCCTAACACCATACACAAAAATAAGCTCAAAATGGATTAAAGACCTAAATGTAAGGCCAGAAACTATCAAACTCTTAGAGGAAAACATAGGCAGAACACTCTATGACATAAATCACAGCAAGATCCTTTCTGACCCACCTCCTAGAGTAATGGAAATAAAAACAAAAATAAACAAATGGGACCTAATGAAACTTAAAAGCTTTTTCACAGCAAAGGAAACCATAACGAAGATGAAAAGACAGCCCTCAGAATGGGACAAAATATTTGCAAATGAATCAACAGACAAAGAATTAATCTCCAAAATATATAAACAGCTCATGCAGCTCAATATTTAAAAAACAAACAGCCCAATCCAAAAATGGGCAGAAGACCTAAATAGACATTTCTCCAAAGAAGATATACAGACTGCCAACAAACACATGAAAGAATGCTCAACATCATTAATCATTAGACAAATGCAAATCAAAACTACAATGAGATATCATCTCACACCAGTCAGAATGGCCATCATCAAAAAATCTAGAAACAATAAATGCTGGAGAGGGTGTGGAGAAAAGGCAACACTCTTGCACTGCTGGTGGGAATGTGAATTGGTTCAGCCACTATGGAGAACAATATGGAGGTTCCTTAAAAAACTACAAATAGAACTACCATATGACCCAGCAATCCCTCTACTGGGCATATACGCTGAGAAAACCATAATTCAAAAAGAGTCATGTACCAAAATGTTCATTGCAGCTCTATTTACAATAGCCCGGAGATGGAAACAACCTAAGTGCCCATCATCGGATGAATGGATAAAGAAGATGTGGCACATATATACAATGGAATATTACTCAGCCTTAAAAAGAAATGAAATTGAGCTATTTGTAATGAGGTGGATAGACCTAGAGTCTGTCATACAGAGTGAAGTAAGTCAGAAAGAAAAAGACAAATACCGTATGCTAACACATATATATGGAATTTAAGAAAAAAAATATGATGAAAAACCTAGGGGTAAGACAGGAATAAAGACGCAGACCTACTGGAGAACAGACTTGAAGATATGGGGAGGGGGAAGGGTGAGCTCTGACAGGGTGAGAGAGAGTCATGGACATATACACACTAACAAACGTAGTAAGGTAGATAGCTAGTGGGAAGCAGCCGCATGGCACAGGGATATTGGCTCGGTGCTTTGTGAGAGCCTGGAGGGGTGGGATAGGGAGGGTGGGAGGGAGGGAGATGCAAGAGGGAAGACATATGGGAACATATGTATATGTATATCTGATTCACTTTGTTGTAGAGCAGAAGCTAACACACCATTGTAAAGCAATTATACCCCAATAAAGATGTTAAAGAAAAAAAAAAGAAGATGTGGCACATATATATAATGGAATACTACTCAGCCATAAAAAGAAATGAAATTGAGTTATTTGTAGTGAGGTGGATGGACCTAGGGTCTGTCATACAGAGTGAAGTAAGTCAGAAGGAGAAAGACAAATACCATATCCTAACACACATATATGGAATCTAAGAAAAAACATATCATGAAGAACCTAGGGGTAAGACAGGAATAAAGACACAGACCTACTAGAGAATGGACTTGAGGATATGGGGAGGGGGTAGGGTAAGCTGTGACAAAGTGAGAGAGTGGCATGGACATATATACACTACCAAATGTAAAATAGATAGCTAGTGAGAAGCAGCCTCATAGCACAGGGAGATCAGTTCAGTGCTTTGTGACCACCTGGAGGGATGGGACAGGGAGGGTGGGAGGGAGGGAGACCCAAGCGGGAAGAGATATGGAGACATATGTATATGTATAACTGATTCACTTTGTTATAAAGCAGAAACTAACACACCATTTTAAAGCAATTATACTCCAATAAACATGAAAAAAAAAGGGTAACTCAAAAAGTGACACAAAGGAGTAGTAGGGGGGCAAGCAACTGCATAAATTTTATGTTAAAGTAGAATGCCCCTCCGCAAAAAACATAAGAAAGGGCCAAGTCCAGGGGTTTTTAAAACTGGCTGAACAAATTTGGAATCACTTGGGTAGTTATGAAAACTGCTGGTGACTGGGCCCCATCACAAGAGATTCTGATGCAATTGGTATGGGGTCTCACTTGGGCATCAGGATTTGTACAAGCTCTCCAGGTGATTCTAATGTGCAGTCAGGGATTGAGAAATATGGCTTAGTTCCTACCAGTGTGAATTACTGATGCAGGGACATAGGGCTCAAATGATAGTGACAGTGGCAGGTATGCATAATCTACCAAGGCAAAATTATACTTTCATCACTAATTTGGAAGGTAATGTATCATTTTAAAAATTCTACTATTTGTTAACTTAGAGTTTTGAAATAATTATTTAAAGTATGTTTTTCCAACAAATCTCAGACTCAAGCTTATATATTGGTACCTTTTTATGTTCTCAACCTTAGATGAGCCGTTCATTTTCTTTTTCCTCCTTTTTCTCTGTTAACATAATGTGGGATTTACATCTAAATTGTAGTTCCTACACTATTTTTAATATTAGAGCCCTTTCATTTCAAGAATATTTTTGGCTTTTTCATTCAATTCTAGAAACAGACGTACATTTTTCAGGCTTTTACTTTAATTGATTTCTGTGTCTTTTTACCATGGTTTTCTCAAATTTATGTTTTGTATTTAGAAAATACTTTTAAGACATTTGTTTTAGAGAAGGCTGATATATTTTGTGAACCCTTGTGTGATTGTTAATGTTATGTCAACTTGGCTAAGCTATTGTGTCCAGTTGTTTGGTCAAATACTAGTCTAGATGTTGCTTTGATGGCATTTTGTAGATGTAATTAATATTTACAACCAGCTGAAATTGTTACAGAACCAAACTTGGGTCCACTTGCCCGCACGCAGTAAAGCCAATCTACTGACAACGGGTTGTGGTGAAGGAAAGTGCAGCATTTATTGCAGGGCACCAAGCAAGGAGTCCAGTGCAGCTAGAGCTTAAAAGACCCGAACTCCCTGAAGACTTTCAGGGAAAAATTTTTACAGACAGGGTGAGGGATGGGGTTTGTGGGATGTGTGGACATTCTTCTGATTGGATGGTGGTGAAGTATAGTAATCGGGAGTCAGCATTATCAACCTTCTGTTTCCAACTGGTCTGGGGGTTTATGTGTTTGTGGGCAGCATACATTTAACTTCTTCCACATGGTTGGGGTTTCAGTATCTGCAAAACAGCTCAAAGGACATGGCCTCAGAATACTATCTATAGTTCTTTAGGAAGAACTAAAGGTCCTTGACTTTGTTTAATGGCTAAAGTATTATTATTTTGTCCTGCTTGACTGTTTTCCTCTTTCTTCATTTTCTCACTTCTCTGATTACATTTATTCTTTGACTAAAGTTTTTCTACAGAGAAAAGGCAGGCAGAGGACATGGGTAGGGTCAATTCTGGGAAGGCCTTATACGGTCCTGCTCAGTTCCATAATGTGGGTGGGCCTCATCCAAACAGTTGAAGTCCTTAAGAACTAAAACTCAGGCTTCTCCAAAAAGAAGGAATTCTGCCTCAAGACTAACATAGAAATCCTGCCTGAGTTCCCATGTTGCCAGCCTGTTTGACAGATTGCACTCTTGCCAGGCTTCACAATTGCATGGGCCAATTTCTTAAAATAGATCTCTCTCTCTCTGTCTCTCTCTGTCTCTCTGTCTCTCTCTCTCTCTGTCTCTGTCTCTCTCTCTCTCTCTCTTTCTCTCTCTCTCTCTTTTTCTGTTCTCTGGAGAACGCTGACTGATACACCTGTAGCCCAGCAATGTCTTTTTATAGTTATTACATATGAACAACTTGCTGAGTGAAAAATTCCTGGGCCACAAATTTCAGCCTCTGTGTGTTAACCCAAGTTTATGTGCCCAACACACAGTGAGGCCAGACAAACCAAAACATCAGCGTTTGGAGCAGAGAAAGGTTTATTGCAGGGCCATGAATGGAGACAGGTGGCTCATGCCCCAAAAGACCCCAAACTCCCTGAAGGGATTCAGCAAAGCATTTTTAAAGGCCAGACGAGGGAGTGGGTATCACAGGGTATGTGATCACCTCCTGCACAATTCTCTTATTTGTTGACAGTAACAGGAAAGTGTCACAGGGGTTAACTTTATTAATCCTTAGGCACCAGTAGGTCTGAGGGCTACGTGTTCATGCTCATCAAGTAGTTAACATCTTCCATTTGATGGGGGGTTTTCACATCTGTAAAACAACTCAGGAATATGCCTTAGATACTGTTATCTAGGTACTTCAGAGAGGAGCTAAAGCAGAGGGTATGGGGAAAGGGCCTGAACTGGGAAGGTCCCACAGGGTCCTGCTCAGTTACATGTGACCTTTCAACCCTTGGTGTTGGGGAGCAGCAATAAGGGAGCCTAGCATTTGCTCTTTTGTGTGTAATTTGATATTTAGGAGTGGATGCTTGCAGGATTTTTTTTTCTCTAAGAGTTAAAAGTTTTTGCCAAGAAATCTTTAATTTTGGATTTTTCCCACTTATATTCCTTGGAACTCAAGTGAGCATTTTCAGTCTTGGATCTGTCTTTAGCTAAGGAAATTTTTTTCCATTGACATATTTCCTTGATTCTAAACTGACATCAGTTGAAAATGTACACCACAGAAAAAGTGTTTTGTGTGGGGGGGGGTGGGGGGGGAATGGCAGGCAAATTATAAGATATGAGATGCATCTTAATTTCATAAAGATAAAAATGTGGGAAAATGTGTAACTCATTTGTTTTGGTCTTTCCTTTAAGATTTCCCCATGTTTAAGTTTTCCATTCTCCATCCTCTGTTTGTATTATATTCTCTCTATCATTTTCATGTCATTTGTCTTTTTCCTGTATGCTCAGATTTGCACAATGTGTCATTTATTCATGTCTCTACATCATTAAGTAAGTTCTTTACTGCCTTTTAATGTGATTTTAAGTTCAGCACTTGTAAAGTTATTTAAGTCCTTTAAAGGATTTAAATCTTTTACAATCTTGTACATTTCTGCTGTTCTCATCACTGGGTGTCTTTGCATAATTATCTATAATCTCATCAGGATTTTTGTCCCCTGACACTTAAAAGCCCTGTCTTTATGCATGCTTTCAAGAATACCACACAGTTTCTGGAAAGTTTCTTCAAGACACTGCTGGTGATTATTTTCAGAGCTAGGCTTGTCTTCTGCCTCTTCTGGATATGCTGCTCCCATTTCTTAGTTTGGCTTTACTTTTTCAATAGGCCCTTGCTTTTCCCCTTTCCTGGCTGGCTTGATTTCATCTTTTCCACAGGCAGTCTGCATGTTTCTAACTACTCATTTTGGGGGGTAGTTAATTCCCCTCTCAGAATCACAGCTAGGGTTATGGCTGTTATGTAGGCTCCTAGTTTAATTCTCAATTTTTAGCAGCTTCCCCCCTCCCCATGTACTTCCCTTTCCCACAGCCACTTACCCTCATGTTTTCACCATCTAGTTCTCTGGACCTCTAAGGCAATACCTACATATAACCCACATACTCCAACATGAACTTCTCTCAGGGCACTTCCTCTCCCAGTGGTCTCAAAATTATTTCCCAAAAAGTAAAAAATTATTTTGACAGCTTGCAGCTAACAGCTAAGCTGAAGCAAAGTGTTCCCAAATGAATGTAAACAACTTTCACAGACTATAAACAATAATCAGACAAGGCCACTCTGAGACCATGCCTGAAACAAGGCAGAGACAAAGCCATACCACAGCCACAAAAATAAACATTTTGCTTTTCTTTCCTTTTCTTGCTGATAGGAGTAATTGCTGTTGCTTTACCAATGACAACTCTCTTCAATTCTTCTACTAACCAAATAAAAATTACCAAGATACCCAATCACCAAATTACCCACTCTTTCCAAAAGTACTGGCCCAAGAACTGGTCTTCACTTCCTGACACACTCAGTCCAAACCTAACTCCCAACTTCCTTCAACCCTCCTAAGAATCACTCAGTACAAGTCCAAAACCTAGAATAAACGCCTCTTAACAAGGCATCTCATGGATTCCATTGTGTGCTCTCTTCCTGGCTGCAACAAGCTAAATATACCTAAATTCATTTGACCAGGTACATTCTTGGTTGTCTTTGGTTGGTCAATTTCAACATCCTGAAAGACAAGTCATTTCTTCAGCAATGGATGTACAATTTAAAATATTTTTATGTATTAATAAGGGCTAATTACCAGTGTGAATAAAAAAATGTTGACTGCCCTAGTTGCAGCCACCCCCAGGGGTGCACCCTGAGGGGGCTCAGAATGGAAAAGAGCAGGATACTGGCCCTAGATAGCTAAGGTGCAAATCAAAGGGATGATTTCTATGAGAACAGGCTCTTGCTTCTTTCTGTACACACAAAAGTGCTAAATTCATTAACTTAAGATATTTCTTTAACAGTAATTTTTTGATGTTCCAACTACCTGGTCTTTGTTGCAAAAACCCCTATATATCCTGGATCCTCCCTTACCTCTTTGAAGCAATCCCTCAGAGCTATTCTGAGAAGCTATCTTGCAGGCTTGAAGTCCTTAGAAGATCTGCCAAATAAAACATAATTCTTAACTTTTAGGTTGTGCTTTTTTTTTTTTTTTCAGTCAACAGCAACAATCCACCTACTAGTAATCTAGTGTGATACTAGAGTGTTCTGAGGAATTTGGTGTTCTTCTCTGAAATATGACTAACACATTAATAGTTTAAAAGTTCTGCCCATGTGTACATCAGAAGCAATCTTTGTTCTCTGCATTTTAGTATTAGGTGTGATTAAGAGCTAGGTGGCTCTGCTTCAGAATTGGCTTGGCTGCCTGGTTGTTGGGGTGCCTCAGCTCTCTATTACCTCCTTTATCTTCCAGTAAGCTAACTCGTTCTCACTTCCTGTTTATTGGCCAAAGCAAGACATGAGACAAGTCCCAGTATTCAGAATGGGTGGAGACTACAGAGTTACAGGGCAAAGGGCATGGGTACAGAGTGGCTATTAATTAAAGCCATTAATGTTATTGTTTAACTTCTCAGTGTCTTGTCTGTAAAATAGAGAAAATAATACTTATAGAATTTTGTCATGAGTTTAAATATGTTACAAAAAAATGAGCCAATACATGTAAAATGTTGAGGCTAATGCCTGGAAACTAGTGGGCACTATATAAATATTTGCTTATTATTATTGTCTTGAGTTGGTTATTCCTTCATATTAAGGGACTTCTTGCTTTGAGTTATATATTTTTCTTGGTTTTATTTAATTATCTATGTGTTTTTGTGTTGCTTTGTTAACATTTTTATCAATAATGCTTTTAGCCTACATTTTTCATAATCAGAGCTGAAGATATGTATTGACTTGTATAAAATCATCCATTTTCTTATTACTAAAACAGATGTATGTGTAATTTCCCTTGAATTTTCTTTCTCAGTGTCACTTTATTAGATGGACTTCTCATAAATTTGTGTTATTTGAGTAACTTGCAACAAAATCTCAAGGTATGTGTAATAAAATTACTCAGTTATTTTTAAGTGTCTAAAGCATAATTTTATAATGTTTCACAAAAATAAGCTCACATTACAACTTTAGGGTATTTTTTCCTCTCCAGTGTTTGGTAGAGTTCTCCACTGACAAGTGGGATTGGGACAGATAAATTGGCCAAGGGGCCTGTGACAGGAACAACTTGGAATTGTACAGTGCACAACTTGTGTGACTAGGAGAACTGCCCATTGAGAGCAACCTCCAATATAATGCTCACTGCACTATATCTCCAAAGGGTTCATTTTATTGGTTTGTCTTTTGTTTTTCATAATGCAAGGTAAATACTGCTAACACAGAGACCAAAACACTCTTTTAGATTTGTTTGCCTCTCAGTGAGACTTACCTGCATTTCATGGTACTTGGCCAACTCCAACCAGCTTTACTATGTACACCTCCTGTGATGCTCACCATAGCTGGCAGGGTTATCACCAGACACACCAGACTTTGAATGGCACGGGCAAGGTCAGGCAGTAGTACATTTTAGTACGCCAACTCAGACCCAGCTTCTAACTCCAAGCCTGCATACCACCCACTGTACTCTATTCTCTCTTTTTAAAAACAACTGCAAGAAGGAAGGAAAGAGGAAAGCAGAACATTGAGTTCAACAACAGGGTAGTTCTAAAGATAAAATTGCTGTTTGGGGACTGTTGGGATGCAAATTTTAAACCTCCCAAAACAAGTCACTTAGATTTACTGCTTTGTAAGAAGAAAAGCCTTTAAAATTGGTTTTCAAATAGAGAGAGTGTTTTTTCTTCATCCTCGTAAGTGCAAAAATGACTAAACACTATACACTTTTTCGATCTTTCCCAAATGATATCACCTTTAGTGGAGAACCAAGCATGGAAAATTTCAGCTCAAAAGAATCACTCTCTAAAATCATGGAGCAATTTTTTAAAGAAAAAAATGTGGAAATAAAATGTATGTGTAGCCAGAGGTAGTAACGCTGGTTGGTCTGACGTGGTTGAGGAACGGGCTGTTTTGAATAAATAAATTTCTAACTAAAGCATTATCTATTAATGTTTTTCATGGAAATTCATCTGTTTTTATTGTTAACTTCTTAAAATCATGCAGTGCAAATATTTTTTAAGAAACAGTTAAATAAATTTGGAGACCACAATTTTATCTTTGTCATACAAATGGAAAAGAAATATGAGTGATGGAATTCCAGAGATTTGGAATGTTTTTCAGAAGTCTTTATATATGATAGAAATGTTTAGGCCAACTTTATACTTCCTAAAATAAATAGCCAACTTTTAAAAAATAGAGTTTTTCTCAAAAAATTAGAAAATACTGATACAGAGTAGAAAATAAAAAACACTTATGGCCAACTACCAGAGATAACCAGTGTTACTGTATTTGTTTTTATCCCTAACATCTTTGTGTGTGTGTGTACACAACTTTAACTGTTCTTACAAAAATGAGATTATATTTTGCAGAATTTTCATAACTTTATTTTCACTTAATAATATATTGCATAACTCAAAACTTCAACATTACTTCCAAATAAACCCAGGTCCCAAAACTATATGTTTTCCCGCACAACTGTGACTGTCCTGTTTTATGCTCTCTGATGAGTTCAACTTATCATTTTATTCTGCCTCATTGATCTTTCCAACTGTCATTACACCAAGAGCAAAGTATTTAAATTACTTACTTTTTTATGTTACCTTAATTTGTAGGATAAATGAAATCTTCATAACTCTTTTTTTCTCTTGGCTATTCTTTTCAAATATTCCTCTAAAAAACTTTAGATCATTTTACTGAGGTCTAAAGCAAAAAAAGTTTTTTGATTGGAGAGATGTTAAATTTATAGGTTAATTCTGGGGAGAACTGGCATTCTTATAACATTAACTTCCTATCCCAGTACATTATATATCTTTTCCTTTATTAAATTTTTCTTTTTATATCCCTTGGTAATGTTTTATAGATATATTTGTTTGTAGATGTTGCCTATTTTTGGCAAATTTTCTATGGAGTATTTAACAGTTTGCTTTTATGAATGTTTTTATTATATTTTCTTTGATTTTTAAGTAAGATATGCACATAATTTTGATAGGCACAGAGTAAAGGGACAAAGTAGGTAATTAAATAGTTAACCTCAGAGGATTATAAGTTAAGGAAAAAGCAAGGGAGACCCTTGTAAGTTAATGAAAGCAAGCTTGCTTAACCACAGAACCAAGCAGTCTTGGTTAACAACAAAACCATGGAACGGAAGCATGAAACATGCCCCCAAACCAATAAAACAACGGTGGAATAAGACCCACATCCTGCCCAGTGAACTCAGTAAGTTAATGATTCCTAGGACATGCTCCTCTGGGCACACTATAAACAAAAATATAAGGAAAAGGTAACATTATACTGAAACTTGAGATGATTTACCATTTTTAACATATATTACTACATTTTTGGTCATTTCCATCGTGCCATGACAGTCCTGGCTTGACCATGTAGGGACAAGAAAACTCCCCTGCCTGATGTGGAGGAGGAGCTGATGATGGAAGCTTGATGTCTACTCAAGAATGAGGAAGAAGGTGGTCCTCTCCTCCTCCCCACTTTTCCTTTGATTATAAAACTGTAGCCCACTAAGTTCTTGGTGTGTGGCACCCTCTCACCCACCCACGTGTAAGCCTCACAAACGTCCTATTCTAATAAATCACTTCTTATCTATCACTTTGCCTCTCACTGAATTCTTTCTGCACTGAGACATAAAGAACTGTAGCTCCTCAGAACCCCAGAGGCGCTTTTCTGTTGTTTCAGCTGGCAACCATGAAGGGATAGTGGTAAGATAAGAAGGATAGGGGTTGGGTCCTAGAGGGGTCGTGGGACACTATGAGCCAGGAATACCAGGGAGGACACTCCACCAATGTCTGCCCCTTTAAGCAGGCCAATCAACCTCGAATGCTTTGGGGCTCTGATTGTATACCTAGATACAGACCAGGAATGATTGTATGGATGTATAAAGACAGGGAGCCAGAGAAATTGTGGCAATCAGCTTGGGTTACCATAGAAAGGTGGTATGAATATTTAGAGACAAGGAAGGGATCTTTTGGCTGATGCAGGAGACAAGGGCAATGGTATGTGAAAAGGAAAAAATTTTACTTGCTTCTGGCAGGATTTAACAATCTATACTCTTCTTAATTCTGAGATTTTCCTCCTCTATTCTATGTCTATTCCTGTTAAAACACAAGTCTGTAAACTTAACTATTCCAACTGTTATTTATAAACTGATAAGTTTTGCATTGCAATGCTTGTTTAATGAATAAGTTTTAAAATGGAACTATGAGATTGCTGACTGTCTGGATATATGTAACTCTTATGTGTTTTTGTCTTTAGATAGTATTGCTGAGGTTAATTTATAAATAAGCTCTATTAAATTGACTTTTAAAAAAAAGTAAGCACTAACAAATTAAATATTTCTAAATATAAGAGAAACTAAGCTAAATGGATTTCAAGTTCATGTGATCTGAAAAATATTTAATATTAAATTAAGACCTTGTATTAAAGCTAAAGTTGTTTAAGTTTATTAATTAATACAGACATGTCTTTAGAGTCATCAACATTAATTATGATATTTTATTGTACTTGAGTTTACTAAAAGTCAATAAGTTCATATTATATCTGTTGTAAAATTTGTCAGCGAGAAAATTAACCCCTCATTGTCAGACTTCAGCCATTCTGATGTCCTTGTAGCATGGCAATAGTCTGCTCTGAAATGAGAGAAATGAAGATTGATAAACAATAGATACAAATTAAACAGTCAGGGCTATGAGAAATCCAAAACAGCAGCTTGGCTTTTCCTGGCACCCTGGAAAACCCCATCTTTAATTTAATGACTTAAAGCCTTTCTTGGCTACAAGGCTGAGGCCCTCACAGTGAAAAAAAAATAGTTTTGAAATGTGTTTTTCACTTGGGTCATACTTTCTACAATTTTTAGTAATCAAGGCACCCAATTTACTAGACAAATTATATGAGCTAATTTGACCAATTAACCAGACTTATTTTATAAACAAATTAATCTTAATTTGGCTACAGTTAGTAAAAATAAGGGTAATTTTAGAGAAAAAGAAATTATATTTTTTGTGGCTTTTTAAAAAATACATCTTTATTGGAGTATAATTGCTTCACAATGTTGTGTTAGTTTCTGTAGTACAACAAAGTGAATCAGCCATATGCATACATATATCCCCATATCCCCTCCCTCTTCCATCTCCCTCCCACCCTCCCTATCCCAGCCCTCTAGGTCATTGCAAAACACCAAGCCGATCTCCCTGTGCTATGCTGCTGTTTCCCACTAGCTATCTATTTTACATTTGGTAGTGCATATATGTCGATGCTACTCTCACTTTGCCCCAGCTGCCCCCGTCCCTGCTCCCGTGTCCTCAAGTCCATTCTCTATGTCTATGTCTTTATTCCTGCCCTGCCACTAAGCTCATCAGTACCTTTTTTCCCCCCATATATATGTGTTATCATATGGTATTTGTTTTCTCTTTCTGACTTACTTCAGTCTGTATGACAGACTCTAGGTCCATCCACCTCATTACAAATAACTCAATTTTGTTTCTTTTTATGGCTGAGTAATATTCCATTGTAATATATGTGCCACATATTCTTTATCCATTCATCTGTCAATGGACATTTTGGTTGCTTCCATGTCCTGGCTATTGTAAATAGTGCTACAATGAACATTGTGGTACATGTCTCATTTTGAATTATGGTTTCCTCAGGGTATATGCCCAGTAGTGGGATTGCTGGGTCATATGATAGCTCTATTTTTAGTTTTTTAAGGAACCTCCATACTATTCTCCATAGTGGTTGTATCAATTTACATTCCCACCAGCAGTGAAGGAGGGTTCCCTTTCCACCACACCCTCTCCAGCATTTATTGTTCGTATATTTTTTGATGAAGGCCATTCTGACTGGTGTGAGGTGATACCTCATTGTAGTTTTGCATTTGTCTAATAAGTAGGGAGGTTGAGCAGCTTTTCATGTGCCTCTTGGACACTTATATGTCTTCTTTGGTGAAATGTATATTTAGGTTTTCCACCCATTTTTTAATTTGGTTGTTTGTATTTTTGAAACTGAGCTCCATGAGCTGTTTGTATATTTTGGAGATTAATCCTTTGTCCATTGTTTCATTTGCAAATATTTTCTCCCATTCTGAGGGTTGTCTTTTCATCTTGTTTATGGTTTCCTATGCTGTGCAAAAGCTTTTGAGTTTAATTAGGTACCATTTGTTTATTTCTGTTTTTATTTTAATTACTCTAGGAGGTGGGTCAAAAAATATCTTGCTGTGGTTTATGTCAAAAAGTGCTTTTCCTATGTTGTCCTCTAAGAGTTTTATAGTGTCCGGTCTTACATTTAAGCCTTGAATCCATTTGGATTTATTTTTGTGTACAGTGTTAGGTAATGTTCTAATTCATTCTTTTACATGTAGCTGTCCAGTTTTCCCAGTACCACTTATTGAAGAGGCTGTCTTTTCTCCATTGAATGTTCTAGCCTCCTTTGTCATAAATTAGGTGACCAGAAGAGTGTGGGTTTATCTCTGGGCTTTGTATCCTGTTCCATTGATCTATATTTCCGTTTTTGTCCCAGTACCGTACTGTCTTGATTACTGTAGATTTGTAGTATAATTTGAATTGGGGAGCCTGATTCCTCCAACTCCATTTTTCTTTCTCAAGATTGCTTTGGCTATTTGGGGTCTTTGCATTTCCATACCAATTGTAAAATTTTTTGTTCTAATTCTGTGAAGAATGCAATTGGTAGTTTAATAGGGATTGTATTGAATCTGTAGATTGCTTTGGGTAGTATAGGCATTTTCACAATATTGATTCTTCCAATCGAAGAACATGGTATATTTCTCCATCTGTATTTGTCATCTTTGATTTCTTTCATTAGTGTTTTATAGTTGTCTGAGTACAAGTCTTTTGCCTCCTTAGGTAGGTTTATTCCTCGGTATTTTATTCTTTTTGTTGCAGTGATAAATGGGATTGTTTCCTGAATTTCTCTTTCTAATTTTTCGTTGTTAGTTTATAGGAATGCAAGAGATTTCTGTGCATTACTTTTGTATCCTGCAACCTTACCAAATTCATTGATTAGTTCTAGTAGTTTTCTGGTGACACCATTAGGATTTTCTATGTATACTATCATGTCATCTGCAAACAGTAACAGTTTTACTTCTTCTTTTCCAATTTGTATCCTTTTTCTTTTTCTTCTCTGATTGCCATGGCTAGGACTTCCAAAACTATGTTGAATAAGAGTGGTGAGAGTGGACATCTTTGTCTTGTTCCTGATCTTAGTGGAAATGTTTTCAGTTTTTCACCATTGAGTATGATGCTTGCTGTTGGTTTGTCATATATGGCCTTTATTATGTTGAGGTATGTTCTCTCTATGCCCATTTTCTGTAGAGTTTTTATCATAAATGGGTTTTGAATTTTGTCAGAATATTTTCTGCATCTACTGAGATGATCATACAGTTTTTATTCCTTAATTTGTTAATATGGTGTAACACATTGATTGACTTGTGTATATTGAAGAATCCTTGCATTTCTGGGATAAATTCCACTTGATCATTGTGTCTGATCCTTTTAATATGTTGTTGGATTCTGTTTGCTAGTATTTTGTTCAGGATTTTTGCATCTATGTTCATCAGTGATATTGGTCTGCAATTTTCTTTTTTTTGTGTGATCTCTTTTTCTAGTTTTGGTATCAGGATGATGGTGGTTTCATAGAATGAATTTGGGAGTGTTCCTCCCTCTGCAATAATTTGGTAGAGTTTGAGAAGGATCTGTGTTAGCTCTTCTCTAAATATTTGATAGAATTCACCTGTGAAACAATCTGGTCCTAGACTTTTCTTTGTTGGAAGATTTTAATTATAGTTTCAATTTCATTACTTGTGATAGATCTGTTTATATTTTCTAATTCTTCCTGGTTCAGTCTTGGAAAATTCTACCTTTCCATGAATTTGTCCATTTCTTCGTGATTGTCCACTTTTTTGACATATAGTTGTTTTTAGTAGTCTCTTATAATCTTTTGTATTTCTGTGGCTTCAGTTGTGATTTCTCCTTTTTCATTTCAAATTTTATTGATTTGCATCCTCTCCCTTTTTTTCTTGATGAGTCTGGCTAAAGGTTTATCAATTTTGTTTACCTTCTCAAAGAACCAACTTCTAGCTTTATTGATCTTTGCTATTGTTTTCTTCATTTCTATTTTGTTTATTTCTGCTCTGATCTTTATGATTTCTTTCCTTCTACTGAGTTTGGGTTTTCTTTATTTTTTTTCTAGTTGCTTTAGGTGTAGGGTTAGACTTTTTATTTGAGATTTTTCTTGTTTCTTGAGGTGAGATTGAATTGCTATAAACTTCCCTCTTAGAACTGATTTTGCTGAGTCCCATATGTTTTGGGTCATCATGTGTTTGTTGTCATTTGTGTCTATGTATTTTTAAAATTTCTTCTTTGATTTCTTCAGTGATCTCTGGCTTATTTAGTAGTGCCCTGTTTAACCTCCATGTATTTGTGCCTTTTACAGTTTTTTTTTTTCCTGTAATCAACTTCCAATCTTGTAACATTGTGGTCAGAAAAGATGCTTGATATGATATCAATTTTCTTAAATTTTCCAAGGTTTGATTTGTGACCCAAGATGTAATCTATCCTGGAGAATGTTCCATGAGCACTTGAGAAGAAAGTGAATTCTGCCACTTTCGGGTGGAATGTCCTATAAATATCAATTAAATCTATCTGGCCTATTGTGTCATTTAATGCTTGTGTTTCCTTATTTATTTTCTGTTTGGATGATCTGTCCATTGGTGTAAGTGGGGTGCTAAAGTCCCCTACTATTATTGTGTTACTGTCAATTTCCCCTTTCATGGTTGTTAGCATTTGCCTTATGTATTGAGGTGCTCCTACATTGGCTGCATAAACATTTAAATGGTTATCTTCTTCTTGGATTGATCCCTTGATCATTATGTAGTGTCCTTCCTTATGTCTTGTAACAGTCTTTATTTTAAAGTCTATTTTATCTGATATGAGTATTGCTACTCCAGCTTTCTTTTGATTTCCATTTGCATGGAATATCTTTTTCCATCCCTTCACTTTCAGTCTGTATGTGTCCCTAGTCTGAAGTGGGTCTCTTGTAGACAGCATATATAAGGGTCTTGTTTTTTTATCTATTCAGCCAGTCTGTGTCTTTTGGTTGGAACATTTAATCCACTTACATTCAAAGTTATTATCGATATGTATGTTCCTATCACCATTTTCTTAATTGTTTTCAGTTTGTTTTTGTGGGTCTTTTTCTTCTGTTTCTCCTGCCTAGAGAAATTCCTTTAACATTTGTGGTAAAGCTGGTTTGGTGGTGCTGAATTCTCTTAGCTTTTGCTTGTCTGTAAAGCTTTTGATTTCCCTGTCAAATCTGAATGAGATCCTTGCTAGGTAGAGTAATCTTGGTTGTAGGTTTTTCTCTTTCATGACTTTAAGTATATCATGCCACTCCCTTCTGGCCTGCAGAGTTTCTGCTGAAAAATCAGCTGATAACTTTATGGGGATTCCTTTGTATGTTATGTTTTGCTTTTCCCTTGCAGGTTTTAATATTTTTCCTTTGAATTAAATTTTTGTCAGTTAGATTAATATGTGTCTTGGTGTGTTTCTCCTAGGATTTATCTTGTATGAGACTCTCTGTGCTTTCTGGACTTGGGTGACTATTTCCTTTCCCATGTTAAGGAAGTTTTCCACCATAATCTCTTCAAATATTTTCTCAAACCCTTTCTTTTTCTCTTCTTCTTCTGGGACCCCTATAATTCGAATGTTGGTGTGTTTAATGTTGTCCCAGAGGCCTCTGAGTTTGTCTTCAATTTTTTTCATTCTTTTTTCTTTATTGTGCTCCTTGGCAGTTATTTCCACCATTCTGTCTTCCAGCTCATTTATTCATTCTTCTGCTTCAGTTATTCTGTTATTGATTCCTTATAGCTTATTTTTCATTTCAGTTATTGTGTTGTTCATCTCTGTTTGTTTTTTCTTTAGTTCTTCTAGATCTTTGTTAAACATTTCTTGTATTTTCTCAATCCATGCCTCCATTCTATTTCCAAGATTCTGCATCATTTTCACTGTCATTACTGTGAATTGTTTTTCAGGTAAGTTGCCTATTTCCTCTTCACTTATTTGGTCTTGTAGGTTTTTACTTTGCTCCTTCATTTGTGACATTTCTTTTGTCATGTCATTTTTTTTTTTTGATGGGTGGGGTGGTGTTCCTGCCTTACTGTTTGTTTGGCCTGAGGCTTTCAACACATGAGTTTGTTGGCCATTGTGTAGAGCTGGGTCTTTGTGCTGAGATGAGGACCTCCAGGTGACCTCACTGTTAATATTCCCTGGAGTCTGAGGTTCTCTGTTAGTCCAGTGGTTCAGACTAAGAGCTCTCACTGCAGGAGCTTTAGCCCGACCCCTGGGTCATGAACCAAGATCCCACAAGCTGCATGGGGTGGCAAAAAACAAAAAAAAGGAGAATAATAACAAAGAGTAAAAAATAAATTTAGACTAGGAAACTAACAGATATGTTAGAAAGAATATAAAAATTAAAATATAGATGAAACAACTGGAAGGTAAAACAGAACCACAAGTGTAAAAAGAGGAGAGAAAATAAAAAAGAAAGGTTAAAAAGGCCTTGGCTGTGAAAGGCAGGACCAAGGCTGCAGCAGGGTTTGGGCAGTGGGTGGGGCCTATGCTTAGCACCCACAGGGCTGGAAAAGGTCCTTGTGGGGAGGGGTTAGGCTTAGGCTCAATGGAACAAAAGGGGCCCAGGCAGGTCTCTGGTCTCAGAGGGTGCAGGACCCGGCCTGGGAGGCCAGCAGGCTCCCTGGACCCAAGTGGGTTGAGCAAATGCCCTGTTTCCCTCCTGCTCCTCTGGTCCCAAAGGGCCCCTCCCACCTGCCTCTCCTGTTCTCCCCTGGCCTCCCTCTTATGCTTCCAGGACCAACACCACTCAGAGGGGTCCTCTGAAGGTATAGGACCTGGCCCAAGAGCCAGGCAGCCTTCCCAGGCCAATTGGACAGGGGAAACTCTCAGTGCACTCTCCCCTGATCCAAGCCCCCAAAGGTCCTTCCAGGCATGGAAACCCCTCCCCCCTCCAAGCCACCCCTCAGGGGCACCAGCCCTGTCCGGCCCCCACTTCTCCTCCCCACCCAGTCCCCCCACCTCCTACCGGTTTGCTTGGGAGTTCCTCCCGTCTCCTTGGACTTTGAGGTCTCCCACCAGCATCCGGCAGGTGCCCTAGTTGTGGGGAGATGTGAACTCTGTCTTCCCATGTCACCATCTTGACTCCACCTTTTCTCAAAATTATGTTTTAATAGACATTAAATTTTAGTTTTGCTACTTGAGGTCCATATCTGCTGTTTAAAACTCACTTTTCAAATAGCTCTTTGTTGCTATGTTATATTATTAAAAAAGATAATGAAGCTATTAAAACCTAATTGAATTATTAAGAAGATATTCTAAGCTTGTTTCTAAAGCTGATCACTGTAATCTATCTTTGAATGAAAATTAGATGCCCATAATCTATAACCAGGGGATTATACATATTAGGAAAAAAATTCATTTAAAGGACTGTGTCCAACTTAGATAAAAGGTCTCATATCAGATATTCTGAAGTACATCATGCCCAAGAAAACTGAAGGGAATCAAATTCCAAGACTTAAGATACTTTCCCCCTAATTACTAAAAGTGCCCAAAGGAGGACTTCCTGAACACTGATGTCAGTCTTCCCCTCCCTCCGACCCTTACAAGTGTTGACCCTTTATTTTCAACTTTCAGACAGACCAGTTCCCTCTCATTGTCACCACCACTGGGACACCTTCTGTGCTATTCCTTTGCAGCAATTTTGCGGGCATTAACACCTAGTTGGGAGACTACTTTGGAAGGGTTAACATCTAAAGTTGTGAGTAAAAACCTTGATTAAATTGCATGGCGGATTTTGACATGTGAAAAAAACTTTTAGATAGCTAAATATTACTCCAGTGGAAGCCGCTGTATCCATGGAAATGGCTGCTCCAACGAGGGCTATCTCACAGGCGGGAGCCCTTTCTCCAGCCGAGGCTACTATCCCAGGGGAAAATGCACCAAAGTGTTAGGAGAGACCTCTGCTATATTCAGGAGCTCCTTTGTACCCCAAGTTACCCAAGGGACCCATTTTCAGCCCAGCTAGCCCACAGCAGTGAAAGTTACCAACCAACTGCCCCTATGGTTTTGCCTCTGAGAGAAATTTCTGATGGGAATCAAGGAACAATAAGAGTTCATGTGCTCTTTTCAATGTCCAAAAGAAGTCTGACAGAGGATAAGTTGGGAAGTTTTTCTGAGGATTCTGAATTTTCACAGGAGTCCACCCAGTTGATGAGATCTTTTGATCTCACCTGGGGGGATTTCCAGATCTTATCCCACTGCTGCACCCCTGAAAGAGAATAGCATATAATACTGGTAGCCAGAGTCCATGCTGACCAAGTGGCAGCTCAAGCCCAAGTGGGCCATACTGTACACCAGGTGGGGAACAACACTGTCCCCAAGGCAGATCCACCGTGGAATTACCAGATAAATTCTATTGATAGGGATAGATGGGACCATATGATTAATTGTTTAATAAAGTTTAATAAAGTCTATGAAAAAATTTAGATTAAAACCCAACAATTATGAAAAAGTAAAAAGAGTCCAACTGGGACCAGATGAAAATCCTGCAGTTTTTCAAGGGAAATTAGTGGAAGCTTTTAGAAAGTATACAAATGTGGATCCCTCCTTCCCGAAGGGAAAAGCCCTTTTGGCTATGCATTTCATAGCCCAGTTTGCCCCAGAAATCAGGCAGAAAATTCAAAAAGTAACTGCTGGTCCTCAGACCTCGAGTGATTTGCTCTAACTGACATATTTGGTTTTCAATAATAAGGATAAGGCCCAAATGCTGAACACACCAAGAAAAATATACAAAAGCCCCAAATGATGGCAGTGGTGTTGTCCCCAGAGACCACTCAAGGGGAGACCAGGCTTTCCGGATCATTCTGGCCATGGTGGACCACATGGTCCATGGGTACCCAGACAAAACCAGTTTACCCTGTGTGGACAAAAGGAAGACTGGAGGAAAGATTGTGATTGACACACCCTTTACAAACAGCTAACATTGGCAGCGGGAATGCCCCAGATGCCAGAGAGTGAGGGTGGCCCTTCAGCCATTGATGATTTCACAATCAGAAGACTGAGGGGGCCCTTGGCCAAAAGTGGCTCTGCATAGAGATACCACATACATAACTAATGTCAAGCCTCAGGTGGTCATTGATGTGGTGGGCCATTTGATAGAATTTCTCACAGACACTGGTGCAAAATTTTCTGTCTTAATCCAAAGGATTGGAAGCCTTAACAACCATAAGAAATATGTAATGGGAGTGTCAAGTAAGAGACAGGGGCACACTTTCCTGGAACCCATTTTGTGCAACATCAATGGCCAATTGTTTCTACATCCCTTCCTGTTTGTGCCTGACTGTCCTCTCTCTTTAATGGAAGGGACTTATTAACTAAATTAGGGGCCACTCTGTTTCTTGAGGACAAGGAAGCCACCCTTATCACCAAATGATATTAAAAGAAAATAAAGAAGAACAGATTAAATCTATAACTGAGATAAAAGACTAAATAGACCCTGAAGATGAAACATTGACATTCCAGGCCTAGCCAAAACAAACAGATTGAGGCCTTAAGTGACCGTCTTCCAGATTTGGAAACTGTTTTGGAAACATTGTTTGGACCTCCAAAATCAGGGTTATAATCTTTCTAAATGACTCTTCTAATGCTTATTACTGTATTTCTTTTAATTTATATCTTTTTGTAGACTCATCCTCCAACACTTAACATGCAAGAGAGCTAAAAGGATGATGCTGAGCAAAGTGACATTGGTTTACAGTTCTCCCAGCAGAGAAAGGACAGTCAGCCAGGTGTTTTACTCCTTCCCCAGCCAGGTCTATGTCCCATCTCAGCAGGAATCAGTTAGTGATAGGTTGTCACCCCTTAGCTTAGCAACAAAATCATGCAACAAAAGCATGAAACATGTCCGCAAACCAATAAAACAATGGTGGAATAAGACCTACATCCTGCCCAGTGAGCTCAGTAAGTTAATATTTCCTAGGACATGCTTCTCTGGGCACACTAAAAGCAAAAATGTAAGGAAACGGTGACATTATACTGAAACCTGAGATGATTTACCATTTTTAGTATATGTTACTGCCTTTTTGCTCATTTCCGTTATGCCATGACCATCCTGGATTGAATATATAGGGACAAGAGAACTCCCCAATCTGACATGGAGGAGGAGCTGATGACGGAAGTTTGATGTTTACTCAAGAATGAGGAAGAAGGTGGTCCTCTCCTCCTCCCCACTTTTCCTTTGATTATAAAACTGTAGCCCATTAAGTTCTCGGGGCATGGCACCCTCTCACCCACCCATGTGTAAGCCTCACAAGTGTCCTATTCTAAAAAATCACATCTTATCTATCACTTTGCTTCTCACTGAATTCTTTCTGCACTGAGACATAAAGAACCAGAGCTCCTCGGAGCCCCCAGAGATGCATTTCTGTGGTTTCCATTTTAGAAGAATATATCGACAGTTCCCTCACTAGACCTTCAGTCTTACTCCCCAGGAGCAAAATCTTTTAAGTTTGCAGTTCTTATGGAGCTAAACTCTATAAATCAAATAACTTATTTTAAAATTCTTGATATATTAACTTTGAACTATGTTTATTAACTGACACTGCCACCTCTTTTATCCACCCAACATTTGATCAACATATTACTTTTAGTTTATGAGCCATTTAAGTTTGCTTGTTATTCTTTCTTGCTGCCCTCCACCTTTCTTACTGAGTTGTATGTTACTTCTTATTGATTGTAGATATTCTTTATATATTTTAGATACTAATCATCTATAGCTTAGATGAGTTACAAATATCTCAGCTTTTGAGTGTTTTTTTCACTCTATAGTGAAGCAAATATAGTCTTTTCAATGAAGGGTGATGAAACAACTGGACATCCACATGCAAAAAAAAATGAATCTAGACACAGACTTTATGATGTTCGTAAAGATTAACTTCAAATAGATCATGGACCTAAACATAAAATGCAAAACTATAAAACTCCTAGAAAATAACATAGGAGATAATCTAGATGACCTTAGGTTTGGTGATAACTTTTTAGATAAAACACCAGGACATTATCCATGAAAGAAAGAAATGATGAGCTAAATTTCATTAAAATTAAAATTTTCTGTCTGCAAAAGACAGAATCAAGAGAATCAGAAGACAAGCCACAGACTAGGAGAAAATATTTTCAAATAAATCTGATAAAAGACTGTTATCCAAATATAAAAAAGACATTTAAGACTAAACAATATGAAAACAACTTTATTAAAAAGAGATCAAAAGAACTTAAAAAGACACCTCACCAAAGAAGATATACAGATGAAAAATCAGCTTATGAAAATATGCTCCATATTATATGTCATTAGGAAAATAAAAATGAAAATAACAATGAGATACCACTACACATCTATCAGAATGGCCAAAATCCAAAACACAACACCAAATGCTGGAAAGAATGTAGAGTAGCAGAAACTTTCATTCACTTCCAGTTGAATGCAGAGTGGCATAGCCATTTTGGAAGACAATGTGACAGTTTCTTACAAAATTAATATTCTTCCCATATGTTCCAGCAGTCATGCTTCTTGGTATTTACCCAATAAAGGTGAAAACTTAAGTCTACACAAAAACCTGCACACAGATGTTTATAGCAGCTTTATTCATAGTTGCCAAAACTTGGAAGAAACCAAGATATCTTTCAGTTGGTGAATGAATAATTAAACAGTGGCACATCCCAACAATGGAATATTATTCAGTGCTAAAAAGAATAAGATATCAAGACATGAAAAGACATGGAGGAAACAAATGCATATTACTGACAGAGCATATCTGAAAAGGCTACATACGGTATGATTCCAACTACCTGATTTTCCAGGAAAAGTAGAACTATGGAGACAGTGAAAGAATCAGTGGTTGCCAAGGATTATAGGGGAGAGAGGGATGAATAGGTGGAGCACAAAGGACTTGTGAAACTACTCTATGATACCATAATTAATGGTGGATATATGTCTTTACACATTTGACAAAACTCACAAAATGTACAACAAGAGTGAGCCCTATGGAAACTGAGGACTCTGGGTGATAATAATGTGTTGATGTAGGTTCATCATCAATGTAGGTAATATGCAGGTACCTTTCTGATATGGGAATTTGATATTGGGGGAGGCTGTACATAGGAGCAGGAGGTAAGTGGGAGAGCTCCATAATTTCCACTCACTTGTGCTGGGAACCTAAGTTGTTATAAAAATTAAAGTCTATTAAAAAAAATAATAAACACTGGACAGAGTCCTGCTAAGGTCTGCCTCCCAGAGGCCCATCCTGCCTGTCCCAAAAGAGGCAACCTTTAAACCTAAGTAAAGAAGTCAGGCTCCCTCTGGCTGGATCCCCCTACAAACAACAGCACCAAAAAGTCTTTCCTGGTTTCTTTGATGGTCATAAACACCCTGCATGTGAGCGTCTCATATGCCACAGAACATCTGCTGAAATGCAAAGGCCCCAGGGAGAGAGGCTCATATTCACTATCCCACTCTGTGAATGAGTTAGAGCCCCTTTTGAGAGCAGGAAACAGGGACAGAGACACAGGACACCTTAAAGAGGTTTCAGACCCAGGACACAGGGCACCCAGCACAGTAAACCTTTGACTAACCAAGATTAATTCTCTAGGTTTTGGCTCACCACAACTGCCCAGTAAGGCACTGATCTCCAGGTCACAGATCTGCACATTTACACTGGCTTTCTGTGGAAATGCTTTATTCTTATGTCGGGATTATGGGCAGCATGCCAGCCAGTACAAGGCCAAGTTTGGGGAATACACAGCCTTTTTGTGATTTTAAAGCCACACTCCATAAGGGCTGTCTACTCTGCTCATGTGTAGCTGGTTCCAAGTTCCCCCCACTCACTCCACACACACTGTGAAGACAGAGGTTGCCATTAGGGATGAGAGGGATGGGAAAAGTTATCAAAGTCCCTGGAGAGAAGAAGGGGTTACGAGTTAAGGAAGAAAAAAACAAATAAAGGAAATGGATCTTTCCTGCTGTAAGTCCTATTGGAAGATATGTGAGAACCAAATTCAGAATTCCATGGAGCTCATTCTATGTGCATTAGGGTGTGAACAGCTGCCACTGCCAGCCCTCAACCTGAGTTAGACTTGTTTTTTCTGGCTCAGAACCCCCAGCCCATTTTGCCAGCCACCCCCAGGTCTGAACTTGCCAAGAGTGGGCTCAAGTTCTATTTTTGGAATTTATCCCTCTCTCACCACTAAAAATAAACCATCCCAGCTGTCCAATGTGGTTTGTGACAGACCCTCCCAGTGACCCCACTCCTACAACCAGTGAAAATAGAGATGATCTATTGAGTGTGGCATGGCTCCCCAGCCACCGTCTCATAACTCTCTCCTGCCCATAACCCACTTCTCTCTATCCAAGGCTTCTTGGAAACACTTGATTTCAAGAAAAAGTCATGAGGGTCTTAAGTCATGTGCAGTATGAAATGGTAAAGATGGCCCTTTGGTGCCACGTAGAATTTGAGATTCAAAAATATGAATTACCAGAGAGGAATAAACAGCCAGAATCAGTGGGAGACACGAGGATAGTCTTTTCTCTAGGAACAAGGAAAAAAAGGCCATTATGACTTGGATGGAAACAAAGGAAAGCAATTAATTGTGACCTTGAATTATGCTCATGAGTTCTTCCAGTGGTCAACTGTACTAAGCAAGAACTACTTGAGTGCATGTGATTCATTTCTGTAAATTTATTCTGACCTGAGCAGAATAAAGAGCAGATCCAAGTTAAATATTTCATGTGAACAGTCCAAGAATAGGAAATGAGAAAAAAGGAAAGAAGAAAGTAATCCCTGTATTAGACAAATTGCAATACATATTCAACCAACATTCATGGAGTGCCAATGATAAATCAGGCACTATGCTCCAGATATTTTCATGTCCACTAAAGCCCTTGCCCCACTCTGCTATTCAAACTCATGCCATCTTGAGTACCACCTCCTCTGGAAAGAGACTACTGGTCCACTTATGCATGCAAAGTTTTCCTGAGTGGAGTTACCTCCTAACATGCCAGACCCTACCATGCCTGACTCCAAAGGAATGAATTTCTCAAAGTGATACAGCCCTAGGTAGACTGGGTGTCAGAGATATCTGGGACAGCAGTCTTCCTGTAACTGTCTATAAGTCCTACATAGGAAGAGCAAGGTGGCCTGTTTCAACCCATCTCTCTGGGAGAGCTTATCTAAGTTCATATCTTCCATGATCTGATAGTGTCTACTATGGACAAGACAGCAATTGGGCTCTCAAGAGTCTTAACCATTATCTCTCCTGCTCCCAATCCTGACTCTAAGAGCAGCCCAAAGTGTGGTTTGGGAGGCTGTGAGCACCTCACAGGGTAAGGATGGACCTCATATTGTCTTTCTCCAAACCTCCTTTTTCCATGTCCAGACAGACCTCCCTGGGGGAATGAAAACTCCCCACAATCTCTCCATATTGCAGAGACAATGAGATCTAGAGTCTGGCCTTCCAGAGCCCCCTCCCAGCTCCAGGGGCCCTGGTCCTAATTGCTGGGACTTGATGAATGAGTTTGATTTTCTTCTTGTAAGATTTTTCTAAAATTTTATATTATAAGCTTAGAACTTCACTCTATATTTAACCTCATTTGATCTTGGTGAGCTTTCAGTTTTAGGCGTTGCGTTGGGCTGTAGTTTTCATGGGAAAAAAATCCCCTCACTTCTCCTTTGCCTGCCCAGGGACAAGAAAGCCAATTGTTGGGAAACATCATTCCCACCCCTGGTACTAGGTTACTTTCTAATCCTAAAAGGCTCCACTAGAATCAGCCCCTGCCCAGTCCACATGGAAATGCTGGAGCAAGGCTCCTGTGAACTGATTAATGTTTCTTGGGCCAGACAGGTTCCTCAGTGATAGTTTTTACTCATTAACTCACTTGGAGTTTTAGACAAATCCTATGGGCAGGACAATTCTTTTGCAACATACCACCCACAGACTATACATCCCACCACTGAAATTCATGTCCTATTTTTAGTGTGAGCTCAATAATGTAAAGTGCAATTGTTCATGAACATATGTGGATCTCCCAGGCCTGAGTGAGGCCAGTGAGCAGGAAATACAAAGGGAAGAAATAGTTTGGTTGGGAGGCATCACCTGCAGACTCTTCCTCCCAAGTCTCCTTCTGGGTGAGTGGAGATGTGAACTGAGACCTTTTGGAAATAATCCAGGGTAGATCCAGGTGAATTGTCAGGGCTTCAGAGACAAGTTGTATCTGGGTAGCAAGGAAAGGGCATGAGGGAAGAGAATTCTTTAATTTTACACCTATCATGTGCTAGGAACTGCAAATGCATTACTTATCTCTGAAAACGGCCCCATTTTATACACATGACAAAATAAGTCTCAAAGAGTCAACATTTTCCCTGTGGAACCAGGTGGTGGATCCAGGTTTAAAGACAGATCAGACCCAACCCAGGTACTTGTTCCAAGTGTTGTGCCTTATGGTGAATGAACTCATGATGAAGCCTCAGCAAAGCTACTAGTATGCCCATCTTTGTCCCCAGGGCTCCAAACCTCCCTTTTCTTTAACTGAGACATTCTCTAGTAGTTGAGATCTCACAGTGTAATGGTCATTGGTCCTGAACATGTGGGAGAGCATTTCAAACCCTTGACATTTCAAACACTTGACAGATGAGAGAAGTTAGAGCCTCCATTATTTCTCTGCACATCTCTCTCCCCATCACTGCTCTGAGCATCTGGGGAGGCCCTAGTCCCTTCTGAGCCTAAACTACCCATTTATAGGGCCTTCAGAGACATCTAGAACTAAACCAGCTTGTGCCTGAGTCAAGGCATTTGAGGATTTGCAATTCTGTCTCCCATCCCTGTAAAATTTGGAATCCATAAAAGAGCAACTCTCTCCCTGCCCTAGACTGGCCTCCTTCATTCTCTCTTAGTTTTTTCTGCCCCTAAATCCCCTCAATAGATTCACCATACCACCCATCCCTATTGCCTCTCTGGAACCTTCCTTCCATTGTAAGCAACACCCCCCCGCCCCCATCATGTTCTAAGCCACCTGCAGGAATGCACTCTGAGGACGCCAGTCCCTTCCCAGTCCTCTTCAGTGGGAGGTTATCTTTCTCCCACACCCACACAGCCCTGGGTCACTCTCCTGACCTCCTTTACTCCTCTACCACTGAGTGGAAACACCTCCTCTGTTGCCTTCATCCCCAAGTCTACCACTCTCTGTTGCTCCTCTGGTTAATTTCATCTACCCACCTCCTGGCCCTGCCCTCATTCTCTGACCACTTGGCCTCCAGACTGTGGTTCTTCCTCTCCATGCAGTTTCTTAAGATTGTTTTGGAAGATCCTAATGTGTAGGAAGGTGGCCCATCCTCATACTTTGTGTTTACCTCTCAGTCCTTGCACTCTCTCACTTCTACTCTATCTCAGCCTTTCACTTCCAGAGCCAAGACCTGAATCTTTGCTCTAGTCCAACACCCCATTCAACTGGTACTAGTGGGCTGTCCTCCACTCCTGGATCTTACCACTCCTCTCTTTTCACCTCATAGAGGTCCCATCCCTTGACACACCCTTCCCTATGTACCTAGTACATCTCTGCATCCTGGATGTTTTTCTTATTTCTTTTTTTTTTTCCCAGAATGAACACTTTGTTGGATTGTTCTCTAACCAGAACCCTCAATTTCCTTGCACACTCATCCTCTGCTTCAACTTTCCTACAAAATATCCATCCAAGATCCAGATTCCAATCTACATTATCTACTTTTCTATGATGCCAAGGGTTTCTGGAGAAAACCAGTCATTACAAATCCAAGTTCTCCAAACTTAGCTGGGCCCCGGGTGCCCTGAATTAAGCAATTCTGTTATTAATCCTTGGTAATAGAGTTCATCTCCCACTGTCCCCAACTATTCTAATATTTTTTTCCTCACAAAACCCCTACTCAACTCTTTCCCCACTTCCCACCCTCAGAAAATGACCTTAACTTCTACCTTATGGAGAAAAAATGTCATCAGACATGAACCTCAATTTCCCGGCACACTTTTCTACCTCCACAGTCAGTTTCCTTCCCCCTGTGCAAGGCCAGGCCCTCAATACACTCATTGCTCTTTCCCTTACACTTTCCATTTGTCTTTCCCTACTGGCAACTTCCTTTCAGACTCTAAACAAGCTGATGTTGTTTAAATAATGTTTATTTCATATTGCCCTCTATCTGCTCTGTAATTCCCCTCCTTTCCCACTCATCTACACCTCTAAGAATACTTGTTACTTCTTTACCTATGAAATCAGAACCAAACCTGCTCCTACTATCCTTCCACAAAAGTCACACATTACCTCTATACCATGATCAGCCCTAATGTTGCTAGATTTCTTTACATCTTTAGCACCCCTTTCTCCTTTAAAAGCTCCATTCTCTTCCCTTCCATATCATTGCACCCTTCTGGTAGCTTTCTGGCCCTTCCTTCTCTATTTTGGTGCCCCCTTTTCCTTTGTTTTCCCCTTGAAGGTCAATCCAGACCCACTGCTCTCTGTCTCCTGCAATGACCTTATACTTTTCTAGTTTTAACTGCCACCCATATGCTGATAACTTCCAGATCCATCCCTCTAGTCCTGACCTTCAACAATTCACAGCAGATTCACAGTCCTAAGCATTTCCACTTGTATGTCCCATGGATACAGATTTTAAATGGCTCTCAGTCTTCCCTACCTCAAAATTGCTTCTTGTTCTAAATTCTCTATCTCAGTGGCTTCACGATACACCCAGTCAACAAATTAGAAACTTGAGGGTCATCCTTGAGCCCTTAATATTTCCAATGCTCTACATTTATTCTCTGACTCCAGTCTATCAGTTTGAGTTCCTCAAAGCCATTCAACTGAACAATAGCATGAAGACATTTAAACATTGAAGGGATTTTCAAATCAGTACAATTACCTCCTTAGTAAATTAAATGAGTCCCACATCCCCAACCAGAAAGAGTGTAAAATAATGCTTTTCAAGATGAAACTAATGAGGTTCTTTCTAAATGTAGAGAAAAGATTAAACCTACAGAGGCAACATTCAAAATTTCATCCGTGATACAAAAAAATATCACACAATTACCAATAAGCTGATAAAACCAGTTTCATAGTTTTAGCTTTCCCATTTTTGGTCTATGGTTCACATCAAATCAATTTTTATGCATAGTATGAGGTAGGAGTTAATGGGGTTTTTTTCCATATACATATGTTGTTCCAGGACTATTTTTGAAATAGACTTTCCCATTCTCCATTAGATTGTTTTCATGCTTTTGTTGAAAATTAAATGACTATATAAGTGAGGTCTATTTCTGAGTTCTTTCTTCTGTTCCATATATCTCTTTGTTGATCCTTATGCCAGCATGACACACTCTTGATTACTGTAGCTTCATAGTTAGTCTCGAAGTCATGTAGTATAAGTTCTCCAATTTGTTGTTCTCTTTCAAGGTTGCTTTAATATTCTAGGGCTTTTGCATCTCCACATACAACTTAACAATTTATCAGTTTCTGGAAGAAAAAAAAAGACCCTACTGGGATTATAACTGAATGATACAGGATTTCTCTGAATGTGTCAAAACTCTTGCTCCAAATTTTCAGCTGTCCATTTAGTGAAACTAATGCCACAAGTTACATTGGGGCAGCAATGATTCCAAGTCCACCAACCCCCAACCTGTTTACTTGATTTCTCATGGCATTTTGTTGAAAAACCACTCAGGATTGTCTAACACTTTGACAAAGAGTCCAAGACCAAAGGACTATAGCTGACAAAAGCTTCAGTCAGAGCTGCCTTCTCTACACATTAAATGGCTTCCTATAGGGAAAAAATGGCATTAGTTTTCAAAGGAAGAAAGTTTCATTTGTCACTATGGTAACCCATCTTCTTCAGGCATACTGAATGACCTTTTTCTTGAAATAGCTATTCTTTCAAAGTTCCCAGTCCTGAGAAGCAGAGCCTGGCTGCTGTCTGATGTTCACTGGAGGAGGCCAACACAGGACAGAATAAGGAGTTATGTCTTAAGACTTTACCCACAAGGGGACCTGTTTGGGAGAGAAAGGTATCTTGGACACTCTAAGGAAGCCATGAATTGCAGGGGTTAACCTCTCAGAATTTTGAGTGTGGGATGGGTGATAATGTGCATTGGTTCAAACTCATAATACTTACCCTAATGGACCTTTCAGTCTACTTAAATAATTAAGAGAAAAACAAAGCAATCCAAATTGTTAAAAGGATACATTTCCTTTCTGCAGAAAATCTCAGAGTCTTTAATAGATATATCTGCCTTGTGGCTCCCAAGAAGGAACATGGCATGTACAATTTTCCAAACTTATTTGACCATGGAACTGATCTATTAGAATGTTATTATTTGTATCATTCTCTTTCAGGAACCTCAACATCCCTGAGTGACAAATAGCCAACCTCTTTGGTAAATTCCATAGGCTGAACAATTGTTTATAATCACGAAATAGTCTTTATTAATACTTCCTCTTGGAAGAATTCACAATATTACCTCCATTTGGTGTTACCCCAGAGGCCCACGATGACCCTTAAATGGTATGGATTTTGATGGTATTTTCCTATAGGCCCATGTCCCTTAACATAATATTTATTTGAAGATATACAAAAAAAGTACACCAAAGATGTCCCAGATGTTTAGACATGTGCCTTATATCCCAGCTAGAACTAATCTAGGCTGGAGCAGAAACTGGATCATAAAGGTTAAGAGAAGCCTTGACAAAGGACCCATGCAGGTAGTGTCTTTCAGGGGCTGCTGGAGCATCTGTTGAGGAAGATCTAAGTTAGAGAGATTTCAAGGCTGAGTCCAAGAGAACAATTCCCATATCACATGATCTAGAGGCTGGAAGGAGAGTCCCCTTCTTAAATTTGTCCTGGGCCTTGAATGCCCTGCCATTAAATTTTGAAGAAAGTATAATTGGGACCTCAATTAGGCAAGAGGTGGAAAACATTTGTTTAACAAGGGTATTGATCCATTTAAAAGTTTTATTGAGGCCTAAAAGGAATAAAAAGCAAACTTGTTGGATTAGAATCACCCTCAGAGGAAATTGAGCCCTCATCTGTCAACCCCAGCAGTCTTGTTATAACTGTCCACCACTCTGCCCCTTTGGCCCTTCCCTGGCCCCTTAGTACCAGAACATTCCCTATATGCAGTAACTCTAGTAGGGAACAAGCTGAACCAAAAGTCTCTAATTCAATATGACAACCAGCCAGGATATTCAGGTTTTTATTTGGAAACTGCCCTGGTCCACAAAGGTGTCAAGATCTATTAGCTATCCATAGGGCCAGGATTCCCAGTCTGGGCTCCCTACCTTGGGAAATCTGAATAACAGGAAAGAAGCTTGGGTTATATGCTGGGCACTTGCATTGGAGTCATGCATTCTAAATTTCCTCAGCCAATCTGATTTTCTTCTGAGAGAATCAGTGTTTGGTGTCTGAACAGCTAGCCCACATACTGAGAACTCCCTTTACTGAGGGCACCCCTCCACACACACAAAGAGCCCTCCCTGATTATCCCAGCACCACAGTGTTCCTTTCTCAAAAGCCCTGCAAAATTTGCTAGGCCCAGTTGTGTCTTAAGGCTTGAGCTTTATCTGAACTCCTCATCCTTAGTATGGACAGGTGGGGAGGAGAATCAATTCACTCTAGAGTAGGATATATATATATATATATATATATATATGTATATATGTATATGGCACCATTACCCCCATTTCCCACATCTTTATCTGTGACAGACAATATTAATCAATCATTGTTCTTTTCTGCTGAGCCCAGATATGGCGTCAAAAATCCTCTGCACAGAAATTGATAGGAACTAGAGTCTAAGATAAAGCATATTTTCCATCCCTGTTCTAGAGATTACAGTGTGCTATTAGAATGTACCATGAAAAAGATACAGGTTATGGTGCTTCTGATGAGGGAGAGATTTATTCATTTACTTAATTCATCGGATATTTATCGAGCATTTACTTTATGCCAGGCACTGTGCTCAGAAGAAGAAGGTAGAAAGTGTCAGAGAAGTACAGAATAGGGGCAATCAAATCAGACTCGAGTTGGTGGGTCAGAGGAAACTTCCTAGGGGAGGTAAATTGTTTTAAATTAATTTATATGTTTTAATTTATTATTGGCTGCATTGGGTCTTCATGGCTGTGCGTGGGGGCTACTCTTCATTATGGTGCACAGGCTTCTCATTGCAGTGGCTTCTCTTGGTGCGGAGCATGGGCTCTAGGCATGCGGGTTTCAGTAGTTGAGGCACATGGGCTCAGTAGTGTGGCTCGCGGGCTCTAGAGCACAAGCTCAGTAGTTGCGGTACACGGGCTTAGTTGCTCCACGGCATGTGGGATCTTCCCGGACTAGGGCTCGAACCCATGTGCCCTGCATTGGCAGGTGGATTCTTAACTACTATGTCACCAGGGAAGTCCCTATGGGAGGTAAATTTTTAAGGAAGAAAAGAAATTAGATAAATTTGGAACCAGGGTTGTGGAGAGTGTAGCAGACAATAAGAACAATTTATGTAAAGACACAGATATACAGCAGATATCCAGAAGTTTTGATGATTAAGGTAAAGGATATCAGATAGAAACAATAGGAAATGAGTTATGTGTATTTTTCAGAACACTAAAGTCACAAAGTATAGTAGAGGGAGTGTTTAAGAAGAATTCAAGCTACTGTGTATGTGGAAGTGCATTGCAGAGAGGGTGATGCTCTAAAACAGCACTAAAACAGTGTGGTTTGTCAAACAATAGCATCAGCATCACCTGGGAACTTGTTAGAAATGCAGATTCTCAGGCCCCACTCCAGACCCACTGAATCAGAAACTCTGAGGAAGAATCCTAGAGATCTGAGGTTTACTGTGCCCTCTGGGGATTCTGATGCACCCTAAATATCCAGAAGCACTGCTCCAAAATAATAGTTGATGTTATTATCATCACTGAACCCACCCACTTCCAAGTCCCTTCACCATCCCAAATTGGAACAGCATTTCCCCCACTGCACTCAAATTCATCTACTCTTGATTTACCTGACTCCATCAACACCAGTGCTGCCCAGGATTTCAGACTACATTTCAGTATGACTTTGATTCCCTCCTCCTCCATACTACCTAACACATCCCATCTGCCCTTATGCCCTGGAAGCATATTAGTCTGACTAATAACCTGAATCCACTAAACACAGATTAAAGTTCAAGAGATGAAGTGACAGTGGGCATAATAGAAAAGGTCATGTCAATCTAGTCTGCCAGACAGACCCGCTTTTCCTCAACTTCCCTCTGGGCAAGGATGGAGAGCACAGGCTTTAAGCCAGCCTACGTGGCCTCACATCCTGGATTTTCCTCTTTCTTTCTGTGTCACTTTGGGTGAATTATCTAAGATCTCTTTGCCTCAGTCCTCTCAGCTGTAAACTAGAAATAATAAGGTATTTATCTCATTGGGTTATTATGGAGATGAATGAGTTCATACAGGTAATGTACTTTGAACAGTGTCTAGCTCATTAAGTAGTAGTAGTAGTAGTAGTAGTAGTAGTAGTAGTAGTATCACCATTACATTATTCACCTATTGCAACAGTCTCCTGTCCTCCAGTCTGTCTTCACTGCTCTTGGTCTTGCAGCCTGGCCCACTGGAAGTTGTTTAAATGGCAACTTCATGTTGAACAGGTCATTCCCCTCATCAAAAGACTTCTGTGGCTCCCTTAGGCCATCATTATCATTGATTTTAAATGCCCACCCCCTTTTTTAAAGAAATGGAATCCTTTGCTTCTAATGGGCTCTTACAGATAATAGTAGAACTGTTTTGATTGAAGTCAGGGAATAGGAAGGCCCTTCCAGCTTCTCCCTTGACCTTCATTGCACCTCAAGAGACATCCCTGTGGAACTCTGGGATATGAAGGGCCCAGCATATCCTCTGACCTGTGAAATCCAAACAGCAATCAAGTTGCCCATTTGCTACAAGATTATCTCCTCTCCAGAAATGTACACCACAATGTGAAATTGCACCTTGTGAATTTACTTGAGCTGCTCACCTGTTCTACCCATGATGGACCAGGATGCCTTTGGCTTGAACTTCCCACGTAACTGTCTGGTTTCACTCTGCTATATGTCCTCCCGGTCAGCCTAACCCCAAGGGACCACTATTTCCTCTTGGCCCTGGACTCTCTTGTGCTTGTCAGACACCCTACTGAAGGCAAGGAACAACAGACCCTGGGGATCCCTGAGAACAGGGAAGGCCAGGAGGAGCTATGTCTAACTTAGAATGTTTTGGCCAGTTGCCGAGGCTTTGTTCCAATTTCTGATGTTCTTTAGAATCTTCTCATTACATCACTAAGAGAAGTACAATTAAGCTCTAATCTCTCCCTCTCTTTTTAGTAACTTTTAATTTGTTTTCTGATTATGAAAGCAATATATGGCTAATATATTGGAGTAAATATGTAATATACAGAAAATTATATTTTAAAAAAAGCAAATAAAAATAAACTATAATGCCTCCACACAGAAACAGGCATTGTTAATACTTTGGTAGGTTTCCTTTGACTATTTTTGTATGAATACATTCACAATCATTCACACTATTTGGAGGATAATCGTATAACTATAGGATATACATCATTGAAAAGTCTTCAAAAACAGAATTTTAAATAGCAAAATAATATTCTTTCTATTGGATATACATTCATTCAATAACCAATAACTAACATTTATTGAACACTTATTATGTGTCAGGTCTTGTGTTTGGTATTGATATATACAGTAATGAACAGACAGGTGTTGTCCCCATGGAGCTAATAGTCTTCAGTGGGAGGTACATTTTTAACAAATGAACATGAAAATTAAAATTAAAAATTACAAGAGGCTGGAAGGGAAGATGGCAGAAGAGTAAGACGTGGAGATCACCTTCCTCCCCACAGATACACCAGAAATACATCTACACGTGGAATAACTCCTACAGAACACCTACTGAACGCTGGCAGAAGACCTCAGACCTCCCAAAATGCAAGAAACTCCCCACGTACCTGGGTAGGGCAAAAGAAAAAAGAATAAACAGAGACAAAAGGATAGGGACGGGACCTGCACCAGTGGGAGGGAGCCGTGAAGGAGGAAATGTTTCCACACACTAGGAAGCCCCTTCGTGGGCGGAGACGGCGGATGGCGGATGGGAAAAGCTTCGGCGCCATGGAGGAGAGCACAGCAACAAGGGTACAGAGGGCAAAGCGGAGAGATTCCCGCACAGAGAATCTGTGCCAACCGGCACGCACAAGCCCGAGAGGCTTGTCTGCACCCCCGCCGGGGTGGGCGGGGCTGGGAGCTGAAGCTCGGGCTTCGGTCGGAGCACAGGGAGAGGACTGGGGTTGGCGGTGTGAACACAGCCTGCAGGGGGTTAGTGCACCACGGCTAGCCGTGAGGGAGTCCGGGTAAAAGTCTGGACCTGCCGAAGACGCAAGAGACTTTTTCTTCCCTCTTTGTTTCCTGGTGCACAAGGAGAGGGGATTAAGAGTGCTGCTTAAAGGAGCTCTAGAGACGGGCGTGCGCCGCAGCTAAAAGTGCGGACCCCAGAGACGGGCATGAGACGCCAAGGCTGCTGCTGCGGCCACCAAGAAGCCTGTGTGCAAGCACAGGTCACTCTCCACACATCCCTTCCAGGGAGCCTGTGCAGCCCGCCACTGCCAGGGTCCCGGGATCCAGGGACAACTTCCGCGGGAGAACGTATGGCGCGCCTCAGGATGGTGCAACTTCACACTGGCCTCTGCCGCCGCAGGCTCGCCCCACATTCCGTGCCCCTCCCTCCCCCTGGCCTGAGTGAGCCAGAGTCCCCAAGCAGCTGCTCCTTTAACCCCGTCCTGTCTGAGCGAAGAACAGAAGGCCTCAGGCCACCTACACGCAGAGGCGGGGCCAAATCCAAAGCTGAGCCCCTGGGAGCTGTGAGAACAAAGAGAAAGGGAAATCTCTCCCAGCAGCCTCAGAAGCAGCCGATTAAAGCTCCACAATCAACGTGATGTACCCTGCATCTGTGGAATACATGAATAGACAACGAATCATCCCAAATTGAGGAGGTGGACTTTGAGAGCAAGATTTATGATTTTTTCCCCCTTTTCCTCTTTTTGTGAGTGTATATGTGTATGCTTCTGTGTGAGATTTTGTCTGTATAGCTTTGCTTCCACCATTTGTCCTAGGGTTCTATCTGTCTGTTTTTAGTTTTTAATTTTTTTCTTTATAATTATTTTTTATTTTAATAACTTTATTTTATTTTACTTTATCTTCTTCCTTCCTTCCTTCCTTTCTTCCTTCCTTCCTTCCTTTCTTTCTTTCTTCCTTCCTTCCTCCCTTCCTTCCTTCCTTCCTTTCTTTCTTCCTTCCTTCCTTCTTTCTTTCTTCTTTCTTTCTTCCTTCCTTCCTTCCTTCCTTCTTTCCATCCTTCCTTCCTTCCTTCCTTCTTTCTTTCTTTCTTTCTTTCTTTCTTTCTTTCTTTCTTTCTTTCCTTCTTTCTTTCTTTTTTCCTTCCTTCCCTCCTTTAGCAAACGAATCATCCCAAATTGAGGAGGTGGACTTTGAGAGCAAGATTTATGATTTTTTCCCCTTTTCCTCTTTTTGTGAGTGTGTATGTGTATGCTTCTGTGTGAGATTTTGTCTGTATAGCTTTGCTTCCACCATTTGTCCTAGGGTTCTATCCATCCGCTTTTTTTTTCCTTAATAATTATTTTCTATTTTAATAACTTTATTATATTTTACCTTATTTTATTTTACTTTATCTTCTTTCTTTCTTTTTTTCCTTCCGTCCCTCCCTCCCTCCCTCCCTCCTTTCTTTCTTTCTTCCTTTCTTTCTACTTCTACTAATTCTTTCTTTCTACTTTTTCGCCCCTTTATTCTGAGCCGTGTGGATGAAAGGCTCTTGGTGCTCCAGCCAGGAGTCAGGGCTCTGCCTCTGTGGTGGGAGAGCCAACTCCAGGACACTGGTCCACAAGACACCTCCCAGCTCCATGTAATATCAAACGGCGAAAATCTCCCAGAGATCTCCATCTCAACACCAGCACCCAGCTTCACTCAACGACCAGCAAGCTACAGTGATGGACACCCTATGCCAAACAACTAGCAAGACAGGAACACAGCTCCACCCATTAGCAGAGAGGGTGCCTAAAATCATAATAAGTCCACAGACACCCAGAAACACACCAACAGACGTGGACCTGCCCACCAGAAAGAAAAGATCCAGCCTCATCCAGCAGAACATAGGCACTAGTCCCCTCCACCAGGAAGCCTACACAACCCACTGAACCAACCTTAGCCACTGGGGACAGACACCAAAAACAATGGGAAATACGAACCTGCAGCCTACAAAAAGGAGACCCCAAACACAGTAAGATAAGCAAAATGAGAAGACAGAAAAACAAACAGCAGATGAAGGAGCAAGATAAAAACCCACCAGGCCTAACAAATGAAGAGGAACTAGGCAGTCTACCTGAAAAAGAATTCAGAATAATGATAATAAACATGATCCAAAATCTTGGAAATAGAATAGACAAAATGCAAGAAACATTTAACAAGGACCTAGAGGAACTAAAGATGAAACAAACAATGATGAACAAAACAATAAATGAAATTAAAAATACTCTAGATGGGATCAATAGCAGAATAACTGAGGCAGAAGAATGGATAAGTGACCTGGAAGATAAAATAGTGGAAATAACTACTGCAGAGCAGAATAAAGAAAAAAGAATGAAAAGGACTGAGGACAGTCTCAGAGACCTCTGGGACAACATTAAATGCACCAACATTCGAATCATAGGGGTTCCAGAAAAAGAAGAGAAAAAGAAAGAGACTGAGAAAATATTTAAAGAGATTATAGTTAAAACTTCCCTAATATGGGAAAGGAAATAGTTAATCAAATCCAGGAAGCACAAGGAGTCCCATATAGGATAAATCTAAGGAGAAATACACCAAGACACATATTGATCAAACTGTCAAAAATTAAATACAAAGAAAGCATATTAAAAGCAGCAAGGGAAAAACAACAAATAACACAAAAGGGAACCCCCATAAGATTAACAGCTGATCTTTCAGCAGAAACTCTGCAAGCCAGAAGGGAGTGGCAGGACATATTTAAAGTGATGAAGGAGAAAACTCTACAACCAAGATTACTCTACCCAGCAAGGACCTCATTCAGGTTTGATGGATAAATTAAAACCTTTGCAGACAAGCAAAAGCTAAGAGAATTCAGCACCACAAAATCAGCTTTACAACAAATGCTAAAGGAACTTTTCTAGGCAAGAAACACAAGAGAAGGGAAAGACCTACAATAACGAACACAAAACAATTAAGAAAATGGGCATAGGAACATACATATCAATAATTACCTTAAATGTAAATGGACTAAATGCTCTCACCAAAAGACACAGATTGGCTCAATGGATAAAAAAACAAGACCCATATATATGTTGTCTACAAGAGACCCACCTCAGACCTACAGACACATACAGACTGAAAGTAAGGGGATGGAAAAAGATATTCCATGTCAATGGAAACCAAAAGAAATCTGGAGTAGCAATTCCCATATCAGACAAAATAGACTTTAAAATAAAGACTATTAGAAGAGATAAAGAAGGACACTACATAATGATGAAGGGATCAACCTAAGTGTCTAACAACAGATGAATCACTAAAGAAGATATGGTGTATATATACAATGGAATACTATTCAGCCATAAAAAAGAACAAAATTTTGCCATTTGCAACAACATGGATGGACTTGGAAGACATTATGCTAAGTGAAACAAGTCAGACAGAGAAAGACAAATACTGTGTATTACTTGTATGTGGAATCTAAAAAGTTCAACAAACTAGTGAACATAACAAAAAAAGAAACAGTCTCCAGGTAGGGAGAACAAACTAGTGGTTACCAGTGGGGAGGGGTAGGGAGGGTCAATATAGGGGTGGAGGAGTGGGAGGCACAAACTATTGGGTGTAAGATAATCTCAAGGATATATTGTACAACACAGGGAATATAGCCAATATTTTGTAATAATTGTAAATGGAAAGTAACCTTTAAAAATTGTATAAATTTTTTTAATGTTTTTGAAACAAAGACTTCATGCTGTATGGATCCATTTATGTGATATTCTCAAGAAGATAAAATTACAGGTACAGATAACACATCAGTTCTTGCCAGGGTCTGAGAGTGGGAATGATTACAAAGGGGTATCATGAAGGAATTTTGAGATTGCAGTAAAACCATTTTATTTTATTTTATTTTTCCCCCGGTATGCGGGCCTCTCACTGTTGTGGTCTCTCCCGTTGCGGAGCACAGGCTCTGGATGCGCAGGCCCAGCGGCCATGGCTCACAGGCCCAGCTGCTCTGCGGCATGTGGGATCCTCCCGGACCGGGGCACGAACCTGTTGCCCTGCATCGGCAGGCAGACTCTCAACCACTGCGCCACCAGGGAAGCCCGTAAAACCATTTTATATCTTGACTAGTGTGTTGAAAATAAAGCTATCCATGATAGATGACTCCATGCATCTGTCCAACAGAACTATACACTTAAAAGGATGAGTTAATTTAACCTTAATTGTAAAAATGAAGAGAAATATAAATTTAAAATGCCCAGTGAATCCAGCCATATGGAAGTCAGTGATGACTTTCAGAAGAGCATTTTGCGGGGGATGACAGGACTGGAAGCCAGCCTGAAGAGGCACATGGGTGAGTGGGGGGTGAAGAAGCAGAGACACAGAGTGCAGACATCCAGATATGAAAGGGAGGTAGAGGAAGGGCAGGAGCTGAAGAAGAAGATGGAGAAGAGGTATTTCTTAACCTCAGGAACCAAAGATTGAATTGACCATAGTCCTTGGTTCATAGTCCACTTTCATCATCAGTTTGTGCAAGGCTGATATCTTGTCATTTCCCTTTAATTCCTGACTCACACAGGCTCCCAAGCTAATGTTTTTGATCATGTACTAGAATATGTATACATGCATCTTTGTAAAATATGAAATGTTACTCTACTAGTACTTGTGATTTCATTTACATAAATGGCATTATGCAGTTGGCCTCATTCTGTTTCTTCTTTCACTCAACACTTCTTTAAAAAGATCTCTTCTCTGTACTCAGATATAGAGAACAAACTAGCGGTAACCAGTGGGGAGAGGGAAGGGGCAATATTAGGAGGGAGGAGTCGGAGGAACACATTATTGGATGTAAGATAGGCTCAAGGATGTATTGTACAACTTGGGGAACACAGCCAATATTTTGTAGTAACTGTAAATGGAAAGTAACCTTAAAAATTGTTTTAAAATTTTTTTTAATTTAAATAAAGTGATCCCAATTTCAGCAGTAATATTATTTTTTTAGAGTCTAGGTAAAGACTATTGTGATTTTAAAAAATAGAAATATAAAAATTATCATCTCCAAGTAAATATTAAGGTTTGATATAATACCATAGAATAATATATAATTTTATAGGCAGAACCCACATTTTCTTCCAATATTATTAGGCTGAATAATGAGTGCTTTAATCAAAATCAGTATGTATAAAATATAATTTTAACATATCATATAGACTCTCAAGTGCTTTTAATCACCACTTTCCACCTAAATGATAGCTAGATATTCAGGATCCTAAAATCAAGAGTAATATTTGTTGTAAATATTATCAAACACCAAAGCTAGCCTAGATGTATTCGATTCAAATACAGAGTGAGAGACTATATACAGAGAAAGAACTATATGAGGACTGAAAAAATACAGAAGTGAACATTTAACTTATTACAAATGGTTTTAAAAGAGGATTGTAGTAGGCTAAATAATGGCCACCAAAAGATATCAGGTCCTAATCTCTGGAACATGTATATGTCATCTCTGGAACAGATGACCCCAAACTGCAAGAAAGACAGAAAAATATATAGAATGCTGAATAAATCTATAACAACCTGGAAAATGAGACTAACATCACTTGATTAAAAATGTTGACTAGACACTTAGGTTCATCATTGGATGAATGGATAAAGAAGATGTGGCACATATATACAATGGAATATTACTCAGCCATAAAAAGAAACGAAATTGAGTTATTTGTAATGAGGTAGATGGACCTAGAGTCTGTCATACAGACTGAAGTAAGTCAGAAAGAGAAAGACAAATACCTTATGCTAACACATATATATGGAATTTAAGGGAAAAAATGTCATGAAGAACTTAGGGGTAAGAAAGGAATAAAGAATGGACTTGAGGATATGTGGAGGGGGAAGGGTAAGCTGTGACAAAGTGAGAGAGTGGCATGGACATATATACACTACCAAACGTAAAATAGATAGCTAGTGGGAAGAAGACGCATAGCACAGGGAGATCAGCTCGGTGCTTTGTGACCACCTAGAGGGGTGGGATGGGGAAGGTGGGAGGGAGGGAGACGCGGGAGGGAGGAGATATGGGAACATATGTATATGTGTAGCTGATTCACTTTGTTATAAAGCAGAGACTAACACACCATTGTAAAGCAATTATACTCCAATAAAGATGTAAAAAAATATGTTGACTAGAGAGATAATGAGTCATATCTATGAAGGAATAAATTATTGGAAGCAACATCAACCAACAACACAGGCAGAGAAAAAACTACAGAAGTAGAAGTTTTAGGAAACTCCAAGCTAAGAATTAATAGACACAAGAATGAGCAAGGGTTCTCAAGCATTTGCCAGTGTGATTATTTTGAGGAAAAGGATATATTCGCTGCCTAGGGCTGCCATAAGCTCCACAAAATGGATGGTTTAAACAAGAGAAATTTTTTGCCTTACAGTTCTGGAGGCTAGAAGAACAAGATCTAGAGTTCAACAAGGTTGGTTCCCTCTGAGACCAGTGAGGAAGAATCTGTTCTGTGCCTCTCCCCTAGCTTCTGGTGATTTTCCAGCAATATTTGGTGTTTCTGACTTGTAGAATGATCACCCTGATCTCTGCCTTCATCTTCACGTGGCATTTTCCCTGGGTGCATGTCTATGTCCAAATTTCCCTTTTATAAGAATGCCAAACATATTGGATAGGGGCCCACTCTAATGACCTCATCTTAACTAATTGTATCTGAAATTAACCTATTTCCAAATAAGGTCACATTCAGTTACTGGAGGTTAAGGCTTCAACATATGAATTCTGGGTGGACACAATTTAACACATAACAGGGAGTCACTCAGCTGTTGGACCCTCCTTTTCCCCTATCTGTGCTAAGTAGCAGGAACAAAGTACCTACTTTTGCACCAAAGCAGGAAATTACACACTACAGCCAGAGGAAGCACAAAGTCCCAGGTGGCTACCTATTTTCAGTGAAATGGGAAATTCTCATTCCCATGAAACAAACTTTTACCAGCCCCTACCCAGAAGTGAGTCCTATCTTCCCTTTTTCCACAATCATGAGTGAAAAACTATTAATCATAGGAGTAATTTTAGAAAATCAAAACCAATCACTTAATTATAACAATAATAATGGATTAAGACAAGCAGGGTTTATTCCAGGCTTGTAAGGATGTTTCAACAATTGAAAATCTATTAATATAATTACATAACACACTAGGGTTGGACATAGAATCTATAAATATCTCAATGGATGCATGTGATCTATTGCATTCTTCTTCCCAGTTTTGTATGCATACCTGTATCCACACTTCCTGTTATGTGACTTTGAGTTCCTTCCTCCAGAGGCAATGTGCACCTCTCCCATCTTCATTGTTGTTGGTCTCAACCATGTGACTTGTTTTAGCTAATGGGAATTGGACAGATGTAGGAGTGTTCCAAGCCTAGGTCTTATGGGGTATCACTTGTTTCTGCTTCTCCCCTCATATACTACTGCCATCGTCATAGAAGAATATACCCTGTCTAGACTGCTGGCCTTAGAAGAACAAGAGACATTTGGAACAGTCCTGGATTGAGCCTTAAGCTTAGTCAAGCCACAATGAAGCTGGATTGTGTGTGAATGAGAAATATATTTGTTTTATTAAGCCATTGAATCCAGTGGTGGTTGTTATGCAATATTATTATGACAATAACTGACTGATGCAATACAGAAAAGGCCCTTGGGAAAATTCAACACTGGTCTCTGATCTAAAACATACCCTGCACATGTCACACAACTACCTGCAAACTATGGTCAGCTAATAGTACAAAAAAGCTCCCTTAATCTAAAAAAATAAAATAAAATAAAAATTCTACAAGTTACTTAAAACAAGCATTATACTGAATGGAAAAACATTAGAAGTAGTCATATAAAAGTCAGGAACAAGAAAAATTTGCCAGTCTTCAAGTATATTTTGCAGTAATAGGTCCTAGACAATAAATAAAACAAGAAAAAACAAAAGGTGTAAATATTGGAAGGAAGAGAAAAATGTTCTTGTTTACAACAATACAATTGTTCGTCAAAAAAATATAAATCAATCAAAAACTTTTAGAACAAACATAAGAGTTCAGTAAATGACAAGACATAAGTTCTACATGAGAAATAACCAAATAGAAAATTAGAAAGTTTAATGGTAAAAAAAAGACCCCATTTATGATAGTAACCAAAAAAAGAAAAAAATAGCAGTCATTACCTAGGAACAAATCTAAGAAGAAATGTGCAATACTTTTGAAGAAAAAGAACATATTGAGACATAAAGGGACCTACAGAAACAGAGAGGCACACATGGACCCAACATGAAGCTGAGGAGCAAATACCTGCCAAGTCCATGCCAATGGATTTCACAGGACCCAGAGATGCACAGAGAATCAATATTGATGACAGTTCTTCCACACACTGATCTCTACATTCAGTTCACTCTCAGCCACAGCCCCAAAATGATACTTATTTTTTAGACACCCTAACAAGCTGATACTAAAATATATGTAAAAGAAAAAAATGTGTGTAAAACGACAAAGTAATGAATGTATAGGGGGGAGGAATAAAGCAGTAATACATACCCCAAAACATATTTTTAAATTACTTTAATTACAGGTATACCACACTTTATTGCACTTTTCTTTATCACACTTCACAGATGTTGTGCTTTTCTACAAATTAAAGTTTTGCGGCAACCCAGCATACAACAAATCATTGATGTCATTTTTACAACAGCATTTGTTCACTTCATGTCTCTGTATCACATTTTGGTAATTCTTGAAATATTTCAAACATTTTCATTATTATTATATTTGTTATGGTGATCTGTGATCAGTGATCTTTGACGTTACTACTACAACTTGCTAAGGCTCAGAGGATGACTAGCATTTTTTAGCAATAAAGTATTTTTAAATTAATATATGTACATTCTTTTGGACATAATGCTGTTGCACACTCTTAATTGACTAAAGCATTGTGTAAACATAATTTTTACATGTACTGGGAAACCTAAAAATTTGTATGAATCACTTTATTGTGGTGATCTGGAAACCATACTACCTCTGAAGTATGTCTGTATAATTCTATAGTAAACAATGAAGGCAAAATAAGAATGTCCAGATAAAAATGAGTTTAGAACATGCACTACCAGTAGATATTCATTAAAAGAACTTTTCAAGGACACACTTCCAATAGAAGGAAATGATCCCTGGAGGAAGGTCTGCAATACAAGAGGAATGAAAGCACAAGGAGAATGAAAAAAACAATGTGGGCAAATCTAAACAGAAATTGATGTGAAAAAAAGCAATAATCATATTAACTCCTGAGTTTTGTGCCAAATAAGAATACAGAACTAAATTTCTGGATAAGTAGGGAGGCAAATGTCAGAGTAAAAGAGCTCAAAGATAACTGTATTGCTCAGAAGGAGTGTAAAGTTCATGATTAATTGCAGATTTTGTTGAGGTAATATGCATGTTAAAATTTCTATAAGAAGGATAAAAAAATAGAGCATATAACTTCAAAACTGAGGGGAAAATAAAATAAAGGGAAATAAAAACCCGTACCAAGCCAAAAGTTGACAAGAATGAGAAAAAAATAGAAAAATTGGAATAAATAAAATGGCCCAAATAAAATGGTAGAAAAATGCAATTATACAAATAAAATAATAAATGAACATAAAGTAAAAAAATATTATGTAAAAAAAAAGCTGGATTGAGCAGAAGGAACAAGAACTACAATAATGCAGCCTGTGGAACAAAAACCACATTCATAGAAAAATAGACAAGATGAAAAGGCAGAGGGCTATGTACCAGTTGAAGGAACAAGATAAAACCCCAGATAAAAAATGAAATGAAGTAGAGATAGGCAACCTTCCAGAAAAAAAATTCAGAATAATGATAGTGAAGATAATCCAGGACCTCAGAAAAAGAATGGAGGCAAAGATTGAGAAGATGCAAGAAATGTTTAATAAAGATCTAGAAAAATTAAAGAACAAACAAACAGATGAACAATAAAATAACTGAAATGAAAATACACTAGAAGGAACCAATAGCTGAATAACTGAGGCAGAAGAACGGATAAGTGACCTGGAGGCAGAATGGTGGAATTCACTGCTGTGATAAAGAAAAAAGAAGGAAAAGAAATGAAGAGAGCCTAAGAGACCTCTGGGACAATATTAAATGCAACAACATTCACATTATAGGGGTCCCAGCAAGAGAAGAGAGAGATAAAGGACCTGAAAAAATATTTGAAGAGATTATAGTCAAAAACTTCCCTAACACGAGAAAGGAAATAGCCACCCAAGTCCAGGAAGCTAAGAGAGTCCCAGATACACCCAAGGAGAAAAACACCAGGACACGTAGTAATCAAATCAGCAAAAATTAAAAACCAAGAAAAAATATTGAAAACAGCAAGGGAAAAATGACAACATACAAGGGAACTCCCTTAAGGTTAACAGCTGATTTCTCAGCAGAAACTCTACAAGCCAGAAGGGAGTGGCATGATATACTTAAAGTGATGAAAGGGAAGAACCTACAACCAACATTATTCTACCCAGCAAGGATCTCATTCAGATTCGATGGAGAAATCAATAGCTTTACAGACAAGCAACAGCTAAGAGAATTCAGCACCAACAAACCAGTGCTACAACAAATGCTAAAGGAACTTTTCTAAGTGGGAAACACAAGAGAAGAAAAGGACCTGCAAAAACAAACCCAAAACAATTAAGAAAATGGTAATAGGAACATCCATATAGATAATTACCTTAAACGTGAATGGATTAAATGCTCCAACCAAAAGACACAGGCTCGCTGAATGGATTAAAAAACAAGACCCATATATATGCTGTCTACAAGAGATCCACTTCAGACCTAGGGACACATACAGACTGAAAGTGAGGGGATGGCAAAAGATATTCCATACAAAAGGAAATCAAAAGAAAGCTGGAGTAGTAATACTCATATCAGATAAAACAGACTTCAAAATAAAGAATGTTACAAGAGACAAGGAAGGACACTACATAATGATCAAGGGATCAATTCAAAAAGAAGATATAACAATTATAAATATATATGCACCCAACATAGGAGCACCTCAATACATAAGGCAACTGCTAACAGCTATAAAAGAGGAAATTGACAGTAACACAGTAATAATGGGGGACTTTAACACCTGACTTACACCAATGGACAGATCATCCAAACAGAAAATTAATAAGGAAACACAAGCTTTAAATGACACGATAGACCAGATAGACTTAATTGATATTCATAGGATATTCCATCCAAAAACAGCAGATTACACTTTCTTCTCAAGTGCGCACGGAACATTCTCCAGGATAGATCACATATTGGATCACAAATCAAGCCTCAATAAATTTAAGAAAATTGAAATAATATCAAGCATCTTTTCTGACTACAATACTATGAGATTAGAAATCAATTACAGGGGAAAAAACGTAAAAAAACACAAACACATGGAGGATAAACAATATGATATTAATAACCAAGAGATCACTGAAGAAATCAAAGTGGAAATCAAAAAATACCTAGACACAAATGACGATGAAAACACGATGATCCAAAACCTATGGGATGCGGCAAAAGCAGTTCTAGGAGGAAAGTTTATAGCTATACAAAGCTACCTCAAGAAACAAGAAAAATCTCAAATAAACGATCTAACTTTACACCTAAAGGAACTAGAGAAAGAAGAGCAAACAAAACCCAAAGTTAGCAGAAGGAAAGAAATCATAAACCTCAGAGCAGAAATAAATGAAATAGAAACAAAGAAAACAATAGCAAAGATCAATAAAACTAAAAGCTGGTTCTTTGAGAAGACAAGCAAAATTGATAAACCATTAGCCAGACTCCTCAAGAAAAAGAGGGAGAGGACTGAAATCAATAAAATTAGAAATGAAAAAGGAGAAGTTACAACAGACATTGCAGAAACATAAAGCATCCTAAGAGACAAGCAACACTATGCCAATAAAATGGACAACCTGGAAGAAATGGACAAACTCTTAGAAACGTAAAACCTTCCAAGACTGAACCAGGAAGAAATAGAAAATATGAACAGACCAATCACAGGAAATGAAATTGAAACTGTGATATAAGATCTTCCAACAAACAAAAGTCCAGGACCATATGGCTTCACAGGTGAATTCTATCAAACATTTAGAGAAGAGCTAACACCCATCCTTCTCAAACTCTTCCAAAAATCTGCAGAGGAAGGAACACTCCCAAACTCATTTTATGAGGCCACCATCACCCTGACTCCAAAACCAAAGATACTACAAAAAAAGAAAATTACAGGTCAATATCACTGATGAATATAGATGCAAAAATCCTCAACAGAATACTAGCAAACAGAATCCAACAACACCTTAAAAGGATCATACAACATGATCAAGTGGGATTTCTCCCAGGGATTGAATGATTCTTCAATATATGCAAATCAATCAATGTGATACACCATATTAACAAATTGAAGAAGAAAAACCATATGATCATCTCAATAGATGCAGGAAAAGCTTCTGACAAAATTCAACACCGATTTATGATAAAAATTCTCCAGAAAGTGGACCTAGACGGAACGTACTTCAACATAATAAAGGCCATATACAACAAACCCAAAGCAAATATCATTCTCAATGGTGTAAAACTGAAAGCGTTTCCTCTAAGATCAGTAACAAGACAAGGATGTCTACTCTCACCACTATTATTCAACATAGTTTTGTAAGTCCTGGCCACAGCAATCAGAGAAGAAAAAGAAATAAAAGGAATACAAATTGGAAAAGAAGTAAAACTGTCACTGTTTGCAGATGACATGATACTACACATAAAGAATCCTGAAAATGCCACCAGAAAGCTACTAGAGCTAATCAATGAATTTGGTAAAGTTGCAGGGTACAAAATTAATGCACAGAAATCTCTTGCCTTTCTATACACTAATGATGAAAAATATGAAAGAGAAATTAAGGAAACACTTCATTTACCACTGAACAAAAAGACTAAGATACCTAGGAATAAGCATACCTAAGGAGACAAAAGACCTGTATGCAGAAAACTATAAGACACTGATGAAAGAAATTAAAGATGATACTAACAGATGGAGAGATATACCATGTTCTTGACTTGGAAGAATCAATATTGTGAAAATGACTATACTACCCAAAGCAATCTACAGATTCAATGTAATCCCTATCAAATTACCAATGGCATTTTAAAATTTGTATGGAGACACAAAAGACCCCGAATAGCCAAGGCATTCTTGAGGGAAAAAAACGGAGTTGGAGGAATCAGACTCCCTGACTTCAGACTATACTACAAACCTACAGTAATCAAGACAATATGGTACTAGCACAAAAACAGAAACATAGATCAATGGAACAAGATAGAAAGCCCAGAGGTAAATCTATGCACCTATGGTCAACTAATCTATGACAAAGGAGGTAAGGATATACAATGGAGAAAAGACAGTCCCTTCAATAAGTTGTGCTGAGAAAACTGGACAGCTACATGTAAAAGAATGAAATTAGAACACTCCCTAACACCATACACAAAAATAAACTCAAAAGGGATTAGAGATCTAAATGTAAGACCAGACACTGTAAAACTATTAGAGGAAAACATAGGAAGAACACTCTTTGACATAAATCACAAGATCTTTTTTGATCCACGTCCTAGAGTAATGGAAATAAAAACAAAAATAAACAAATGGGACCTAATGAAACTTAAAAGCTTTTTCACAGCAAAGGAAACCATAACGAAGATGAAAAGACAGCCCTCAGAATGGGACAAAATATTTGCAAATGAATCAACAGACAAAGAATTAATCTCCAAAATATATAAACAGCTCATGCAGCTCAATATTTAAAAAACAAACAGCCCAATCCAAAAACGGGCAGAGGACCTAAATAGACATTTCTCCCAAGAAGACATACAGATGGCCAAGAGGCACATGAAAAGCTGCTCAACATCACTAATTATTAGAGAAATGCAAATCAAAACTGCAATGAGGTGTCACCTCACACCAGTTAGAATGGGCATCATCAGAAAATCTACAAACAACAAATGCTGGAGAGGGTGTGAGCAAAAGGGAACCCTCTTGCACTGTTGCTGGGTATGTAAATTGATACAGCCACTATGGAGAACAGTATGGAGGTTTCTTTAAAAACTAGAAATAGAATTACCATATGACCCAGCAATCCTGCTACTGTGCCTATACCCAGAGAAAACCATAAATCAAAAAGACACATGCACCCCAATGTTCATTGCAGCACTGTTTACAATAGCCAGGTCATGAGAGCAACCTAAATGCCCATCAACAGACAAATGGATAAAGAAGATGTGGTACATATATGCAGTGGAATATTACTCAGCCATAAAAAGGAACGAAATTGGGTCATTTGTAGAGACATGGATGGATCTAGAGACTGTCATACAGAATGAAATAAGTCAGAAAGAGAAAAACAAATATCGTATATTAACACATATATGTGGAACGTAGAAAAATGGTACAGATGAACTAGTTTGCAGGGCAGATATTGAGACACAGATGTAGAGAAGAGTATGGACACCAATGGAGGAAAGCAGTGAGGGGTGGTGGTGGGGGTGTGATGAATTGGGAGATTGGGATTGACATGTATACACTGATGTGTATAAAATGGATGACTAATAAGAGCCTGCTGTATAAAGAAATAAATAAAATACAATGGGATAATAATAAAAAACAAAACAAAACTGGATTGTTTTCCAATCCAACATATTAGTTACACCCAATATGTAAGGCACAAAAATATTGTAATGGAAAGTATAGAAAAAGATACCCCAGCCAAATAACAACTAAAGTGTTAGTGTTCCTAGCTCTGTAGTTTTAATAAAATACTAAACACAATACAGTTCCAGGCAGATAATTTTACTGGAAATAGACGGGCTTAGTTTGTACTGATGCAAGGTTCATTTCACCAGGAAGTTGAGTTCATATGCCTCTATAACATAGCTTCATAATGAATATGCTTCTGGTGCCCATGTCACATCCTCTCTCCCACCTTTGATCTCTGCTCCAGGGGTACTGGACAGCTCTGTTCAAGTTCAGACTTAATTGTCAGTATCCTAGCTCAAGCCCACCCCCACCCACGGGGCCAACACTTGGGGCCTTCATCAGAGCCTCAGAAGTCTGTGGGCAAATGTAGTCCAGATGTTTGGGGTAGTCAAGGTCCCTGGGAATAATCCCTGCAGAAGTTGAAGTATAAGTTCTCCCATCTCCTGTCCCTTGGATGGATGGTCTGGGAGATTTCTGCATGCTTATTGGTGAAATGGAGCCTCATTTCTCACAAGAGCAACCTTAACAGTATTTTATATGGCTTTTCCTCCTTCTTTACCACCTCCCATTTCCCCAAGTCCTGCTTCCTGGGATTGATTGTCTCCAAAATAAGCCACCTGCACCCAAGCACGTTCAGGCTCTGCTTTCAGGGAACCCAGCCAGGCAAAGCCAGCTTGGATGAGTGCTTTAGGAAATGTTCCTGAAGAGGTGAGACATAGCCCAGAGAAGTTTGGATGGGGTCTGGGAAGAGTAATTAAGACTCAATGCTCTCAATCAGAGCATGCACTGGAGCTTAGGCCCTTGGGAAGAGGCCTCAGGCAGCTGGGGAAACAGTTCAGGTCAGAGGATGTTTGGGGAAAAGGAGAGGAGAGGATGGGCCCCCAAAAAAGGAGAAGGACCACCAAGACCACCTCTGGCATCCTCCCTTCCTGTCAACCCTGGTACTCCTGAGGCCCAGGCATTCAGCAGAAATTCCCATCTCCTCTCTTTCTGGCTGTTACCCCACCTCACATTCCAGCAAAAGCTCAGTCTGGTGCAGAAATGCAACCTTGCTTCTGGGCACAGGTATCACAAAATCAGAGGCCTCCTCATTTTAGTGAGTTTTTTTAAAATTGAAGTACAGTTGATTTACAACATTGTGTTAGTTTTAGGAGGACAGCAAAGTGATACATATTTAATGTATATATCTATATTCTTTCTTTTTATTCTTTTCCATTATAAGTTATTACAAGATAAACACAAAGATTTATTGTATAGCACAGGAAACTATATTCACATCATGTTTTGATTTGTTAACAAAATAATTGGAGTTTTTCACAGCCAACATAAACTAACAGTAAGTTCTCCCATGTGGAAAACCCAGCCTCCAGGCTCTGCAGTTCTCATGCAGCCTCCAAGTGAGAAAGGTCTTGGGCAGAGAGGCCTGGGTTCCAGACCCAGCTGGAGACAGCCTCCTGGCTTGATGACTTCAGGATAGTCACCAACCCTCTCATGTCACAATTTCTTAGCTGTGTAGCGGGAATAAGACTATTCAGGTCCTTTCCTACCCGGCAGGTACATGGTCCTGGAGTTTGAAAGCAAAGTGCTCTGTGGGGAGCCTCAAGTTACATACTGGGCGGATGCCTTTTTCAATCCAAAAAAACATTGATGCCCACCAGATGTTAGGTTGTGTGCTAGGCGTTGTATAAAATTCAAAATGCCAAAGCCAACTAACCAAGAGCCTGTCAACTCTCCCCTTTTTACCTGAATTACCTGGATTCTCACCCAACCCCTGTCCTTCCATCTTTTCCCCAAGTTCTTCCATCATCATGAAATGGAGCTGGGCTCTGTGGGGCCCTCCTGGGTACAAATCATTTTAGTGTCCCCACTTCTTGTTTGTAGGAAATAAGCTTCATTCAGCTTCCTTGACCTTCCCTGAGTTCCAAAGGGCAGATTCAAACAGTTGCTAATCAGGGAAGGGAAAGGGTGGAGAAACAAAGGAGAAGCAGTCCAGAAACTAGTGCAGCAATAAAGCAAGGTCCTGGTTCCTACTCAAGGAATATACATAGCAATACCTTTGAGCTCTTCTGCAGGAACTAAGGCTCCCACCCATGTGGAGGATGGTAACTTCAGGCTGAGCACAAGATTCCTGGAACACTGCCCTGTTACCTCATCATCAACCAATGAGAAGAAAGTCTGCACGCAGTGGAAGATAATGTAGACCTTGACCCCCTTCTCAAATAATTCTTCCTTTAAAAATTTTCATGGTAGCTTCCTCTGCTGTAGGCCCGAGAGGTTGCTGCCAACATGGGCAAGATCATGAAACCCGGGAAGGTGGTGCTGGTCCTGGCCGGTCGCTACTCCGGACGCAAAGCAGTCATCGTAAAGAACATTGATGATGGCACCTCAGACCGACCCTACAGGCATGCTCTGGTGGCTGGAATTGATCGCTATCCCTGCAAAGTGGCAGCTGCCATGGGCAAGAAGAAAATTGCCAAGAGGTCAAAGATCAAGTCTTTTGTGAAAGTTTATAATTATAATCACCTCATGCCTACATGGTACTCTGTGGATATCCCCTTGGACAAAACTGTTGTCAACAAGGATGTCTTCAGAGACCCTGCTCTCAAACACAAGGCCCAACGAGAGGCCAAGGTCAAGTTTGAGGAGAGATACAAGACTGGCAAGAACAAATGGTTCTTTCAGAAGCTGCGGTTTTAGGTCTGTCTTGTTTCAGTCATTAAAAATACAAAAATACAAAAAAAAAAAAACTTTCATGGTAGAGCAAATCTTGGGATTTAGCTTTTAGACATGAGTCCACCTTCTCCCCAGGTTGCCAGCCTCCTGAATAAAGCAATCTTTCCTTTCCAACCAACACTTGCCACTCGAGTTTTGGCTTTTGAGTGGCAAGCAGTCGAACCTGAGTTCAGTAACACTGACTCCATGCTGCTTCTCCCCCAGGATCTCATCCTGCCTTTCTTCCTATCAGTGTCTCCCTCAGTACTGGCTCTTACCTTTTATCCTTCAGTACTCTCATATTTTTCACATTCTGAAGAAAAGTTCATCTTTACCTTTTCTTTGTCAATGTCTCCCCAGTATTGTCAACTGAACTGTGCTTTCAGCTCTTAACCCAATCCAAACCAGGAGATAGCAAACTTTTCCTGCAAAGGGTGAGATATTTTATGCTTTTCAGGCCATGTGGTCTCTGTTACAATTACTTAACTCTGGCACTTTAGCCCAGGGGCAGCCATAGATAATACATAAACATGTAGGCATGTCTGTGTTCCAATAAAACTTTATTTACAAAGACAGGCTAGATTTGGTCCACAGGGTATAATTTGTGGGCTCCTGACCTAGGCAGTGCTTCTTAAATGTTAGTGTGCACATGAATAACCTGGGAATCTTGTTAAAATGCAGTCTCTGATTCAGTAGATCTAAGCTAGGGCTCAGCGGTCTGCATTTCTAACAAGCTCTCAGGTGATGCTGATGTGGTTGGTCTCAGGAATGATACTCTCGATGACTTCTGTGACAGGTACAGCCATTCCAAGTCTCTTCTCTCTTTCTGCCTCCCAACAGAGAGGCTGGAAAAGCCCCCAAAAAGCACTTTCTCATCTACCCCTGTTGCCAGGGTGGCCATATGGGTCAGTTCTGGCAAATATGATGAAAGCAAAATTCTGGAGGTCTTTCAAGAAGCTCATGAATTGCACCTTTCTCTCCCTCCTGAGTTCTCGACAATTTGAGAATTAAGACAAAGGAGTAGCATTTGAAGGCCTGAAATATCACCCTTATTACTTAAAAATGCTAAGTTATTGTAGAACACAGTTTATTGTGAAATGGACCTGTTAACTGAATTACAGAAGTCTGACTAACTCCTCCCAGGTTGACTAGAATAGGTTTCCCTATCTGGATAGAGAGGTATGGCTAAGACTTATGGCTCAAAGGAGCAGAGGAGAACTGGTAGCTGCAGGCAGGCTCTCTCCCTAGAGGAAAACTAGAGGTGCTTAGCTGAGCAAGCCCAGTTTATTCTTCCCAAATTTAGCAACCAGCCACATCATTCCATCTCCCCTGGGATAGGGTAAATACAGGGGTAGAGAGGAGCTGGAAGTGTATCAAAAAGAAGGAAACCATTTCAAGTGAGACAGCCACATCACTCCCCCTCCAATGATCTCTACTTTTTTGTTCTCTTAACATATTTGGTTTAACTACTAAACCGTCAGTCAAGAGGTGATGTGCAGAGTGATAGGGAAGTCCCACACCCACCTGCCTGAGACTGTAACAACCAATTTTTTTGCCTTTGGTATTTTTCTGGGAACACCAATGGGCAATTCCCACTTTTCCCACACCAAGCATCTGAAATGTGTCCTAAGGCTACATTAAGTAAACCCCAAATTTATTTTGAACACAGGACCAAAATTCATCCCCTATCTTACTTATTGCTCAAATTATATTCAGCCATGTTGTCCACATAACTAATCAGAATTTGTGAATATATTCATTCAACAAATATTTTATGAACATCTGCTTTGTTCCAGGCAGTGTTCCAAGTGCTAAGGATACAACAGTGTACAAAGATAAACATTCCTGCCCTAATGTAGCTCATAGTCCAATGAGGGGAATAGATAAGAAACAATCATTATAATAAATAAGTGATATTACATGTTTGAAATGGTAAGCATCATGGAAAAAAAGAAAAAAAGTAGAGCAGGGAAGAAGGATCAGGAGTGCTGCGGGGGAAGGTGGAATGTTACAGTGTAAAAGTTTGTCAGAATAGGTCTCTTCAGGAAGATTGCATTGAGAAATTACTTGAAGTGGGGGGTTAACAAAGCAGATCATTGGAGGAGTGTTAGTGAGGGGCAGATTGCCTGAAGTGGAGTGAACAAAAGAAGGGGAGATCAGAGATGTAATGCAGGGTCAGATCAAGAGGGGTCCTTGCAGAGGAATGGCTTGATCTAATTTGTATTTTCATTTTTTTAATTTTTTTTACATTTTTTTAAAATTGAGGTAACATTGGTTTATAACACTATATAAGTTTCATGTGTACATTATATTTAGACTTCTATATACATTACAGTGTGCTCACCACCAAAATTTACTTTCTATCCATCACCATACAGCTGATACCCTTTACCCATTTCTCCACCCCCACCCACTCTGGAGTCACCACTCTGTTCTTTGTATCTATGTGTTTGCTTTTATTTAGTTTTGTTTGTTCATTTATTTGAGTTTTTTGTTTGTTTGTTTGGTTGGTGGGTTGGTTTTGTTTTTTATATTCCACATATGAGTGAAGCCATATTGTATTTGTATTTCTCTGATTTATTTCACTGAGCAAGGACCCTCAAGGTCCATCCATCTTGTCACAAATGGCAAGATTTTACCTTTTTAATGGCTGAGTAGTATTCTATTGTGTGTGTGTATACATGTGTGTATCACTTCTTCTTTATCCATTCATCAATTGATTGTTTCCATATCTTGGCTATTGTAAATAAAGCTACAATGAGCATAGGGGTGCATATACCTTTTCAAATTAGTGTTTTAATATTCATCAGATAAATACCCAGAATTGGAATAGCTGGATCATATGTTAGTTCTATTCTTAATTTTTTGAGGAATCTCTATACTGTTGTCCATAGTGGCTGCACCAATTTACATTCCCACCAACAGTGTATGAGGATTCCCTTTACTCCACATTCTCTCCAACCCTTGTAATTTCTTGCCTTTTTTAAATTGAGGTATAGTTGACTTACCATGTTGTGTTAGTTTCTGGTGTACAGCAAAGTCATATATATATATCTTTTTCATATACTTTTCCTCTATGGTTTATTACGGGATATTGAATATAGTTCCCTGTGCTACACAGGAGGACCTGGTTGTTTATCTATTTTATATATAGTAGTTTGTATCTTTGAATCCCAAACTCCTAATTTATCCCTCCCCCATCCCCTTTCCCCTTTGGTAAACATGTTTGTTTTCTATGTCTGTGAGTTTGTTTCTGTATTGTAAATAAGTTCATTTGTATCACATTTTAGGTTCCACATGTAAGTGATATCATGTGGTATTTGTCTTTCTCTTTCTGACTTACTTCACTTAGTATGATAATCTCTAGATCCATCCATGTTGCTGAAAATAGCATTATTTCATTCTTTTTCATAGTTAATACTCTATTGTGTGTGTGTGTGTGTGTATATATATATATATACCCCACATCTTCTTTACCCATTCATCTGTCCATAGGCTGCTTCCATGTCTTGGCTATTGTAAATAGTGCTGCTATAGACATTAGGGTGCATGTATATGTTCAAATTAGTTTTCTCTAGATATATGCCCAGAAGTAGGATTTCTGGAGCATATGGTATCTCTATTTTCAGTTTTTAAAGTAACCTCCATACTGTTTTCCATAGTGGCTGCACCAATTTACATTCTCACCAACAATGTAGGAGGCTTCCCTTTCCTCCACACCCTCTCCAGAATTTGTTATTTGTAGATTTTTAATGACGGCTATTCTGACTGGTGTGAGGTGATACCTCATTTTAGTTTTGATTTGTGCTTCTCTAATAGTGATGCTGAGCATCTTTTCATGTGCCTATTGGCCATATGTATGTCTTCTTTGGAGAAATGTCTATTTAGGCTTTCTACCCATTTTTTGATAGGGTTGTTTATTTTTTTTATTATTAAGTTGTATGAGCTGTGTGTATATTTTGAAAATTAAGCCCTTGTTGGTCACATCATTTGCAAAAGTTTTCTTCCAGTCCATAGGTTGCTTTTTCATTTTGTTTATACTTCCCTTTGCTGTGCAAAAGCTCATAAGTTTGATTAGGTCCCATTTGTTTAGTTTTGGTTTTATTTCCATTGCCTTGGGCAACTGACCAAAGAAAACATTGGTACAATTTATGTCAGACAATGTTTTCCCTATGTTCTCTTCTAGGAGTTTTATGGTGTCATGTCTTACATTTAAGTTTTTAAGCCATTTTGAGTTTATTTTTTGTGCACGGTGTGAGGGAGTGTTCCTTGCCTTTTTGACAATAGCCATTCTAACATGCATGAGGTGACATCTCATTGTGGTTTTTATTTGCATTTTCCTAATAATTAGTGATGTTGAACGTCTTTTCATGTGTCTGTTCGTCATCTGTGTATCTTCTTTTGAAAAATGTCTATTCAGCTCCTCTGATAATTTATGCTTCTAAAGGATCACCCTGGTTACTGTGTCAAGAACAGAAAGCAGGAAAGAAAGAGTAGAAACAACTCAAAGGAGGAGGTTCTGACAGGTGAGAGGAGGTGGTGGCTTGGATAAGAATGATAGTAGTGGAGGAGGTGAGAAGAGGTTGAATCCTCGATAAATCTTCAAGGTAGAACCAAAAGGATTTCTTGGCCATTTGGGTATGAGAAAGAAAAGAGTCAAGGATTCCATGATCATGCTTGCATTAAGATTGATAATATACTTGATCTTAGGGACTTCAGGAATGGCAGAGTAAAGAGCTTAGCAGACCCTCTCCACAGAAAAACAGCAAGTTAAGTGGCAAGAATTATTTTTTAAAAACATTTCGCAGTCTCTGGAATTGTCTTTAGGGCACACAGTAAGTGGAGAAAGATTCACTGAAAAAAATCAACAAAATCTCAGTAAGAACAGCAAGAGCCATGACCTGCTCCCTCTTTCCTCATCTCTTTGTATGGAAACTCTATTGCAGGTGAATGTGGTCAAAAGATAGGGGTTTCCTTTTCCTTCAGTTCCTAAAGTTTCACTCTGGGTAGGGCAAGTCTCCAGTGTTTCTCATGTTCTTCTAGCCCTCATGTTCCTCCAGCCCCATATTCTAGGTGAGTGTGGATGAAAGGACTGAGATGCTCTTCCCCCCACCCAGACCCTATTTGTATAGTGGAAGCTTTAGGTGTGGCAAGTTGAAAATACTGAGACTTTAATTACCCTTGCCCCTGCTCATTCATCAGGTAGAGGTTCCATGCTGAGAGGGGAAATCTAAGAATACAAGAGGCTACCACCCTTCCTGATACTACTTACATAGAAAGAGTATCATTCCAAAAGAAATAGGCCACTCTCCCTACTCCAGGTCCTGTGCAGTGGTGCAAAATTTCTTTCTGGGGGAAGAGACAGGAGAACGAAAAGCTCCATAGTATGGCCCAAGAGGACTATTTGGAAGATAATAGGGAAAAATGCATGCTTAAGAGTGTTGTTGAAAACAAGGAGACCTTTGCGAAGGCTAATTGAGAGGGGGCTGGCAGCTCCACAATACTGGTAACAACAAATGAAGTGGCAGAGTGACTAGAAGTCTAACAGAAAGTTTAACAGAAGTTTAACAGGGTAAAACAGCCAAGAAGAATACTCCTGGGGTCAAAGTTGGCTCTGGAGGTCAGGAAGGCTGTGCACATGTCATAGTCTACATGCACTGGAGAGCAATCAAAGGTAGACATGGATCAAACTTGTAAGCATTCCCCAAACCACACACAGATTAATTAACAAAGGGCAGAAGACTCATAGGCACAGTGTGTTTAAGCACAACCTCTTATGAAACAGTGGCTATACAATAAGCTACTCTGACTCAAAGGAAATTCTAAGCAGCCAGGATTAAAAATAAAACCACACACATCCCTAGAAGTCTTGACAAATGTATTCAAGCTAAGGCTGTGTTCTTTCAGGAGTGATAAATAAAGAACTTCCAAGCAGCTAGCCTCTGGCTGAATATGGGATCAAAACATAAATTCCCTGGACAGTGATAGCAACCTCCAACCTACACACATATACAAAAAAAAGAGAGAGAGAGAAAGAGAGAGAAAGAAAAATCTAACTGGCTGAAGGGACCTAAGCACAAACTTTGACTGATAAGTAGCTTATGTGGATTCAAGGATAACCCTTCGGTAGCCATAAAAAAATCTGAGCAGGGACATCAAATGCTGCCCACTGAAAGGGAAATCTACCACAAAATTAGCCCAGCCAAGTCACTAAACAAATAAATGAACTATCAAAGCAAACAACAATGTCAACCCCAGAGGAGGAAAGGAGTCAGTATCCAGAGTTGCTATATAATCTAAAATATCTACTTTAAAAAAAAATTATGAGACATACAAAGGAAAGTGTGGCCTATACATAAGGAAGAAAGCAACTGCAAATAGAAATTACCTTTGAACAGGCCCAGATGATGGACAAAGCAGACAAAAACTCCAAAGTAACTATTATAAATATGTTGAAAGAACTGAAAGGAGCCATGCCTAAAGAACCAGAGGAACATGTGAAAAAATAATACCCCATCAAATAGAGAACATGAATAAAAAATAGAAATTATAAAATAGAACCAAGTGGAAATTGTGAGGGTAAAAATTACAATAACCAAAATGAAAAATTCACTAAAAGGTTTCAACCGTAGATGTGAGCTGGTAAAATAAAGAATCAGAAAACCAGAAGATAGATCAGTAGATACTACATAATCTGAAGAACAGAGAGGGGAAAAAATATTGAAGAAAAATTTACAGAGCTTTGGAGAAATGTAGAATACCAATAAGTGCATCCACATACATGTAATGGGAGTACCAGAAGAGGAAGCAAAAAGTGGGGTGGGCAGAAAAAACATTCAAAGTGGCTGAATACTGACCAAATTTAATGAAATATATTAATCTACACATCCAAGAATCTCAACAAACTCCTGTAAGGCAAACCTAAACAGATCTATACCCAGATATATCACAGTCAAATTGTTGAAATCCAAATATAAAGAAAAAATTTTGAAAACAGTAAGAAAAAATGACTCATCACATAAAAAAGGATGCCAATAAGATTAACAGCTGACTTCTCATCAGAAAGAGTGGAGGCCAGAAGTTAGTGAGATAACGTATTCAACGTGCTGAAAGTTAAAACCTTCAACCAAAAATATTATAGCCAGCAAAACTATCTTTCAAAAATGGTGGCAAAAGAAAGATATGACCAGATAAACAAAAGCAGAGAATTCATTGATAGCAGACCTACCTTATAAGAAATATTAAAGGAAGTTCTTCAGGAGGAAGCTTATAACTCTAGACAGTATTTTAAAGCCGTAGCAAAAAACATAGAGTGCCAGTAAAGGTAATTGTATAGATAATTATAAAAGACATTATAATAGCATATTTATTCTCTTATCTTTCTTTTAAAGAGTGATTGCATAAAGCAATATGTATATAATTGTATTAGTGAATGTGTAAAATGTAGAAATGTGATATATTTAACAATAACAGCAAACAGAAGGCAGGTAGAAACAAGATGCATTAGGGTGAAAAAATTAATTAAAACAGATGGTAACTGGAATCCATAGGACTAAATTAAGAAAACCAGAAATGGAAAATAAGAAGGTTAATACAACAAACATAAATACATTTGTTTTCCTTTCTTGTCTTGGTTTCTATAAAAGACATACAATTATATAAATTAATAATTATAGCAATGTATTTTTAGATGTAATTTGTGCAACAATAAAAGGGGAATAAAAGGGGAGAGGGTATGGAGCTATATAGGGCAACATTTTTTGAATTCATTGGAATTATGCTAATGAAATCTGAAGTAAATTTAATAAGTAAGCTGTATATTGTAAGCCCTGGAGCAACTGCTATCTCCCCATCTCCCCTACACTCAAACCCCTGGTAATTACATTCTACTTTCTATTCCTAAGGGTTCAGCTTTTTTTTTCTTTTAGATTTCACATATAAGTGAGATCATACAGTGTTTGTCTTTCTCTGTCAGGCTAATTTCACACTGGGAAAAGAATAGTCCTTTTAACAAACTGTCCTGAAACTACTGGAATCCACATGCAAAAGAATGTATTTGGACCCTTACCTCACATCATACACAAAAATTAACATGAAATGGATCATAGACCTAAATGTAAGAGCTAAAATTGTAAAAATCTTAGAAAAAAATCATAGGTGTAAATTTTTGTGACCTTGGAAATTATTCCTTAGGTACGACACCAAAAGCATAAGCAATGAAAGAAAAAATACATAAATTGGACTACATTGGACTACAATAAAAGAAAAACACAACTTCTGTGCTGCAAATTAATGCTGCCACTAACAAAGTGAAATGATAATCCATAATATGGGAGGGGATTATCAAATCATATGTCTGATAAGGGACTTATATCCAGAATATATAAAGAATACTTCAATAATAAAATACAACACAATTTTTAAATTGGCAAACAATTTGAAGAGATATTTCTCCAAAGAAGGTATATAAATAGCCAATAAACACATAAAAAGACACGACAGCATTACTCATTAGAGAAATGCAAATAAAAACTACAATGAAATGCCACTTCATGCCCCCTAGGATGGCTATAATAAAAAGAGCAGGCAATAAAATGTGTTGGCAAAGATGTGAAGAATTTGGAACACTTGCACACTGTTGGTGGGAATTTTAAATGGTGCAACCACTTTGGAAACAATTTTTTCCTCAAAATGTGAAACATAGAATTAGCATATCCCCCAGCAATTCCACTCCAGGTATATACTCAAGAGAAATGAAAACATTTACATCCTCACAAGAACTTGTACATGAATGTTTATAGCAGCATTATTCATAATAGTCAAAAAGTGGAAACAACCTAAATGTCCATCAACTGATGTATGGAGAAGCAAAATATGTTTATTTTCAAACAATGTAACATTATTCAGCAATAAAAAGGAGTTAAGTATGATACATGCTACAACATTGTTGAACCTTGAAAATATGCTAAACGAAAGAAACCAGTCACAAAATACCACATATTGTATTATTCTCTTTATAGGAAAAGTCCAGAATAGGCAAACCTATAGAGACAGAAAGTAAATTAGTGGTTGCCTTGGACTGGGGGGCATGGAATGGAGGAATGGGGAATGACTGCTAATGGGCATGGATTTTCTTTTAGAGGTAATGAATACAATCTAAATTTATATGGTGTTAAAATAGATAGCTAGTGGGAAGCAGCTGCATAGCACAGAGAGATCAGCTTGGTGCTTTGTGACCACCTAGAAGGGTGGGATAGGAAGGGTGGGAGGGAGATGCAAGAGGGAGGGTATATGGGGATATATGTATACATACAGCTGATTCACTTCATTATACAGCAGAAACTAACACAACATTGTAAAGCAATTATACTCCAATAAAGATGTTAAAAAAATTTTTTACATGGTGTTGATGGTTGCACAACCTTGTGAATAAACTAGAAAACACTTTAAGTGGGTGAAATTTATGGTGCATATAATAAGTCTCAGCAAAGATGTATTTAAATGTTCATATTAAGATGTTCCAATAATTAAATGCATAGCCGTTTCAGTAGTAAAATGCTAACATATAGTGTTGCCCCAAATTTGAAAATAAACCCACTTTCTTCAAATATTTATTCTTCAAATATATTTTCTTCAAAAAATACATCCAGCCCTGACCTCTTTCTGAATTCCAGTCCACATTTTCTACTGCATGTAGGGCTCCCCATCTGGATTTCATTGTCCTCTCATGCTCACAAATTTCCCCCAAATCTGGTCTACCTCTTAGGTGCTTCTCTCTAGTGATAGCCCCACCATTTTTGCAATCTTCTACACTGAAAATCTCAGTGCCATCTCTGATTACTACATCTCCCTTGTTCATAAGTCCAGGTGATTTCACTTCTGCCCAAGTTCACCCATTCTCTACCTCACCTCCATGCCAGCTATTGCTGCCTTAGTTCAGACTCTTAGGTTTGCTCCTGAATTAGTGAGACCTCTACTTTCACCAACAAACCTGTGCCAAAGCCAGATTAACATTCTCAAGAAGAGCACTGGTCATGTCACACTAAAGCTCAACAGCTCTCAGTGGTTTCCTGTGCTTGTTGAGTCCAAATTCCTTCTTCTGGAAAAACAGAAGTTGGGGATATTTTATCCCCAAGCTATCTTTATCTGACTCTGATGATTCCCTTCAAAAATACTTTACATTAAAAACTATCTACTCTTTCCTTTGAGTGTCACTAAACATCCCCACTTCCTTGACTTTGCCTTATACATCATTTCTTCTTGTCCAAGAATCTCCAAAATTCCTGGTCAGGCTCCTCCATGAAGTTTTTCCCAAGCTGGAAGTGATTTCTCCTTCTTCTAAACTCTCTTCAAACTCTATCATACACCAGCATGCCACAGATTACTCTCTATCAGATATTATAACTCTCTAGGTCCATTATGTATTTTGTTGTTATCTCTAACCTTCTTCTTCACTTCATCTCTTTTCTTTCTTCAATATTGCATCCAGTCTTTGCTATGGGATTCTTAAGTGCCTAATTTGTGCTTGACTTGTCATTCTCAGAGCCTCTAGCTCAGTGCCAGACACTTAATAGTACTCAGTAAATGCTCATGGAAACAAAGGAGGGAGGAGAAACAGAAGGTGTGCTTCCTGACTTTAAGGAACTTAGCTCATGTAGAAGCTGAACAAAAATTTTTTGATGCTTGACAGGATGAGGAAATTATGACAATAAACATGTCTCACAAAGGGGACATTTAACAACACTGAGAGGAACTAGAAGAGATTACTGATTGCGGTGAGATTTTAATACAAGGATATGGAATGAAGAACATTCCAGGTTAAGGGAATAGCATCAACAAATAGCCAAGTTCACACATTTGCAAGAGGTGAACTGTGAAATATGATTGATGAGTAAGGTGCATGCTTGTATGAAAGAGGGAAGGGTTCTGTAGTTGGAGATAAGACTTGAAAATTACATTGGAGACTGATCATGGAAAGTGTTGGATTGCAGGGTAGAGAATTTGGACTTTATTCTGCAGGCAATGAGTAGCCCTTAAGATATTTATTTGACCAATGAAAGAGCTCAGGGTTTAAAGGAGGCAGAAAGGTAACTTCCTATAAAACAGCTTAGTGACCAGCTGCCAATTTGCCTTATTTGTAAATCTGGGTGATCAGCTGCTGATTTGCCTTATTTGTAAATTCAGCTATGGGTGCCTGGAAATATAGGGGATGATGGGATTACATTTTAAAGGGACATCAAAAAATTCAGCTTCACTTTTAAAAAAATTATAAAAACCTCTATTTTCTTAAAGTACATGCAAGTTAACCAAAGTCTCCAGGGTCTGTTTGGATCATGTTTACTTTGGTACCTTGAAAGCTTGGCAGTTGTTTAGAAACTCAACTACAACTCACTTTTAAACAAAATCACCCTTGAGAATGGTGGGTTTGAGCTATCTCAATATATTAACTTGACATTATGAGGCAGTTATGCTGCAGGTTCAGAGGGCTGATTAAATCTTAAAATGAGCACAGAACAGGTGCCAAAAAGCACACACTTTAAATTGGATCCTTCAATAGAAGAGACAAAGAGGAAAAAGCAGCAACATAAATGGAGGCTATTTTATCGTTTAAAAGGAGACCTCCTCTGTGTCAGACAGGAAAATCTAGCATCAGATCCCATGTCTTTTCTTTAAGACTGTGGATATACAGAGAAAAGCCCAAATTGACAGGGATAGAAGGAAACTGAGGCTCCAAGCTACATGTAAACCATTTGGAAGGAAGAAAGGAATGTTAAATACTAACAAAGGATTCAGTGAGAATTTCAATTTGCTATAGAAATTAGTCATTGTATATATAATTTTTAATCAAATTCAACAGTTTTAACCCATAAGGCAGAGATATTTTTGCTCATTGGTAATAATCATATGCTTCTCCACATTTCACACCCTCCCTGTTAGGTAGAGGCTAGGTGCCTGGTTCTGGCCAAGGGGCTGAGAGCAGAAATGATGTATGTTACTTGTAAGTTGAGGCACTTAGGAGCTGGTGTCCTCCCCTCCATGCTTTCTCTTCCCTTGTTACAATTGTCTTGGAGGCCCTAGTTTCTAAATAAATCAGCTGAGAAATAGTGGCATATCTATCAACCTAGGTTCTGGAGTGAAAAATAGTTATGTTAAGCCACTGAGATATTAAGGTTTATTTGTACCATATCATAGCCTAGTCTATTCTACTAATTCATTCTACTAATTCATTCACCATTTCTTTCATTGTGTTAAATCCCCTAATTTGGGGCTGGACACGTGGCTACCCAAAATGAAGATTATATTTCTCAACCTCCCTAATGGCTGAGAGAAGCAATATGTTTAAAATCCAGCCAAATGTCTGTAAGTGAAACTACTGTCTCTTCCTTAAAAGCAGCTGTAATATACCTTTTGCTCTTCTTCTTTGTCCTCTTCTTTATCTTGCTACCTGGAATGTAGATACTGCTATCTTGGACTAGAGGTCAAGGCCACAAGTACAGCAGCAACAGTAAAAGAAGCCAGAGTCCCTGATAGCATGGAGCACCATACCAACTGTGGACAGCCTGCCCAAAAATTTATGTGAGTAAGAAATACATTTTTACCTTAAGCCATTGTTGTTTCCAGAATCTTCCATATATTCAGATGTGTGACCATGTCAACCAGACCTATATCCAGTGGATTATCTGACTTTTTCACTTCTGCAAAAGAGTGGCAAAAGGGCAGAATCAGCACCAGCACTGCTCAGTCAAGAGGATAGCTTAAATAGTTCCCTCAGGTTGCTTAGGAAAGCTCGACAACCCTTCAAGCAAAAAGATCCAGAAGCAGAGGATATTTGAGGATGTAGGTATGGTTAGCACAGAAGAGTCTCTGATTTACTTAGAAAGACAGTCCTACCTAGGAGAAAGAGGCCATAATTATTAATAACAATTTAGAGTCCATTCCTCTTCCTCTTCTTGTCCCTGAGGTCAAATCCCAGAAGAAATAAAAACCAACATCCTCTCCCTGATTTGATTTGATTTTTATATTTTTAGGTTTCCCACTTTTCAGAAGAAATTCTTTCCCCATTTTGATTGAAACACATTGCTACTTATTTCCCAGGCTTGCATTCATTTCTTAGTTTTTCCCTTCATGGTAAATGGTCCCTTCTACATAGTAAAATCTCAGTGGGTATGATATTTCCTTATTCTTTGTGTCCATTTCATTCCCATAATCCATGGTTTGATATTGAGAATATTATTCTGCTATGGAATGAAATGACCCCTGTATCTAATGAACAACCTAGAAGGAACGAAAGCTCCACAAAGACAGGGATTCTTATCTGTGTATTTCTAGTACCTAGAAAAGTACCTTGCATATCATAGGAATTCTACAAATATTTGTTGAATTTAATATCTACTAGTCTTCTCTACTTAGCCTCACCACTATCCTACTATTTATCTCTAAGTTATATCACCTTATGTGTGTTCAATGTACAGAAATATCCTGAGTGGCCAACTGCCAGAATCTAGAAAAAAATAAATTTTGGACTTAAATAAACTATTAGACATCTATTTTTTTAGAGTAAACTTCATATACAGAATTTTAAGCAGTAGATAAATTAAAATATGAGCTTATTTTAAATTATAAAGCCTTGAAAATATATTTCTAAGTGATTATTCAGCCCAATCTAGAATCAAGCTGCAAAAAAGACAATCTCCCAAATTCAGTAGCATATAACAATAAGCATTGACTCTCATATACATCTGCATGTTGACTTATCTAAGCCAGCCTCAGCTGAGCATGGTTCCAAGCTATAGGCGAGGTCTAGATCTGCTCTATGTGTTGCCATATCTTCCGTGTCTAGTGGTTACCCAGGAAATGTTCTTCTCATGGCAAAGGCAGGTGCACAGATACAACTCCAATTACAAATGCACATTTCAAGCTTCTGCCTGTGTCCTGTCTGCTAACATCCCATTGGCCACAGCAAGTCACAATATCATGCTCAAAATCAAGGGGTCAGGAAACAACTCTGGCTACCATAAAGCTTTAGCAAGGGGATGAATGTATAAAACAGGTACTGTATAAATGTATAAAAACAGATATTGAGGAGAGGGGGAAGATGGCGGAAATGTAAGACGCGGAGATCACCTTTCTCCCCACAGATACACCAGAAAGGCATCTATACGTAGAACAACTCCTATAGAACACCTACTGAACGCTGGCAGAAGACCTCAGACATCCCAAAAGGCAAGAAACCCCCCACGTACCTGGGTAGGGCAAAAGAAAAAAGAATAAACAGAGACAAAAGAATAGGGACGGGACCTGCACCAGTGGGAGGGAGCTGTGAAGGAGGAAAAGTTTCCACACACTAGGAAGCCCCTTCGCGGGCGGAGACTGTGGGTGGCAGAGGGGGGGAGCTTCGGAGCTGTAGAGGAGAGCACAGCAACAGGGGTGCGGAGGGCAAAGCAGAGAGATTCCCGCACAAATGATCCATGCCGACCAGCACTCACCAGCCCAAGAGGCTAGTCTGCTCACCCGCCGGGTCAGGCAGGGCTGCGAGCTGAGGATCGGGCTTCGGTCGGAGCGCAGGGAGAGGACTGGGATTGGCGGCGTGAACACAGCCTGCAGGGGATTAGTACACCACGGCTAGCCGGGAGGGAGTCCGGGGAAAAGTCTGGACCTGCCGAAGACGCAAGAGACTTTTTCTTCCTTCTTGGTTTCCTGGTGCGCAAGGAGAGGGGATTAAGAGCGCTGCTTAAAGGAGCTCCAGAGACGGGCGCGAGCCGCGGCTAACAGCGCAAACCCCAGAGATAAGCATGAGACACTAAGGCTGCTGCTGCCGCCACCAAGAAGCCTGTGTGCAAGCACAGGTCACTATCCACACATGCCTTCCAGGGAGCCTGTGCAGCCCACCACTGCCAGGGTCCCGGGATCCAGAGACAACTTCCCTGGGAGGACGCATCGCGCGCCTCAGGATGGTGCAACGTCCCGCCGGCTTCTGCCGCTGTGGGCTCGCTCCGCACCCGCACCCGTCCCTCCCCACAGCCTGAGTGAGCCAGAGCCCCCAAAGCAGCTGCTCCTTTAACCCCGTTCTGTCTGAGCGAAGAACAAACGCCCTCCGGAGACCTACAAGCAGAGGCGGGGCCAAATCTAAAGCTGAGCCCCGGGAGCTGTGCGAACAAAGAAGAGAAAGGGAAATCTCTCCCAGCAGCCTCAACAGCAGCGTATTAAAGCTCCACAATCAACTTGATGTACCCTGCAACTGTGGAATACATGAATAGTCAACGAATCATCCCAAATTGAGGAGGTGGGCTTTGAGAGCAGGATTTATGAGTTTTTCCTCTTTTCCTCTTTTTCTGAGTGTGTATGTGTATGCTTCTGTGTGAGAATTTGTCTGTATAGCTCTGCTTTCACCATTTGTCTTAGGGTTCTATCCGTTCTTTTTTTTTAAAAAACAAATTTTCTTAATAATTATTTTTTATTTTAATAACTTTATTTTACCTTACTTTATTTTATCTTATATTATCCTCTTTCTTTCTTTCCTTCCACTTTTTCTCCAATATATTCTGAGCCGTGTGAATGAAAAGTTCTTGGTGCTACAGCCAGGAGTCAGTGCTGTGCCTCTGAGGTGGGAGAGCCAACTTCAGGACACTGGTCCACAAGAGACCTCCCAGCTCCACATGATATCAAACGGCTAAAAACTCCCAGAGATCTCCATCTCAACACCAGCACCCAGCTTCACTCAACGACCAGCAAGCTACAGTGCTGGACACCCTATGCCAAACAACTAGGAAGACAGGAACACAACCCCACCCATTAGCAGAGAGGCTGCCTAAAATCATAATAAGTCCACAGACACCCCAAAACACACCACCAGACATAGACCTTCCCACAAGAAAGACAAGTTCCAGCCTCATCCAGCACAACACAGGCACTAGTCCCCTCCACCAGGAAGCCTACACAACCCACTGAACAAACTTAGCCACTGCGGACAGACACCAAAAACAATGGAACTATGAACCTGAAGCCTGCAAAAAGGAGACCCCAAACACAGTAAGATAAGCAAAATGAGAAGACAGAAAAACACACAGCAGATGAAGGAGCAAGATAAAAACCCACCAGACCTAACAAATGAAGAGGAACTAGGCAGTCTACCTGAAAAAGAATTCAGAATAATGATAGCAAAGATGATCCAAAATCTTGGAAATAGAACAGAGAAAATGCAAGAAACATTTAACAAGGACCTAGAGGAACTAAAGATGAAACAAACAATGATGAACAACACAATAAATGAAACTGAAAATATTCTAGAAGGGATCAATAGCAGGATAACTGAGGCAGAAGAACGGATAAGTGACCTGGAAGATAAAATAGTGGAAATAACTACTGCAGAGAAGAATAAAGAAAAGAGAATGAAAAGAACTTAGGACAGTCTCAGAGACTTCTGGGAAAACATTAAATGCACCAACATTCAAATTATAGGGATTCCAGAAGAAGAAAAGAAAAAGAAAAGGACTGAGAAAATATTTGAAGAAATTATAGTTGAAAACTTCCATAATATGGGAAAGGAATTGGTTAATCAAGTCCAGGAAGCACAGAGAGTCCCATACAGGATAAATCCAAGGAGAAACACGCCAAGACAAATATTAATCAAACTGTCAAAAATTAAATACAAAGAAAACATATTAAAAGCAGCAAGGGAAAAACAACAAATAACACACAAGGGAATCCCCATACGGTTAACAGCTGATCTTTCAGCAGAAACTCTGCAAGCCAGAAGGGACTGGCAGGACATATTTAAAGTGATGAAGGAGAAAAACCTACCACCAAGATTACTCTACCCAGCAAGGATCTCATTCAGATTTGATGGAGAAATTAAAATCTTTACAGATGAGCAAACGCTGAGAGAGTTCAGCACCACCAAACCAGCTTTACAACAAATGCTAAAGGACCTTCTCTAGGCAAGGAACACAAGAGAAGGAAAAGACCTACAATAACAAACCCAAAACAATTAAGAAAATGGGAATAGGAAAATACATATTGATAATTACCTTAAATGTAAATGGATTAAATGCTCCCACCAAAAGACACAGACTGGCTGAATGGATACAAAAACAAGAGCCATATATATGCTGTCTACAAGAACCCATTTCAGAGCTAGAGACACATACAGGGTGAAAGTGAGGGGATGGAAAAAGATATTCCATGCAAATGGAAACCAAAAGAAAGCTGGAGTAGCAATTCTCATATCAGACAAAATAGACTTTAAAATAAGGACTATTAGAAGAGATAAAGAAGGACACTACATAATGATGAAGGGATTGATCCAAATAGAAGATATAACAATTGTAAGTATTTATGCACCCAACATAGGAGCACCTCACTACATCAGGCAAATACTAACAGCCATAAAAGGGGAAATCGACAGTAACACATTCATAGTAGGGGACTTTACCACCCCACTTTCACCAGTGGACACATCATCCAAAATGAAAATAAATAAGGAAACAAAAGATTTAAATGATACATTAAACAAGATGGACTTAATTGATATTTATAGGACATTCCGTCCAAAAACAACAGAATACATATTTTTCTCAAGTGCTCATGGAACATTCTCCATGATAGATCATATCTTGGGTCACAACTCAAGCCTTGGTAAATTTAAGAAAATTGAAATTGTATCAAGTATCTTTTCTGACCACAATGCTATGAGACTAGATATCAATTACAGGAAAAGATCTGTAAAAAATACAAACACATGGAGGCTAAACAATACACAACTTAATAACGAAGTGATCACTGAAGGAATCAAAGAGGAAATCAAAAAATACCTAGAAAAAAATGACAATGGAGATACGACGACCCAATACCCATGGAATGCAGCAAAAGCAGTTCTAAGAGGGAATTTATAGCAATACAATCCTACCTGAAGAAACAGGAAACATCTCGAATAAAAAACCTAACTGTGCACCTAAAGCAATTAGACAAACAACAAAAAACCCCCCAAAGTTAGCAGAAGGAAAGAAATCATAAAGATCATATCAGAAATAAATGAAAAAGAAATGAAGGAAATGATAGCAAAGATCAATAAAACTAAAAGCTGGTTCTTTGAGAAGATAAACAAAATTGATAAACCATTAGTCACACTCATCAAGAAAAAATGGGAGAAGACTCAAATCAATAGAACAAGAAATGAAAACGGAGAAGTGGGGCTTCCCTGGTAGTGCAGTAGTTGAGAGTCCTCCTGCCAATGCAGGAGACACAGGTTCATGCCCCAGTCCGGGAGGATCCCACAAGCCACGGAGTGGCTAGGCCCGTGAGCCATGGCCACTGAGCCTGTGCGTCCGGAGCCTGTGCTCCACAATAGGAGAAGCCACAACAGTGAGAAGCCCGCGTACCGCAAAAAAAAAAAAAGAACAGAAAAAGGAGAAGTAAAAGCTGACACTGCAAAATTAGAAAATATCATGAGAGATTACTAAAAGCAACTCTATGCCAATAAAGTGGAAAACCTGGAAGAAATGTACAAATTCTTAGAAATGCACAACCTGCCAAGACTGAATCAGGAAGAAATAGAAAATATGAACAGACCAATCACAAGCACTGAAATTGAAACTGTGATTAACAATCATCCAACAACTAAAGCTCAGGACCAGATGGCTTCACAGGCGAATTCTATCAAACATTTAGAGAAGAGCTAACACCTATCCTTCTCAAACTCTTCCAAAATATAGCAGAAGGAGGAACACTCCCAAACTCATTCTATGAGGCCACAATCACACTGATACCAAAACCAGACAAGGATGTCACAAAGAAAGAAAACTACAGGCCAATATCACTGATGAAAATAGATGCAAAAATCCTCAACAAAATACTAGCAAACAAAATCCAACAACACATTAAAAGGATCATACACCATGATCAAGTGGGGTTTATTCCAGGAATGCAAGCATTCTTCAATATATGCAAATCAATCAACGTTACACACCATATTAACAATTTGAAGGATAAAAACCCTATGTTCATGTAAATAGATGCAGAGAAAGATTTTGACAAAATTCAACACCAATTTATGATAAAAACCCTCCAGAAAGTAGGCATAGAGGGAACTTTCCTCAACATAATAAAGGCCATATATGACAAACCCACAGCCAACATCATCCTCAATGGTGAAAAACTGAAAGCATTTCCACTAAGATCAGGAACAAGACAAGATTGCCCACTCTCACCACTCTTATTCAACATAGTTTTGGTAGTTCCAGCCACAGCAATCAGAAAAGAAAAAGAAATAAAAGGAATCCAAATCGGAAAAGAGAAGTAAAGCTGTCACTGTTTGCAGATGACATGATACACAGAGAATCCAAAAGATGCTACCAGAAAACTACTAGAGCTAATCAATGAATTTGGTCAAGTAGCAGTATACAAAATTAATGCACAGAAATCTCTGGCATTCCTATACACTAATGGTGCAAAATCTAAAAGTGAAATCAAGAAAACACTCCCATTTACCATTGCAACAAAAAGAATAAAATATCTAGGAATACACCTACCTAAGGATACAAAAGACCTGTATGCAGAAAATTATAAGACACTGATGAAAGAAATTAAAGATGATACAAATAGATGGAGAGATATACCATGTTCTTGGATGGGAAGAATCAACATTGTGAAAATGACTCTACTACCCAAAGCAATCAACAGATTCAGTGCAATCCCTATCAAACTACCACTGGCATTTTTCACAGAACTAGAACAAAAAATTTCACAATTTGTATGGAAACACAAAAGACCCCGAATAGCCAAAGCAATCCTGAAAACAAAAAACAGAGCTGGAAGAATCAGGCTCCCTGAATTCAGACTATACTACAAAGCTACAGTAATCAAGCCAGTATGGTACTGGCACAAAAACAGAAAGATAGATCAGTAGAACAGGATAGAAAGCCCAGAGATAAACCCATGCATATATGGTCACCTTATCTCTGATAAAGGAGGCAGGAATGTACAGTGGAGAAAGGACAGCCTCTTCAAGTATTGGTGCCGGGAAAACTGGACAGGTACATGAAAATGTATGACATTAGTTCACTCCCTAACAACATACACAAAAATAAGCTCAAAATGGATTAAAGACCTAAATGTAAGGCCATACACTATAAAACTCATAGAGGAAAAAATAGGCAGAAAACTCTATGACATAAATCACAGCAAGATCCTTTTTGACCCACCGCCTAGAGAAATGGAAATAAAAACAAAAATAAACAAATGGGACCTAATGAAACTTAAAAGCTTTTGCACAGCAAAGGAAACCATAAACAAGACCAAAATACAACCCTCAGAATGGGAGAAACTATTTGCAAATGAAGCAACTGACAAATGATTAATCTCCAAAATTTAGAAGCAGCTGATACAGCTCAATAACAAAAAAACAAACAACCAATCCAAAAATGGACATAAGACCTAAAAAGACATTTCTCCAAAGAAGACATACAGATTGCCAACAAATACATGAAAGAGTGCTCAACATCATTAATCATTCGGGAAATTCAAATGAAAACTACAATGAGATATCATCTCACACCGGTCAGAATGGCCATCATCAAAAAATCTAGAAACAATAAATGCTGGAGAGGGTGTGGAGAAAAGGGAACACTCTTGCACTACTGGTGGGAATGTGAATTGGTACAACCACTATGGAGAACAGTATGGAGGTTCCTTAAAAAACTACAAATAGAAGTACCATATGACCCAGCAATCCCACTACTGGGCATATACCCTGAGAAAACTATAATTCAAAAAGAGTCATGTACCAAAATGTTCATTGCAGCACTATTTACAATAGCCAGGAGATGGAAACAACCTAAGTGTCCATCATCAGATGAATGGATAAAGAAGATGTGGCACATATACACAATGGAATATTACTCAGCCATAAAATGAAATGAAATTGAGCTACTTGTAATGAGATGGATGGACCTAGTGTCTCTCACACAGAGTGAAGTAAGTCAGAAAGAGAAAGACAAATACTGTATGCTAACACATATATATGGAATTTAAGGAAAAATAATGTCATGAAGAACCAGGGGTAAGAAAGGAATAAAGACACAGACCTACTAGAGAATGGAATTGAGGATATGGGGAGGGGGAAGGGTAAGATGTGACAAAGTGAGAGAGTGGCATGGACATATATACACTACCAAACGTAAAATAGACAGCTAGTGGGAAGCAGCCGCATAGCAGAGGAAGATCAGCTCGGTGCTTTTGACCACCTAGAGCGGTGGGATAGGGAGGGTGGGAGGGAGGGAGATGCAAGAGGGAAGAGATAATGGATCACATGTTTCTGTAAAACTGATTTACTTTGTTATAAAGCAGAAACTAACACACCATTGTAAAGCAATTATACTCCAATAAAGATCTAAAAAAAAAAAAACCAACCAAACAACAACCTAAACTTGCACCTAAAGCAATAAGGGAAAGAAGTGCAAAAAGACCCCAGTTAGCAGGAGAGAAATCATAAAGATCAGATCAGAAATAAATGAAAAATAAATGAAGGAAAGAGAGCAAAGATCAATAAAACTAAAAGCTGGTTCTTTGAGAAGATAAACAAATTGATAAACCATTAACCATACTCATTCAAGAAAAAAAGGGAGAAGACTCAAATCAATAGAATTAGAAATGATAAAGGAGAAGTAACAAATGACACTGCAGAAATACAAAACATCATGAGAGATTACTACAGGCAACTCTATGCGAATAAAATGGACAACCTGGAAGAAATGAACAAATTCTTAGAAATGCACAATCTGGCCAGACTGAATCAGGAAGAAATAGAAAATATGAACAGACCAATCACAAGCACTGAAATTGAAACTGTGATTAAAAATCTGACAACAAACAAAGGCCCAGGACCAGATGGCTTCACAGGCGAATTCTAGCCAACATTTAGAGAAGAGGTAACACACCTATCCTTCTCAAACTCTTCCAAAATATAGCAGAGGGAGGAATACTCCCAAACTCATTCTACAAGGCCACCATCACCCTGATACCAAAAGCAGACAAGGATGTCACATAGAAAGAAAACTACAGGCCAATATCACTGATGAACAGAGATGCAAAAATCCTCAACAAAATACTAGCAAACAGAATCCAACAGCACATTAAAAGGATCATACAGCATGATCAAGTGGAGTTCATTTCAGGAATGTAAGGATTCTTCAATATACGTAAATCCATCAACGTGACACACCAAATTAAGAAATTGAAGGAGAAAAACCACATGATCATCTCAATAGATGCAGAGAAAGCTTTCGACAAAATTCAACAACCATTTATGATAAAAACCCTCCAGAAAGTAGGCATAGAGGGAACTTTCCTCAACATAATAAAGGCCATATATGACAAACCCACAGCCAACATCATCCTCAATGGTGAAAAACTGAAAGCATTTCCACTAAGATCAGAAACAAGACAAGGTTGCCCACTCTCACCACTCTTATTCAACATAGTTTTGGAAGTTTTAGCAACAGCAATCAGAGAAGAAAAGGAAATAAAAGGAATCCAAATCAGAAAAGAAGTAAAACTGTCACTGTTTGCAGATGACATGATACTATACATAGAGAATCCAAAAGATGCTACCAGAAACCTACTACAGCTCATCAATGAATTTGCTCAAGTAGCAGTATACAAAATTAATGCACAGAAATCTCTGGCATTTCTATACACTAATGGTGCAAAATCTGAAAGTCAACTCAAGAAAACACTCCCATTTACCACTGCAACAAAAAGAATAAAATATCTAGGAATACACCTACCTAATGAGACAATAGACATGTATGCAGAAAATTAAAAGACACTGATGAAAGAAATTAAAGATGATACAAATAGATGGAGAGATATACCATGTTCTTGGATTGGAAGAATCAACATTGTGAAAATGAGTCTACTACCCAAAGCAAACTACAGACTCAATGCAACCCGTACCCAACTACCACTGGCATTTTTCACAGAACTAGAACAAAAGATTTCACAATTTGTATGGAAACACAAAAGACCCCGAATAGCCAAAGCAATCTTGAGAACGAAAAATGGAGCTGGAGGAATCAGGCTCCCTGACTTCAGACTATACTACAAAGCTACAGTAATCAAGACAGTATGGTATTGGCACAAAAACAGAAAGATAGATCAATGGAACAGGATAGAAAGCCCAGAGATAAACCCACGCACACATGGTCACCTTATTTTTTATAAAGGAGGCAGAAATGTACAGTGGAGAAAGGACAGCCTCTTCAATAATTGGTGCTGGGAAAATTGGATGGCTAAATGAAAAAGTATGAGATTAGATCACTCCCTAACATCATACACAAAAATAAGCTCAAAATGGATTAAAGACCTAAATGTAAGGCCAGACACTAACAAACTCTTAGAAGAAAACATAGGCAGAACACTCTATGACATAAATCACAGCAAGATCCTTTTTGACCCACCTCCTAGAGAAATGGAAATAAAAACAAAAATAAGCAAATGGGACCTAATGAAACTTCAAAGCTTTTGCACAGCAAAGGAAACCATAAAAAAAGACCAAAAGGCAACCTTCAGAATGGGAGAAAATATTTGCAAATGAAGCAACTGACAAACGATTAATCTCCAAAATTTACAACCAGCTCATGCAGCTCTATAATAAAAAAACAAACAACCCAATCCAAAAACGGGCAGAAGACCTAAATAGACATTTCTCCAAAGAAGATATACAGATTGCCTACAAACACATGAAAGAATGCTCAACATCATTAATCATTAGAGAAATGCAAATCAAAACTACAATGAGATATCATCTCACACCGGTCAGAATGGTCATGATCAAAAAATCTAGGAACAATAAATGCTGGAGAGGGTGTGGAGAAAAGGCAACACTCTTGCACTGCTGGTGGGAATGTGAATTGGTACAGCCACTATTGAGAACAGTATGGAGGTTGCTTTAAAAACTACAAATAGAACTACCATATGACCCAGCAATCCCACTACTTGGCATATACCCTGAGAAAACCATAATTCAAAGAGAGTCATGTAACAAAATGTTCATTGCAGCTCTATTCACAATAGCCAGGAGATGGAAACAACCTAAGTGTCCATCATCAGATGAATGGATAAAGAACAAGTGGCACATATATACAATGGAATATTACTCAGCCATAAAAAGAAGCGAAATTGAGTTATTTGTAGTGAGGTGGATGGACCTAGAATCTGTCATACAGAGTGAAGTAAATCAGAAAAAGAAAGACAAATACTGTATGCTAATACCTATATATGGAATTTATATATATGGAATGTAAGAAAAAAAATGTCATGAAAAACCCAGGGGTAAGACGGGAATAAAGGCACAGACCTACTAGAGAATGGACTTGAGGATATGGGGACGGGAAGGGTAAGCTGTGACAAAGTGAGAGAGTGGCATGGACATATATACACTACCAAACGTAAAATAGATAGCTAGTGGCAAAGAGCCGCATAACACAGGGAGATCAGCTCGGTGCTTTGTGACCACCTGGATCGGTGGGATAGGGAGTGTGGGAGGGAGGGAGACGCGGAAGGGAGGAGATATGGGAACATATGTATACGTATAACTGATTCACTTTGTTATAAAGCAGAAACTAACACACCATTGTAAAGCAATTATACTCCAATATAGATGTAAAAAAAAACAAAAAACAAAAACACAGGTATTGAGATGCTTCCCTGGTGGCGCAGTGGTTGAGAGTCCACCTGCCTATGCAGGGGACATGGGTTCGTGCCCTGGTCTGGGAAGATCCCACTTGCCGCAGAGCGGCTAGGCACGTGAGCCATGGCCACTGAGCCTGGGCGTCTGGAGCCTGTGCTCTGTAACGGGAGAGCCCACAACAGTGAGAGGCCCGTGTACCACACACACACACACACACACACGAAAAAAAAAACACAGGTATTGAGACTAAGGATTCACTCTATCACACTAGGTGTGAAAAATATCAAATGTAAATTTGGGCCATTTTCTGATATCAGTCCTACTCTGATAAACATTGTAAACTGTCACAAGAAAGGAAAGTGGGGCATGAAATCTCCAGAATTTAACTCGGGTCCCTATGTCTGGAAAACATTCCTTTGTTTCTAAATGAACAACACTTGCTGGGTAAATGCGGTGGAGAATGCACCTTAGGTTCACACCCTCTCTCAAGCCTACAGTGTTCCAGAACTCAGTCCTAACTCCATCCTTGCTCAAAGATTTTCTCTCTTCTAGTAGAAACTCTCCTAGTAGAATGGTTCTCCAGGTCAATAATAGTAGTAAATGGCAGGGAAAATTTTAAGTCAAGAAATTTTATTTACTACCTTCATCCTCTCTGGGATGATGGTTTCATGTCAGATTAAAAAGAAAGTGCATTGAATGCCAGAGCAGTTATGGAGGGTAGGGAATATCATATACTCTCACCAGACCCCAATCTATAACGTGAGTCATTTAATATCTGATTCAATTAGTGGTCCCCAGCCCCCAGCTACTCCCTACTGTGGTCACTCAAGGGATCCTTACTAGTCTTCTTCTTACTAGTCTTCCTTAACCTGGGGTCCTTAGACTGAATGTGTATAGAATTTAGCAGATCCTTGAATTTGCGTGGGGAAAATGTTTACTAATGTTTAACTAAATATTTAGTTAACTAACATTTAGCACTTCCTTCAATTATGAATGTAAGCAATAAACCACGATAGTACTAGCAATACCTGTGTCTTTGTCACAAATAGAAATCACATTTTTTTTCTTATTACTTGATGCTTGTAGATATCTTTTGTAACATCTTTAGAGGTAATAATTTGTGTTTAACACTACTTTGAAAATGAAGTAGTTATTAGATCCACTGCTCGATCTGGTTCTTTAATGTGTCATACTATCAATATATCACAGATTTGTTTTTCTAATATTTTGATAACAGTTTTCATAATCTAAGTATTTTGTTTTGTGCATGTAAAAACATACTGAAAAAAGTCCATAGGCTTCACTAGACTGTTAATTGGCTCCACTGAACAAGTAAGGTTAAAAATTGCTCCCTAGAGTTTCTGTCCATGGGTGAATTTTTAGACTTTCAGGAAACACGTCGTGGGGTCATCATGTGCTTATATACAACAGCAGGTCATGTGCCCAAAAATATCTTGGACATATGGGATCAGTTCATTCCCTTTTATCCATATCTCATACACTTCCCCTTTTGATTCCTGTGACTATCTTCTGCAGACACTCTCCCAATCCCATTCTGGTTTCTTCTTCTGTCTTATAGTTTCCAGAAAATCTGTAAAAATCTCTTCTTTATCATTCCCTTATCATATCTTAGTCTCCAACTATAAGGTAAGGTCAAGGTAAGTTTAACCTAGCAGTTAAATCTCCTGATTTAATTTTTAAAGTTTCCTCCTGATCATGTAACCTCTCTTAAGCCATTGCCAGGGAAGAAAAGTTCACCACCCCCCTCCCTTGTCTAGTAATTCTTACCTTAGAAACTATTGCCTGATACTAACATGACGTTTTCCTTTCATTGAGGTTGGTTCTGCCTTTTTCTCTAGGTCCATTTTAAGACAGTTTCCATGTCTCCCCTCTCTCTTCTTCTCTACACCAAGTAGCCATTGACTCCTCAGCCATGGTAAAGATCTGCCTGGTTTCCAGACTTTGCCTCATACTTGTCCACTCTTCAGGCCACTCTCAGTGTGGGGGTCCCAGATGGGAGAGTGATGCATTGAGCATCTGCCAAAGTCAAGACTGCTCATTTCACTACAAATACGTCATGTCTCTCTGGGCAGTCAAAGATGAGTTAATTTTAAAAGTGCCTCACTGATGATCAGTAAGGATGATCCAATCAACTAACCACTTATTGATTCACTTCACATTTAGGATCTTGTACAGAATGACCCTATCCAGCCATATTTTTCATCACTAACTGCTATGGTTTGAATGTTTGCATCCCTCTAAAATTTGTGTGTTAAAATCCTTACGCCAAGGTAATGGTATTAGAGGTGGGGCCTTTGGAAGGTGATGAGGTCCTGAGAATGGAGCCCTCATGAACAGGATTAGGGCTCTTATAAAAGAGACCCCAAAAAGATGCCTCAACCCGTTCCACCACTGCAGAACTTGGTAGTCTGCAACCAATAAGAGGGACACTACCATGTTGACACTCTGATCTTCCAGATTCAAGAATAGACTTCCAGATTCAAGAACTGTAAGAAATAAGTTTCTGTTGTTTATAAGCTTCCCAGTCTGCAGTATTTCATTATAGCAGGTGAAGCAGACTAAGATACCACCTGTACATGTAGTGGACACTGTGATGCAAATCTCTGGTTCAGTTTTGGGAGATTGTACCTTTCTAAGAATTTGTCCATTTCTTCTGGGTTGTCCATTTTATTGGCATATAGTTGCTTGTAGTAGTCTCTTATGATCCTTTGCATTTTTGTGGTGTCAATTGTAACTTCTTTTTCATTTCTAATTGTATTGATTTGGTCCCTCTCCCTTTTTTCTGGCTAAAGGTTTATCAATTTTGTTTATCTTCTCAAAGAACTAGCTTTTTGTTTTATTGATCTTTTCTATTGTTTTTTTAAGTCTTTATTTCGTTTATTTCTGCTCTGATCTTTATGATTTTTTTCCTTCTGCTAACTTTGAATTTTGTTTGTTCTTCTTTCTCTAGTTCCTTTAGGTGTAAGATTAGGTTGTTTATTGGGGATTTTTCTTGTTTCCTGAGGTAAGATTGTATTGCTATAAACTTCCCTCTTAGAGCTGCTTTTGCTGCATCCCATTTTCTCTGGGTATTCTTTGGTTTCCTGTTTAATTTTTTCAGTGATCCATTGGTTGTTTAGTACCACATATTTTTGTTTTCTACAATTTTTTCTTGTAGTTGATTTCTAATCTCAGAACATTGTGCTTGGAATAGATGCTTGATATGATTTCAATATTCTTTAATTTATTGAGGCTTGCTTTATAGCCCAGCATGTGATCTATCCTTGAGACTGCTCCATATGCATTTGAAAAGAATGTGTATTCTGCCTTTTTCAGATGGAATGCTCTATACATTTCAATTAGGTCCAGCTGGCTTAATGTGTCATTTAAGGCCTGTATTTACTTATTGATTTTCTGTCTAGATGTTCTGTCCATTGATGTAAGTTGGGTGTTAAAGTTCCCCACTATTATTGTGTTACTACTGATTTCTCCTTTATGGCTGTTCTCCTTATATATTGGGGTGTTCCTCTGTTGGGTGTATATATATTTTCAATTGTTATATCTTCTTTTTGGATTGATCTCTTGATCATTATGTAGTGTCCTTCTTTGTCTCTTGTACCAGTCTTTATTTTAAAGTCTATTTTGCCAGAGTATTGCTACTCCAGCTTTCTTTTGATTTCCATTTGCATGGAATACCTTTTTTCATCCCCTCACTTGCTGTATGTGCTCCTACACATGAAGTGGGTCTGTATGTATCCCTAGATCTGAAGTGGGTCTTTTGTAGAGTGCATATATATGTTTTTGTAGGTCATTTTTCTTCCCTTCCTCTTTTGTTCTCTTCTCTTGTGATTTGATTACTAACTTTACTGTTGTGTTTGTATTCTTTTTTCTCTTTTGTGTGTACATCTATTGTAGATTTTTGGTTTGCAGTTACCATGAGGTTTTGACATAGCAATCTATATATATATACAAGATTGTATAGATAGATAGATAGATAGATAGATATAGATATAGATATATAGATATAGAGATGTCTATATCTATAATTGTTTTAAGTTGCTGGTCTCAATTTCAAATGCATTTCCAATATCCTGCATTTGTACTCTCCTCATGATTGCTGGTTTTGATAATCTTTTGTGTGGATGATCTCCTACATTTACTGTATGTTTGCCTTTAACAGTGTGCTTTCCCATTCATAATTTTCTTGTTCCTAGTTCTGGCCTTTTCTTTTCTGCCTAGAGAAGTACAATTTGCTATAAACCTGGTTTGGTGGTGCTGAATTCTCTTAGCTTTTGCTTGTCTGTAAAGCTTTTGATTTCTCCACTGAATCTGAATAAGAGCTTTGCTGGGTAGATTATTATCGGTTGTAGGTTTTTCCCTTTCATCACTTTAAATATATCAGGCCACTCTTTCCTGATCTGCAGTTTCTGCTGAAAAATCAGTTGATAACTGTATGAGGGTTCCCTTGTATGTTATTTGTTGCTTTTCCTTGTTGCTTTTAATATTTTCTCTTTGTCTTTAATTTTTGTCAATTTGATTAATATGTATCTTGGTGTTTCCCTCCTTGGGTTTATCCTGTATGAGACTCTGTGCTTCCTGGACTTGGGTGACTGTTTCCTTTCCCATGTTTGGGAAGTTTTCAGCTATTATCTCTTCAAATATTTTCTCAGGCCTTTCTCTCTCTCTTCTCCTTCCAGGACTGCTATAATCTGAATATTGGTGCATTTAATGTTGTCACAGAGGTCTCTTAAACTGTCCTCATTTCTTTTCATTATTTTTTCTTTATTCTGTTCTGTGGCAGTGATTTCCACCATTCTGTCTTCCAGCTCACTTATCCATTCTTCTGCCTCATTTAGTCTGCTATTGATTCCTTCTAGTGTATTTTTCATTGCAGTTATTGTATTGTTCAGCTCTGTTTGTTTGTTTTTTAAATGTTCTAGCTCTTTTCAAATTTCTTGTATCTTCTTGGTCTGTGCTTCCATTCTTTTTCCAGGATCATCTTTACTATCATTACTCTGAATTCTTTTTCAGGTAGATTTCCTATCTCCACTTCACTTAGTTGTTCTTTTGGGGTTTTATATTGTTCCTTCGTCTAGAACATATTCCTCTGTCATCTCATTTTGTCTAACTTTCTGTGTTTGTGGTCCCATAGGCTGCAGGATTGTAGTTCCTCTTGCTTCTGTTGTACACTCCCTGGTGGATGAGGCTGGGCTAAGAGGCTTGTGCAGACTTCCTCGTGGAAGTGACTAGTGCCTACCCACTGATGGGTGGAGCTAGGTCTTTTCCCTCTGGTGGGCAGGGCCATGTCAAGGGGTGTGTTTAGAGGCAACCATGGGCTCAGGAAGACTTTTGGCAGCCTGTCTGCTGATGGGTGGGACTGTGTTCCTGCCCTGTCTGTTGTTTGGCTTGAAGTGTCCCGCACTGGAGCCTAAGGGCTGTGGGTGCGGCCAGGCCTTGGCATCAAAATGGAGGTGTCCAGGATAGCTCACACCAATGAGTACTCCCCAGTTCCTCTGTCACCACATGTCCTTATCCCTGCAGTGAGCCAAAGCTAACCCCGCCTCCCAGGAGACCCTCCAAGATCAGCAGGTAGGTCTGGCCCAGGTTCCTATGAAGTCACTGCTATTTCCCCTGGTTCCTGGCACACCTGACACTTTGCTTGCAACATCCAAGAGTGGCGTCTCTCTTTCCCCCAGTCCTGTGGCGTTCCTGTGATCAAGCCCCACTGGTCTTCAAATCCAAATGCTCTGGGGGCTCCTCCTCTTAATGCCAGACCCCCAGCTAGGGACCATGACATGTGGCTCAGAACTCTCACTCCTGTGGGAGAACCTCTGCAATATAATTAATTTCAAGCTTGTGGGTCGTACACCTGGTGAGCATTGGATTTGATGGTATCTTGAATGTGACCCTCCTACTGTCTCACTGTGTCCTCTTCTTTGTCTTTGGAAATACAGTATCTTTTTTGATAGGTTCCAGTCTTTTTTGGTCAGTGGCATTGTTCAGAAGTTAATTGTGTTTCTGGTGTTTTTGTGAGAGGAGGTGAGCTCAAGTTCTTCTATTTCTCCATCTTCTCAGCAAACTCTGTTCCATCTATTACTTGTTTAATTTAAAAGAAAAAAATTTTTTTAATTTTTGAATTTTATTTTATTTATTTATACAGCAGGTTCTTATTGCTTTTCCATTTTATACATATTAGTGTATATATGTCAATCCCAATCTCCCAATTCATCCCACCACCACCATCCCCCACTGCCACTTTCCCCTCTTGGTGTCCATATGTTTGTTCTCTACATCTGTGTCTCAATTTCTGTCCTACAAAGGAGTTCAGCTGTACCATTTTTCTAGGTTCCACATATATGCATTAATATATGATATTTGTTTTTTCCTTACTGACTTACTTCACTCTGTATGGCAGTCTCTAGATCCATCCACGTCTCTACAAATGACCAAATTTCCTTCCTTTCTATGGCTGAATAATATTCCATTGTATATATGTGCCACATCTTCTTTATCCATTCTTCTGTCGATGAGCATTTACGTTGCTTCCATGATCTGGCTGTTGTAAATAGTGCTGCAATGAATATTGGGGTGCATGTGTCTTTTGACTTATGGTTTTCTGAGGGTATATGCCCAGTAGTGGGATTGCTGGGTCATATGGTAATTCTATTTTTAGATTTTTAAGGAACCTCCATACTGTTCACCATAGTGGCTGTGTCAATTTACATTCCCACCAACAGTGCAAGAGGGTTCCCTTTTGTCCACACACACTCCAGCATTTGTTGTTTGTAGATTTTCTGATGATGCTCATTCTAACTGGCGTCAGGTGATACCTCCTTGTAGTTATGATTTGCATTTGTCTAATAATTAGTGATGTTGAGCAGCTTTCATCTGCTTCTGGGCCATCTGTATGTCTTCTTGGGAGAAATGTCTATTTAGGTATTCTGCCCATTTTTGGATTGGGTTGCTTGTTTTTTAAATATTGAGCTGCATGTGCTGTTTATATATTTTGGAGATTAATCCTTTGTTCACTGATTTGTCTGCAAATATTTTCCCCCATTCTGAGGGCTGTCTTTTCATCTTGTTTATGGTTTCCTTTGCTGTCCAAAAGCTTTTAAGTTTCATTAGGTCCCATTTGTTTATTTTTGTTTTTATTTTCATTACCCTAGGAGGTGGATCAAAAAGATCTTGCTGTGATTTTTGTCACAGAATGTTCTTCCTATGTTTTCCTCTAAGAGGTTTATAGTATCTGGTCTTACATTTAGGTCTCTAATCCATTTTTAGTTTATTTTGGTGCATGGTGTTAGGGAGTGTTCTAATTTCATTCTTTTACATGTAACTGTCCAGTTTTCTCAGCACAACTTATTGAAGGGACTGTCTTTTCTCCATTGTATATCCTTACCTCCTTTGTCATAGATTAGTTGACCATAGGTGCGTAGATTTACCTCTGGGCTTTCTGTCTTGTTCCATTGATCTATATTTCTGTTTTTGTGCTAGTACCATATTGTCTTGATTACTGTAGGTTTGTAGTATAGTCTGAAGTCAGGGAGTCTGATTCCTCCAACTCCGTTTTTTTCCCTCAAGAATGCCTTGGCTATTCGGGGTCTTTTGTGTCTCCATACAAATTTTAAAATGCCATTGGTAATTTGATAGGGATTGCATTGAATCTGTAGATTGCTTTGGGTAGTATAGTCATTTTACAATATTGATTCTTCCAGTCCAAGAACATGGTACATCTCTCCATCTGTTTGTATCACTTTTAATTTCTTTCATCAGAGTCTTATAATTTTCTGCATTCAGCTCTTTTGTCTCCTTAGGTAGGTTTATTCCTAGGTATTTTATTCTTTTTGTTGCAGTGGTAAATGGGAGTGTTTCATTAATTTCTTTTTCAGATTTTTCATCATTAGTGTGTAGGAATGCAAGAGATTTCTGTGCATTAATTTTGTATCCTGAAACTTTACCAAATTCATTGATTAGCTCTAGAAGTTTTCTGGTGGCCTCTTTAGGATTCTCTATGTATAGTATCATGTCATCTTCAAACACTAACGGTTTTACTTCCTCTTTTCCAATTTGTATTCCTTTTATTTCTTTTTCTTCTCTGATTGCTGTGGCTAGGACCTCCAAAACTATGTTGAATAAGAGTGGTGAGAGTGGACATACTTGTCTTGTTCCTGATCTTAGTGGAAATGCTTTCAGTTTTTCACCATTGAGAATATTTGCTGTGGTTTGTCATATATGGCCTTTATTATGTTGAGGTAGGTTCCCTCTATGCCCACTTTCTGGAGAGTTTTTATCATAAATCAGTGCTGAATTTTGTCAAAAGCTTTTTCTGCATCTATTGAGATGATCATATGGTTTTTCTTCTTCAATTTTGTTAATATGGTGTATCACATTGATTGATTTGCATACATTGAAAAATGCTTGCATCCCTGGGATAAATCCCACTTGATCATGGTGTATGATCCTTTTAATGTGTTGTTGGATTCTGTTTGCTAGTAGTTTGTTGAGGAATTTTGTTTCTATATTCATCAGTGATATTGGTCTGTAGTTTTCTTTTTTGTAGTATCTTTGTCTGCTTTGGGTACCAGGGTGATGGTGACCTCATAGAATGAGTTTGGGAGTGTTCTTTCCTCTGCAATTTTTTGGAAGAGTTTGAGAAGGATGGGTGTTAGCTCTTCTCAAAATGTATGATAGAATTCACCTGTGAAGCCATCTGGTCCTGGACTTTTGTTTGCTGGAAGACTTTTAATTTCAGTTTCAATTTCATTACTTGTGATTGGTCTGTTCATATTTTCTACTTCTTCCTGGTTCATTCTTGGAAAGTTATACTTTTCTAAGAATTTTTCCGTTTCTTAGAGTTTGTCCATTTTAGTGGCCTAGAGTCGTTTGTAGTAGTCTCAGGATGCTTTGTATTTCTGCAGTGTCTGTTGTAACTTCTCCTTGTTCATTTCTAATTTTATTGAGTCCTCTCCCTCGTTTTCTTGATGAATCTGGCTAATGGTTTATCAATTTTCTTTATCTTCTCAAAGAACCAGCTTTTATTTTTATTGATCTTTGCTCCTGTTTTTTTGTTTCTATTTCATTTATTTCTGCTCTGAGGTTTACGGTTTCTTTCCTTCTGCTAACTTCGCATTTTGTTTGCTTTTCTTTCTCTAGTTCTTTTAAGTGTAAGGTTAGATTTTTTATTTGAGATTTTTGTTTCTTGAGGTAGGCTTGTATTGCTATAAACTTCCCTCTTAGAACTGCTTTTGCTGAACCCCATAGGTTTTGGATCATTGTGTTTTCATTGTCATTTGTCTCTAGGTATTTTTTGATTTCCTCTATGATTTCTTCAGTGATCTCTTGGTTATGTAGTAATGTATTTTTTAGCCTCCATGTGTCTGTGTTTTTTACGTTTTTTTCCCTGTAACTGATTTCTAATCTCATAGCATTGTGGTGAGTAAAAATGCTTGATATGATTTCAATTTTCTTAAATTTACTGAGGCTTTATTTGTGACCCAAGATGTGATCTATCCTGGAGAATGTTCTGTGTGCACTTGAGAAGTAAGTGTAATCTGCTGGTTTTGGATGGAATGTCCTATGAATATCAATTAAATCTCTCTGGTCTATTGTGTTTAAAGCTTGTGTTTCCTTATTAATTTTCTGTTTGGATGATCTGTCCACTGGTGTAAGTCAGGTGTTAAATTCCCCCACTAGTACTGTTTCTGTCGAGTTCCTCTTTTACAGCTGTTATCAGTTGCCTTATGTATTGAGGTGCTCCTATGTTGGGTGCATATATATTTATAATTGTTATATCTTCTTGGATTGATCCCTTGATCATTATGTAGTGTCCTTCCTTGTCTCTTGTAACATTCTATATTTTAATATCTATTTTGTCTGATATGAGTATTGCTACTCCAGCTTTCTTTTGTTTTCTATTTGCATGGAATATCTTTTTCCATCCCCTCACTTCAGTCTGTATGTGTCCCTAGGTCTGAAGTGGGTCTCTTATAGACAGCATATATATGGGTCTTCTTTTTGTATCCATTCAGTGAGCCTGTATCTTTTGGTTGTAGCATTTAATCCATTCACGTTTAAGGTAATTATTGATATGTATGTTCCTATTACCATTTTCTTAATTGTTTTGGGTTTGTTTTTGTAGGTCCTTTTCTTCTCTGTGTTTCCCACCTAGAGAAGTTCCTTTCGCATTTGTTATATAGCTGGTTTGGTGGTGCTGAATTCTCTTAGCTTTTGCTTGTCTGTAAAGCTTTTGATTTCCCCATCAAATCTGAATGAGATCCTTGCCAGGTAGAGTAATCTTTGTTGTAGTTTCTTCCCATACATCATTTTAAATATGTCATGCCACTTCCTTCTGGCTTGTAGAGTTTCTGCTAAGAAATCAGCCGTTAACCTTATGGGAGTTCCCTTGTATGTTATTTCTCTTTTCTCCTTTGTTGCTTTCAATAATTTTTCTTTTCTTTAATTTTTGCCAATTTGATTACTATGTGTCTTAGAATGTTTCTCCTTGGGTTTATCCCGTATGGGGCTCTCTGCACTTCCTGGACCTGGGTGGCTATTTCCTTTTCCATGTTAGGGAAGTTTTTGGCTATAATCTCTTTAAATATTTTCTCAGGTCCTTTCTCTGTCTCTTCTCCTTCTGGGACTCCTATAATGCAAATGTTGTTGCATTTAATGTTGTCCCAGAGGTCTCTTCAGCTGTCTTCATTTCTTTTCATTCTTTTTTCTTTATTCTGCTCTCCAGCAGTGAATTCCACCATCCTGTCATCCAGTTCACTTATCCATTCTTCTGCCTCAGTTATTCTGCTACTGATTCCTTCTAGCGTAGTTTTCATTTCAGTTATTGTGTTGTTCACCTCTGTTTGTTTGTTCTTTAATTCTTCTAGGTCTTTGTTAAACATTTCTTGCATCTTCTCGATCTTTGCTCCATTCTTTTTCTGAGGTCCTGGATCATCTTCACTATCATTATTCTGAATTCTTTTTCTGGAAGGTTGCCTGTCTCCACTTCATTTAGTTTTTTTTTTTTTTCTGGGGTTTTATCTTGTTGTTTCATCTGGTGCATAGCCCTCTGCCTTTTCATCTTGTCTATCTTTCTGTGAATGTGGTTTTTGTTCCACAGGCTGCAGGATTGTAGCTCTTTTTGCTTCTGCTGTCTGCCCTCTGGTGGTTGAGGTTATCTACAAGTCTTGTGCAAGTTTCCTGATGAGAGGGACTTGTGGTGGGTAGAGCTGGCTGTTGCTCTGGTGGGCAGAGCTCAGTAAAACTTTAATCCACTTGTCTGCTGATGCATGGGGTTGGGTTCCCTCCCTGTTGGTTGTTTGAGGCAACCCAACACTGGAGCCTACCCGACTCTTTGTTGGGACTAATGGCGGACTCTGGGAAAACTCACACTAAGGAGTACTTCCCAGAGCTTCTGCTGCCAGTGTCCTTGTCCTCAAGGTGATACACAGCTATCCCCCGCCTCTGCAGAAGACCCTCCAACACTAGCAGGTAGGTCTGTTCAGTCACCTACGGGGTCACTGCTCATTCCCCTGGGTCCTGATGCCCACACTACTTTGTGTGTGCCCTCCAAGAGTGGAGTCTCTGTTTCCCCCAGTCCTGTCGAAGTCCTGCAATCGAACCCCACTAGGCTTCAAAGTCTGATTCTCTAGGAATTTCTCCTCCTGTTGCCGGACCCCCAGGTTGGGAAGCCTGCCGTGGGGCTCAGAACCTTCACTCCAGTGGGTGGACTTCCATGGTATAAGTGTTCTCCATTTTGTGAGTCACCCACCGAGCAGTTATGGGATTGGATTTTATTGTGATTGCACCCCTCCTACCATTTCATTGTGACTTCTCCTTTGTCTTTGGATATGGGGTATAATTTTTGGTGAGTTCCAGTGTCTTCCTCTCAATGATCGTTCAGCAGTTAGTTGTGATTCTGGTGCTCTCACAAGAAGGAGTCTAAAAAAATTTACTTTCTCTCTCATTTACTTTCCTCTGAACAGTTCAATTTATTGGTTATTCAAGCAGTGGTTCAACTGTAGCACTGAGGCTTAAGAATATATTGTCTTCTTCTTCTCTCAATATCTTCCCAGAAATGATATATGAGGGGCACACACACTTCCATGGTGACTACAATAGCCAGCCATCACATACCTTTCCTGGTGACCACAGCTGTCACTGCCAAGCAACTGACTAACATTTATTCTTATTATACCTAATTTATCCTAAAATTTCCTTTTTTTAAATATTAAGAGTGCCATTTTAACCACTTTTCTTATCCTTTTTTTTTTTTTACTTTAGCTCATTTTGTCATTTTATTGATTAACATATCCTTTTAAGCTGACTTTAAAGAACATGGCTATTTACTGTCACTACCACAATCAAAAAAACAGGTTCTCACATGGCTCTCCCCAGAACCCTTGAGGACTGATAGGAATGTGACAACTGTTCTTACCTTTAAGAAGGGATTGTGCTCTTAGAGGAAAACATAGGCAGAACACTCTTTGATATAAATCACAGCAAGATCTTTTTTGACCCACCTCCTAGAGTAATGAAAATAAAAACAAAAATAAACTAATGGGGTCTAATTAAACTTAAAATCTTTTGCACAGCAAAGGAAACCATAAACAAAACAAAAAGACAACCCACAGAATGGGAGAAAATATTTGCAAATGAAGCAACCAACAAGTGATTAATTTCCAAAATATACAAACAGCTCATGCAGCTTAATATCAAAAAAACAAACAATCTAATCAAAAAATGGGTGAAAGACCTAAATAGACATTTCTCCAAAGAAGACATAGAGATGGCCAACAAACACATGGAAAGGTGCTCAACAGCACTAATTATTAGAGAAATGCAGATCAAAACTACAATGAGGTATCACCTCACACTGGTCAGAATGGCCATCATCAAAAAATCTACAAACAGTAAATGCTGGAGAGGATGTGGAGAAAAGGGAACCTTCTTGCACTGTTGGTGGGAATGTAGATTGATACAGCCACTATGGAGAACAGTATGGAGGTTCCTCAAAACACTAAAAATAGAACTACCATGTGACCCACCAATCCCACTCCTGGTGTTTACCTAGAGAAAGCCAGAATTCAAAAAGATACATGCACCCCATTATTCATAACAGCACTATTTACAAATAACCAGGACATGGAAGCAACCTAAATGTCCATCAACAGAGGAATGGATACAGAAGTTGTGGTACATATATACAATGGAATATTACTCAGCAATAAAAAGGAATGAAACAGTGCCATTTACAGAGATGTGAATAGACTTAGAGACTGTCATACAGAGTGAAGTAAGTTAGAAAGGGAAAAACAAATATCATATAATATTGCTTATATGTAGAATCTAGAAAAATGGTACCGATGAACTTATTTTCAAAGCAGAAATAGAGACACAGATATAGAGAACAACTTATGGATACCCAGGGGGGAAGGGGGACATGGGATGAATTGGGAGATTGGGATTGACATATATACACTACTATGTATAAAATATGTAACTAATGAGTACCTACTGTATAACACAGGGAACTCTATAATGTTTGTACCTTCTCTAAGCTTTCTCATTCAATGAAACTGATCACTCCTTTGTGGCAAGATTTGGTAGGAAGCAAGAATCTTTTTCCTCCTCTCCTGTCCAGTGGGATTCAGGATAAGGCTGGCCTTCATACCCAGCATGCTTCCTTTTAGACTGTTCATGTGCTAACAAAAATACATCAGCAGCACACACACCATCCTGGTGCCAGAAAGTGTGTTTATAAAAATTTTTCAGATTCTTATTTCTCTCTTCCAGAAATTGCCTTCTCTCTGATCCAGGTTACAGATCTGTGCCAGAACCCTGGGTCTTGAAAAAACTTTGAAGAATATTTATCAATATCACCCAGTTTTCCACTTCAACCACCCACTCCCCAAATCCTCAACAATTACGTTACTCTAGATTGTTGGGGTTTTTTCAATTCATAGATATTTTCTTTCTTTTCTTTTTTTACATCTCTTACTTGTGGTAAAAATACACATAACATAAATCTTACCATTTTTAAGAGCCCATTGTGTTTAGTGGAATTAATAATCCAGGTTCTAATTCAGAATCAAATTGGAGTTGTTGCTCATTTCTAACAACTGCCTGCTATTTTTCATCCCTCTAATTTCCAATCTTACTTTTGCTTATAGGGCAATGACCAGAATGACTCTTTCTAATGAAAAGTTTGCCTTCTCATCTAGCTTAGGCTCCCTGTTATCTTGGTGTGTCCAGCCAGGTGAGGCAGACTAGCAGACCTCTGTGAAATCTGTGCATTTCAGTGAAGTGCTCATTTGTCTTTGGTTCCCTCTCTCTCTTCCTCCCTCTCCCTCCCTCTAATATGGAACTGAACCTGAGTGCTCTGTTTGGGCTCATGTGATTTCTCATTCCATCGCAATAGGTATCTGAAGGATATAATATTGCTTAAGTAGAGAAGGAAGGAAAAGTATCCCTGGTGAAAACAGCATGTAGCAGAACACAGAGGCCACTAACCATAGAGTTAGTGCTCAGGGCATATCATTTGGAATGGGACATAAAAGAGATCTGAAACATAAATCTGAAGAGGGAAATTTGGGTTAAAATGAAGGTGCCAGAATAAGAGAAGTAAGTGTTGTCCTAAAAAAGGAGGGAGTCATGGAATGAATAAGAGAAGTCTAAATCAGCCTGGGTAGGGAAGAGCCTGTTCATAAAGAAGACTAGATGTCTGACTTTCAGACTTCTTGGGTCTAGACTCTGTGGTTACAGAAGGACAGGAGGGACCTAGGGAGCTGGTGGGTGAAACTCAACAAAGGGCCAACCCAAAGGAGGTATTTGGTGACCAGGAGTGGGAAAGGAGGAAGGTCTCTAAGGGGAGCAAGGTCCAGACACAGAGAGACTGAGAGAATGGGGGAGCAAGACACAGAAAGAGACAACCAGCTGAAGAACTAGGTTGGATGTTGGAGCAGAGATTTGTCGGCACTTACTCATTTCTCCTCCACACTCACCTCTCCACACAGAAGGCTGATCCTTATGAACACCTGCTTCTCATTGACTATGGGCTTTTCTGACTATGGGAGCCCACTCAGCCCACACAGAGGACAAGCCTGAAGTGCCTGAAAGTTCATTACCTCAGCATCAGTACTATGTCCGTGATGGACAGGAGTGGTGGGTAAATACTCCAGCTACCTTACCACTCAGGTGGGAAAACTCTGAGGTACATGCCCTACACTGTCTCTCAGAGTTCTCCACTGAGACTGAGCCCCAGTTTCCCACAGAACTGACTTCATGGCACATTCTTCATTGGCTATCTTCCTTTCCCTGTCTAGTGAAGTTTCCTTCACCTCCCAAATAAATTATTCACACCTTGATCCTTGTCTCTGGCCTCTCTCTGGGGCAGCGCAGCCCAAAGAAAGGTTTGGTTTAGAACATAGTCATCCTGCACCCCCCAATCCTCTCCCTAACAAGTTTCCAGATCCTCCCTGCTTACCCCTCAGTGTGTGACCAGAGCCACTGGAGGTCCACTCCAGGTGTTCAACATTGAGCCCTGGGGTCTCCTCTTTCTCTCCAGTCCCTTACTTCCTGGTCTGGTTAGCCTGCCTGGGGAAGAGATTGGCACAGGGAGCTCCCACAGAGGTAGGCACCTTGACACAAGCACCATCCCCACGACCACAGCCATGGAAGAATTCAAAGCTAGGAAAAGGACCAGGAGATCTGGAGCCCCCTTTCACCCTGCTCCAGAGTAGATAACATAGATTTGGACATTGAGGGGCCCTCACTGGAGTGAGCAGATGGAGTTCTCTTATTAATTTGTCATGATGCCAAGACCGTTTAGTTTCTCTTCTTCAGAATGGAGTCTTTGAGGACTTTGATGGTGATTTGTCTACCACTGCTGCAGCGCTCCCCACTTCCCAACTCTAAGGCAGAGAGGAAAGAATTTATTATTTTAATCAGGGAGGAAAACAAGAGCGACATTGATGCCACTCCATGACAGCGCTGCGGCCCCCTACTCTAGAGCCGGCATCATGGAGATGAATGGCCAGGGTTGTTTTCTTATTAACTTAATTTTTGCTGAGGAAAAAAACTCATGGGCTATTAGGGTGCTCTCCAAATCAGCCATCATGGGGAATTGGTGCTGATTCAAGGGGCTTATATGAAATTAGTACCATGGTGAAAGGTCAATCCAGTTGTAAGTAAGAGATGCCAGACCAGTGAATGGGATGCTGTAACCAAACCCAATCTCGGTCCCTCCCAGGCTGACCTGGGCCCTAAAGTTGAGGCTGATACTCCAAGCAGCCACCCTAATTGTTGTGGGGGCTGTGGGCCCTTGGAGGAGGCTCAACCATTCATTCACTCAACCCAGAACCTGAACTGCCCATTCCTCCACTTCTGTCAGAGATGATGTCAAGATGTCCTCTTGCCTGCTATCATGTGACCACTTGGCTGGCATTCTGCCTTTCAGTCCCTTCTCTGCCACTCTCTAGGGACCACAGGCATGTTCTTGGTTCTCCTCCAAGCCCTACAGGGCCCATGGGAGGCTAGAGCAGGGGTGGGCAGGGAAATCTCAGGGTTTCTCAGCATAACCAAGCCTCACCACTATTTCTATTCCATTAAGACCTCTTCCTGGTGGTTCAAGCCACTCTCCAAGGAAGGCTCCGACTCCTCTACAGGTGGATAGCAGGGATCTCCACTCTGCTCTAGAGTTTCCAAACCTGTCTCATTGGCCACACCCATCCCCCACTCCCTGGATTTTGATCTAGAGGGAGGTCAGGGAGCAGGTCTCCAGTTCCCATTCCCCTACCCATAGCTCCTTTCCTGGATCCCAGAAAGGGTTCCTGCCCCCTCCACCCCCACCATTTGATATATAACCTGTGCCTTCCTACACCATGACTTCAAGTGGTACACTATTGAGCCTTCTTAGTGTATAATGGAAGATTTGGGGAAATTAGAAAGCCCTTTTATATCTCAACAAAGCCCAGCTCTGGCAGGCACAAATCCTTGCCTCCACAATTCCCGTTCCAGAAGGGCTTTTTTGAGAGCTCATATTAAGTATCAAAAGCTGAAGGCTGACTCCTTTGTCTTCCTTTGGGTTCCACCTTCACCTGTGGATTATAATGAGTAGAGGCTCAAGAAAGCAAGAAATATTAGCAACAAGAATTGCATTCATGTGTATAAGGGTCAACATCAGATCTGGGCCGACATAGGCTTGTCTGGAAATGACCTCAGCCTCTCTCTTCCCACTGCCTTGTTTCCTTGGAACTACAGAATAAATATGAAGCATTGCAAGTTGACTTGCAAGCCTTGGGCCTACCTGACTCACACAGTATAAAAAGCTGATGGGAAGCAAAAGCTGTGGTCTCTGTGTCACAGTGACCTGCAAGCACCTTGGCTCCCCTCTTCAGCAGCCATAGATACTCCACATGGTTGAAAAGACCAAAGAAGCTGTGTGGTTGGCCCTCCCAGTAAGGAGATATTGGGTACACTGTATCTAATTTCCTCTGTCTTTCTATAAAGCTAAGTGTCAGGGTTCTCCAAAGAAATAGAATCAAGAGGATGTGTGTATAGGTATGGAGAGAATTTTATTTTAAGGAACTGGTTTATGTGATTACAAAGGAATGGGGAGTCCAAAATCTGAGGCTGATGGGGCTGGAGACTAATGGGGAGGCTGACAGGCTGGAGACTAAGGGAAGAGTTGCAGTTAGAGTCCAAATGCAGTCTGCTGGCGGAATTTCTTCTTGCTCAGTGGAGGTCAGTCTTTGTCCTATCAGGGCCTTCAAGAAATTGGATCAGGTCCACCCACAGTATAGAAGGCAATGTGATTTACTCAAAGTCCACTGATTTAAATGTTAATCTCATCAAAAATACCTTCACAAAACTATTCAGGATAATGTTTGACCAAATATCTGGGCACCATGGCCCAGCCAAGTCAATACATAATACTAAGTAACCATAGTGAACATAAGATGGTTGCATCTCATGAGTTTGATTGCCATTTTGAATCATAACCATAATCATATCCCATAGCCACTCCTGTCTGAGCTCAACCACAGTTGGTTCTGTAAGTGCTGAGCTGTTGCAAGGATCTGTGAGAGGCACAGTAGCCAAAGAGGAGGTCATCTCTTCCCCATCTGACCACTGGCATCTACTGCCCTGCCTGCAGCTATTCAGGGAGGTTTTTCCTACTCTTTTGTTGCAGGGAAGCTCCCTGGAGAATGTCCCATGGCTCTTGTTTTCCTTGCAGCCCACACACAGCCAAGACTAGTGGTGGGCACCCAGCATCTTGCTGACAGCCCAGGAGACACTCCTGGCCAATGTGGTCCTATGAAGGGCCCTGAAAGAGGTACAACTGCTACTTTCTGAGAAGACAGCAAATCTACCATTGTGGTCTTAAAAATGAACATTCCCTTTTATAATACTTAGCACTTTACAGTTTTCAAAGCACTTTCACATCTGTTATCAATTCGATCCTTCCTAAAGAATGTGAGAAAAGTCTTGGTTCTGGTCTTCATTGCTGCCTCAGGCAGCCAAAGATGGAGTTTTCTAGATCTCCCTTGCTGGCTCGTCCAGGGGCTGCCCTAATGCACTGCACTTTCTAAAGCTAGCAAGAACATGTAGAGACCATGGTGAGTCTCAGAGGCTACAACTTTGGAGGCCTCCTGTAGTTCCTAGTCCCCATTCTCAAAGATGTCACAGGCTACCAGCCTGGTCTTGAGGGTAGAGAAGCAAGCCATGCCCTGGTACTCACTCAGCCATCACTGTCTCTGAAAGGCCAAGATGTCTGACATGACTTACAGCTTGAGAAATGAACTTAGCTCATGTTATTACCAAGAAAGCCAGCAAATGGACCCTGGAAATTATGGCAGCAGTTCAGACTCTCAGCCAGCAAGTCAGCATCTGGGGACCTTTGGGTCTCCATCTGTTAAGCCCCATCAGAGCCAAGTGGACAATGGGGGTAGTACAGACACAACTATGAATGTACATGTTTGTGTGTGTGTGTGTGTGTGTGTGTGTGTGTGTGTGTGTGCGCGCGCATGCGCACTCCAGAAGGCCAACTTCAAGCATACCTAAGCTTGAAAACACAGCTGGAATTACCAATAGAGAAAGTAGTGGCCCAAGCCATTGGCAATTCCCTTGGGTCATGCCATGGTGAACCCTGGTGGCCCTTGCCCTAGGAGAGCATCTGACACATGGAGGAAGCAGACACACCCCAAATAAGTCAGATCCTGGGATGTTGTGGGTACTGTTTTAGTTTAGAACCAGAGTGAGGGTGATGGAAGAACTTCCACAGGCAAAATTATGTGTGTGGCCCAGGACTGTTCCAGAGGTACAGGGATGTGGGAGAAGTTGTCAAGCCATCCAGAGGCCTCAGACTATTGCTGCATCAGTCCCTGAGATAGAAAATGGACAGTGATCAGGAAGGAGTACCAAAGGGTCTTAACCAAGTGCTTCATGAGAGGGGGAACAAGGCTCCCAGAGAGCTGGGGTAGCAGTAACATGACTGGCTAGAAGTGCCGGCTGTCTATGGACTCAGCCACAAAGAGTAGATTGCCAGGGCATGGAGAGCTGCTGTCAGTGAGCAGCAACAGCTGCCAGAGTCTAGGTTCTCAGTCTCCACTTCTCTGCTCTCCCTCAGTCACAATCTGGCAGGAAACACCATAAGCCCAAAGGCAGTTCTGCCTCTAACATTTGTGGGGTAGTGAGATAAGAGTACAAAGGGAGGTCCCAAAATTGCAGCCCACCTCCTTCTAACAACAACACCCATGGCTCTACCCTATACCATGCAGAGTCCCACATGCACACGTGTGGATGGATGAGCCTTCAAGTCCAAGCTCTGTCCATGACCCATTCCTTGGGGATACTCATCAATGGCATGGACTAACCTTGGGGGACAGATCCAGAGAAGATGTCCACATAGAACCCAGAAGCAGAATAAGGCCATTTAAACAGGGGACTCTAGGTCCTGCTCACCCTGAGTTTGGTCTCGGGGTAGAGGAGGTGACAGGTGTCATGAAGTCCCAGTGGGAAATTCTCCTTGGCACAGTGCAGGGGTGGGATGAGAAGGTCCTCTAAAGCAGGACTGCTCACAATGTGGTCCACAAAGCAGTGCCAGCCGAAGAGCTATTTCTCATGTGTTCATGACAAGGTTAGCACAGAAACTGAGTAAGCATTTAGGGACTCAATAGCAATTTGACCACCTAATTTTATGCCTGTTGAGTCTAATAATAATAAAACATTTGGGTTTTGTTTTGCATTTTTTTGTTTTGTTTTGTTTTTTACTTTTCATTTTTCTAGTAATTTTATTGTATTTTACAAGAACATTGGTCCACAACAGATTGGAAAATTTTTAATCTGGTCTTTCAGCACAGATAGTTTGAGATACTCTGCTCTGAAGCACAGGATAAGGTCAGACATAGCAACTGCCTAAGTGTGAGGGCAGCACTTCCCAGGGGCATGTCTGGGGAAGATGCAGCCTAATCCCCTCTCTGGACATTCAGAGGCTTGCCCTGATCAGCCAGTCCTCCAGAGTGACAGCAGTAGAGTACACGTCATAGGCCCTCCAGAAAGGACCACCTGGGACAAAGGGCTCTCACAGAGGTGATTAGGAGAACTGCCAAGGATAGCACCTACGCTTTATACAGAGTCCTCTATACTTCAGTCTCTGCTGAGCCACTTGACTGCTGGGCAACCTTGACAAAGGCAACTTCCCTCTCTGAACCTCAGTTTCCTCATCTGTGAAATGGTATAAGGATTGAACAGGTTAAAAGCATGTGAAGCCCTCAGCCCAGCATTATGAGACCTTAAGAGGCTGTGAACTCAGAAACAGGCTGACTCTTCTGTGTTCACACCTCAGATAGCAGGATAGACACCAGATGGGGGAGTAGATATCAACAGGCCAGATCCCAACCCACACACCCAGCAAACTTGATCTCTAGTGGTCCTCAGCTCTGCCAGCCTCCTGGAACCCTACAGCCACAGGGCCTACTTAGCAATTCTGCAGGGAGCACTCTCTCACCCTGTGGGGCCTGAGTCACTGCTCAGGATCCTGTGAATCACCAGAAAGGTAGGGAGGATTAGCAGGAACCCAGGATTCTGCTAGGAATATGGAAAATTAATCCTTCCCATATGGTGTGCTTAGGAGCAAAAAATACCACAAATATTACTCAGCCCCCACAAGACCGCATACCTGGAAATGAAGAGAAGGAGGGAGGTTGAATTGGCAAGAGCAGTAAACTTGGAGATCAGAATATCTGACATCCAGTTTCTGACTATATTGTACACAAGCTGTGTGACTTCAGGCTAATACTATGTAGGATTTATCTTGGGTCAGGCCTCCCAGAAGCAGAACCTGAGACAGGGATTCAGATGTATATGGGTTATTGGGTGGGGGTAGGAGCCCTCAGCTGAAAGGGAATGAAGGATGCAGGGCAGAGGAAAGAGCTGAGCAAGGATGTGTTTTCATCTGGAATCTGGCCTCATCTTGATCCCATGTGGAACTTGGGAGCATGAATAACACCACAAATTTTTCCCTCCCAGAGGCAAGGAGGCTGAGCTGTTATACCACAAATCAGTAATTCATTAACTAAATAATGCCCACAGGTGTGGCCATACTCTCCCAGGCTTCTTCTACAAGGCAGCTGCCATCAGCCAATGTCAGTCTCCCAGAGAAGGGCCAATAGCCAATGCCTGCAGCTGCTGGTCCTGTGGCCTGGGCACCGATAGCATCCCCTACAGGGTTGTCGTAGGAATTAGTGAGATGATACAAATAAGCACAGCAGTGCCTACATATATGTGGCATTCAATAAATGCTGGTCGTATTGTCACAAGATCAGAATTCTAATATTGGCTGTGTGATATTATTAATACTGGCTGTGCAATATTGTTACATATACTATAATATTGTTATATGTACTATATAATATATTTTATATAATATATATATATATATATATATATAGTGTGTGTGTGTGTATATATATATATATATATATATATATATATGGCTAATACTTCCAGTATCTTTACCAAGTAATTTTATCACCCCATCCCCCTTGGCCTAAAGCACCCTATAAAAGAGGAGGGGTCTCACTGTTGTTCTCTAAGCTTCCTTCCAACTCTCACATTCACATTCAGAATTCAAGTTTTATGTGTTTCCGCATTGAAGACCCTGTTTTAAGACCTCCTAACCTCCCAGATTTAGTATATCAAGAAACACAATGAAAACTTTTGGATAGTATGGGAGGCCTCACGGAATGCCTCCTACCCCAAACTACCTGCCCCCAAAACATATGTCCTCACAGGGCACCTGTGTTATCTAATTTTCCATCAGCCCAAAGAGTTTCACTCTTTTTGTAAGGCCTGACCCCTCCATGTTTATTTACATTCCAAATGCCCTTGAGAGAGGTAGTATATTCAGTAATGATGGTTCAGTGATTTTTAAAAAGTGGGGATCAATAAGCTCCTCCACAATGGAATTATGGAAGCTAGTGGGGGAGAATCAAACTGAGGTGGGAATACTGTTGACAGTGAGGTCCAGAATGAGAGCCTGTGTCAGAAGATGAATCTTGGAACATTCTCAGCATTATTCCCACCACTTACACGCAGACCAAAACAGTGCTGCTCTGCTGGATTCAGGCATTATGCTGAATCCTATCAAATCCTATGAATCACACCAAAATTTACCTCACCAGTGTCGCAGAACCAATCAATGTTCTTTGCTGTCTGCCAGGGACTGAAGGTGAACAAAGCAGATGGGTTGAGCTAAGATATTGTATGATCAGCAGCATAAGGACACTGGGCACTGAACTGTGGGTCACACAAGGACTCTATTCTCTCCCTTCATATGACCTAGTGGGCCACTACACTACTTGTAACTGTGGTAGATTGCAAAAATGAACAGAAGATTTTCCCGTCCCTGTACCTACAACTTTACAAAGTGACTTTGCTGCTACTTCCATCAAGAAGTGAGGTCTTTCTCTACCCCTCGGATCTGATATTAGCTATGTGACTTGCTTTGACTAATGGGACAAAGGTGATGAAAGCAAGCAGTGACTTGAAAAGAGTTTGTGCAGTGGGATTTTATCTCTTTCTGCTCTCAGGAAGCCTACAACTACCACCCTGCAAATGAGCCTGGGACAGCCTTCCAGAAGATAAGGGACTATGTAGTTCAGTTACACCATCACACCAGCCACAGCCAGCAATCACCAATCATGTGAGTGAGCCATCAAACTTCAGCTGACTGCAGACTCATGCGTGATATGAGCAGAAGAACTGCCTAGCTGAACCCAGCCATAATTATCAACTCATAAAAATCATGGACTAAGTAAATGGTGTTGTTTTAATCCACTAAATTTGGGGGTGATTTGTTATGTGGCAATAGCTAACTGATGTAATGACGAATTTGCACTGTTGGTTGGACAGTGCAGAGAAGCATGGAGGCTGAGTACTTAGCCTGGACTCTATTCCTCTCTTAGTCACAACACAGTCATGGATGAGTCACTCCCCTCAACATACACAAAGCCTCAGTTTCCTCATCTATAAAACAGCAGGGTGACCAATCCTCTTAGAGTTGTGTTGCCTGTTCTAATGAGACCCCAAACTATTGTTCATCCTCAATCTCCCAGATTTCCTGTACTTATAGCAAAACCTTCTTCCCTCCCTCACCCCCACTAAACCCCATGGAACTTTAAGAGAATGTGTAACTTCCATCACAGCCTAAGTACCCACCTGTTATGGCCAATCTAGGGAAAGTCAGAGGAGTTTAATATCTGGTGGGTGTGAGTGTGAGAATGGTTTATGGAAATTTATGAAAAGCAAAGCACAAGCTTCTCCCCTGGGAAAGTAATAGGGAAATATTCAGCTCTAGATGAAAGAGAAGTTTTTGAAGCAGGAAAAGAATAACCAATTCCCTGCATCAATAAACTGTGGCCTTGTTTCTGAGTATCTGGATCATCCTGACTCTCTCTGTTCTGCTGACCACTCTTGGCAAGACTGGACCTTGGGGCAGAGCTCTTGGGCCCAAGTTGGATGAGGAGACCAGAGAACAGTGCCCTATGGTTCTGTCCTGCCATGTGCTGAGAGCCAGGGGTGGAGAGGACAAGGTGCCAGGGGGTAGGATGCTGCAGGCTGCCCACTAGCTTTTTTTTTTCTTTTTTTTTACATCTTTATTGGAGTATAATTGCTTTACAATGATGTGTTTGTTTCTGCTTTATAACAAAGTGAATCAGTTATACATACACATATATCCCCATATCTCTTCCCTCTTGCGTCTCCCTCCCTCCCACCCTCCACATCCCACCCCTCTAGGTGGTCACAAAGCACCGAGCTGATCTCCCTGTGCTATGCGGCTGCTTCCCACCAGCTATTGGTTTTACATTTGGTAATGTGTATATGTCCATGCCACTCTCTCACTTTGTCACAGCTTACCCTTCCCCCTCCCCGTGTCCTCAAGTACATTCTCTAGTAGGTCTGCGTCTTTATTCCTGTCTTACCCCTAGGTTCTTCAAGACCTTTATTTTTCTTCTTAGATTCCATATATATGTGTTAGCATATGGTATTTGTTTTTCTCTTTCTGGCTTACTTCACTCTGTATGACAGACTCTAGGGCCATCCACCTCACTACAAATAGCTCAATTTCGTTTCTTTTTATGGTTGAGTAATATTCCATTTTATATATGTGCCACACCTTCTTTATCCATTCACCTGTCGATGGACACTTAGGTTGCTTCCATGTCCTGGCTATTGTAAATAGAGCTGCAATGAACATTGTGGTACACGACTCTTTTTGAATTATGGTTTTCTCAGAGTATATGCCCAATAGTGAGATTGCTGGGTTGTATGGTAGTTCTATTTTTAGTTTTTTAAGGAACCTCCATACTGTTCTCCATAGTGGCTGTAGCAATAATTTCTCTGGAGATATTTTTAAACTGCTTTGGGCTGAGTGCTGAAGGAGACCCAGGCTGTGGGCCACTATCATCTTTCTGTGTTCCCTGGGACTCCCACACCACACATCAATTGCTCTGTGAGGACAAATGAGACCACATGCTCTGAGCTAGTATTCAGGAGGCTTTTAGGCCTGGCCAAATGCAAATGAGGCTCCTTGAAGCAAATTTTACATTAACAAAAGAATCAAGTATTCATCCTCTTTCATGGGCCAAAAACAAGAGCATCATATTTGACACTGGAAACTCTACTAAAACGAATCTGCTTTTTGGAGACTATCTTAGGGTTGGTCTAGAGCAAGGGTCTCAGCTGGCAGTAGAATGGAAGAACAGCACTTGTAAAGCACTGAGGTCCACATGTGGCCCACCTCCAGGGACAAGTTTAGTGGGCTCTGGCAAGGGCCGTCTGTCTATAAATTCCATGCCAGTCTACCTTCTACAGGGCCTATAGCCTTTCCTGAGACTTGCCATCCTACTGACAGGGAGGAATCCTCCTCTCTTATTTGAATTCCCCCAGAAGCAAAATCTTAAGACAAGGGTTCTAGAGCAAGTAGCTTATAGGGAATTGATTCTGGTAAGTACTAGTAGAGGGGTGGAGAAGTGAGATGGAAAAGGGAAGAGAAAGCAGTCAATATTGCTTACTATTATTTATATTAAAATATAAATATTATATATACTTATATATATAATATATAAAAGTTTTTAAATGGTCCAATCCCACTTTATCCCACCTTTTGAAGGAAGAGATTCATTCTAGAGAATGAGACAGGGAAGGATAAGGGCAATGAAGGCAGAAATTTCACTTTGGTTCAGGAGAAAGAGCACTAGACTAAGACGCAATAGTCCTGGATTCCAGCCCTGGCACTCCCATTGGCTTATGTGATACTCTTTCTGGGCCTCAGTATCCTCATCTGTGAAATGAACCCATTTGGGTGAGAACCAATTGATCTTTCAATATTCTGTAAGCATACTACATCAGCCAGGTATCAGTAGTAGAAAATGGAAACTACTTGATCTATATTAAGCAAATATGGATTTAATGTAAGAAGCTCAGCATTTAGAAAACTTTTGAGAGGGCTGAAAGAACCATGACACACAATATAGCACATCAGAACTAGCTCAGCGGGGTAGCTGCTTCCTCTGCCACACACAGAGGAACACATCCTCTCATTGTTACCAGGGGTCACAAGCCCCCTGTGAAACTGCTTGTTCTAGAGTAAGGCCACATTCTCTAGACCTCCACCAACAAAACATGTATGCCTTGAGACCTGCTTCTCAACAGCCATGAAATTAGTGAGCAGCCACTAGAACACACTGCAGGAAAACCCAATGTCTTAATGGCTAAAGCCTGCTCACCAGCAGAACAAGTGGAAGCAGCAGAAAGTTGGCCTTTGTGTCAATTTTGTGCAAAACCCTATCTTCAGGGGAGTCTGACAAATGTGGATTTTGCTTTTCTAGCCCCTCTGTATAAAAAGGGCACTAGAAAGAAGTTGGCATAGGTGGTGAATCCAGTGCACAGTGTTCATACCAGGTGCTGTGTGCCTGATACCAGAGATCCAAAGAGGTCCTGGACACAGCCCTGCCCTCAAGGAGCTTAGTCTAGCTGTGTAGCCTAGAAGTGCAATACACAAGTGCTGTTACCAGTTAAAAGTTAGTACTGAATGATGAAGGGGAAGATAGGCAGGAAAGAGCCCCAAGCAGTGACATAGGCAATTGCCCCGAGGATGGCAAGAAATTCAGAGAGAAAAAGTAGTTTGGATCACTCTTGAAAAGTCAATTAGGGAGAGAGGCAATCTCAGGGGAAGTAACAGCTGGAACAGGGCACAGATGGATGAGTAGTAATTTGAGAAACAGAGCTGTGTGATATACAGGGCCAAGGCAGAGGGTGACAGGGCAGGGAGGGAAGGGGACTGGCAGGGATGGGAGAGGTAGATCAAGTAGCATTCTTGCAAGACCTTAGGAGGACTGTGGGACACTAGTGAAAGATTTTAAGCAGGAAAGAAATATAGACATCGTCAGACTGGTGTCAGGAGCCCTGCAAAAACACCTAGAATTCTAAAAGACCAGAAGATTCCAGAGAGAGAGACTAAGAAAGAAGAGGGACAAGAATGAGGAGCAAGCAGAACCATAGGGAACTGAAGCCATGCAGGACACTTAACGGTGAAAAGATGGCATTCTCCAAGCACAGCTGCTCTTAGTGGCTCATGTAGCTAGGTTGTGGTGAGAGGCCACAGGCCAAAAGTCAGTTTCACTGAGCAAGAATACCCCCAAAGACTTTCCCCCTTTTGTTCCATAAGAACTCCTACCTCACCCAAAATGGGTGAGGAAAGTTCTAGAGATGATGAACAAATAGGTGAAGAGAGAGAAGGGAAGGGGAACAAGGAGAAGGAAAGAGAAGGCAAAAATCTGTGACTAGGTGTGTTTACAAACCACTTCGACTTGCAGAGCCCAGTCTTATTTGAGAGCTGGGTTTGGCCCCGCCAATTGTGAGTGGTTTTCTGCCATCCCCTTGGACTTGCACAGAGACACTTGTCAGAAACTTTCACCCCCAATCTTTGGGAAGATTTTTTCCAACCATGAAGAAAGAGAAACATGCCTTCCTATTCCTCCACTAACACCTTACCCCTGTCCCCACTAGCCAGGGGCCTTTGTCCTTAACCAAACACTTTTTCAAGCCCACAGGAGAAAGGGTGGGTTCTCTGGAAGCAGCATCTGACTTGAAGATTTGGATGCACATAATCTGTTGGAGGAAGGATCTCAGAAGAATGGGAATGAGAGAAGCAAACAGAGCTAAGCAAGGATGTGGTCTCATCTGAAGGATGAGAAGCTCTGAGCATAAATGTTATCACAGAGTGGACCCACCTTTAAATAAAAGGGCAAATCTTTGGTACCTCCACATCAGTCACTGACTGAAGACTCCTCTTCAACAGCAGGGGATATATAACCTCCCAGAAGAGCGTCTCCCACTCAGCTGAGGGCAATTGGGAGAATGAGGTCCCCGTGATCCTTTAGCAGCCAACAAAACAGCTCCACAGCAGCTGGAAAATGGTGCTCCTTCCTGATAACAAGGATCTGAGCAGACCACCTAGAGCATCCACTGCAGGGGATATGCTCATTTTGGCAAGTTTGCTGCACTGGATCCTTTTCTCTTCATCATGTCTCTGTCTTCTAGGAGACTCCCTGCAAAAGCTAAAGAAGCCCTGACCTTAAGGTGAATAAGTGAAAATCAGGACTAGTCCCACTGGCTTCTTTCACATGACCATGGGTATGACATCAATCCAAGCAGGTCTTCTGAGTCACAGCTTCTCCAAGCCTCCACTCTGGCTGAGCCCAGGCTCCAGGAACCTGCATCCACACCCCACAGCAGCTTCTCCACAGCAGAGTTCAATGAACTTTCTCTGTGGCCCCACTGGTACTCAGCTTGACTGCCCAAGAATTGGCAGAAATGTTCCTCCTAAGCTGAGAGGACTCTCAGCTACCTTTACATGAGCATAGTTCTTCTGGCTAAGCTGCAAACTAACTGTATGAACTGCTTCTCCAACTTAGGATATGATAAAGAGCACCTCCTCTCATATTGTCTTAAGTAATTATTCAAGTCCTATTAGGAGAAATCCAACATTCCCCTCTCCTCCTCAAGCAAGCTCCTCCTTGCAATTTTTCTAAGAACTTTGGAGCTGAATCAACTTGAAGAGGGACTATTCTCCCTTCCAAATGTCAACAGGATGGAGTCCCACCAATTTCTGGGGCTATAACTTCATTTTTTTGTCAATGTCCAATACTGGACCTTTGCATCCTTGTCCACAGATGATGTATTTCTCTGGCCCAGATCCAGTGATGGCCCCATGTTGGGATCCAAGGCTGTAGCTCTCTTGGTCCATGTTCACTCATCATATCCCAGTGCTGACCAGGATGGGGGGCTCCCAGCCGTGCATACATTGAGCCAGAGCAAGTTTTCCTTCAAAGACCCCTTGATCTTCATGCTAAGTCCCATCTTCAGCCTAGTTAATTCTAATTCTGGAGCCTCATTGCTCTTTCCAGATCCCAGACTTGGTCCACCCCTATAGATTTCCCTAACTTTGAATCTCCAGGAATAGAAACTGTAATTTTTGTCCTTTTTCTCACAAAAGATCCTGAGACTCTTTTTCAAATAAGTTCTTCCAGAGCTCTGTATACCAACAGGAAGATTTCCCTCAGCCTCACAAAATAGAAGACATCTGTCAGATATTCTGTGTCATCTTCTATGCTATTCAGTAAATATTCTGGTTCCTCTCTCTTTCTGGCACAAAATAGAATTACGCTTCTATGCCCCCTTGTGGTTGAGGTGGAGCCATATGATCAGCTCTTGCCAATGAGGTATAAGTGTAAGTGATACATATCACGAGGGCTGGTTATGTAATAAATTTGCATGGCCCAGGGCAAAATAAAAATATGAGGTTCGTTATTTTAAAATGTTAATAATTTCTACAGATTTAATGCAATTCCTATCAAATTACCCATGACATTTTAGAACAAATAATCCTAAAATGTATATGGAGCCATGAAAGACCCAGAATTGCCAAAGCAATCCTGAGGAAAAAGGACAAAACAGGAGGCATAACCCTTCCAGACTTCAGGCAATACTACAAAGCTATATTAATCAAAACAGCATGGTATTGGCACAAAAATGGACACATGGATCAATGGAACAGAATTGAGAGGTCAGAAGTAAACCCACACACCTATGGTCAATTAATCTTCGACAAAGGAGGAAAAGACAATTTCTTCAGCAAGTGGAGTTGGGAAAGTTGGACAGCCACATGCAAATCAATGAAGTTAGAACACACCCTGACACCATACCCAAAAATAAACTCAAAATGGCTTAAAGACTTAAATATAAGACATGACATCATAAAACTCCTAGAAGAGAACATAGGCAAAACATTCTCTGACATAAATCATACCAATGTTTTCTTAGGTCAGTCTCCCCAGGCAATAGAAATAAAAGCAAAAATAAACAAATGGGACCTAATTAAACGTATGAGTTTTTGCACAGTAAAGGAAACCATAAACAAAATGAAAAGGCAACTTATGGAATAGGAGAAAATCTTTGCAAATGATGTGACCAACAAGGGCTTAATTTCCAAAATACACAAACAGCTCATACAACTCAATAACAAAAAAACAAACAACCCAATCGAAATATGGGCAGAAGACCTAAATAGACATTTCTCCAAAGAAGACATATAGATGGCCAACAGGCACATGAGTAAAGCTCATCCTTGCTAATTATCAGAGAAATGCAAATCAAAACTACAATGAGGTATCACCTCACACCAGTCAGAATGGGCATCATCAAAAAATCTACAAACACTAAATGCTGGAGAGGGTGTGGAGAAAAGGGAATCCTCCTACACTGTTGGTGGGGATGAAAATTGGTGCAGCCACTATGGAGAACAGTATGGTGGTTCCTCAAAAAACTAAAAATAAAGTTGGCATATGATCCAGCAATCCCACTCCTGGGCATATATCTAAACAAAACTATAATTCAAAAAGATATATGCATGCCTATGTTCATAGCAGCACTATTTACAGTAGCCAAGACATGGAAACAACCTAAAAGTCCATTTACAGATGAATGGATAATGTGGTATATATATATATACATATAATTGAATATTATTCAGCCATAGAAAAAAATGAAATAATGCCATTTGCAACAACATGAATGGACTTAGAGATTATCATACTAAGTGAAGTAAGTCAGAAAGAGAAAGACAAATACCATATAATATCACTTATATGTGGAATCTAAAATATGACACAAAGGAACATATCTACGAAACAGTAATAGACTCACAGATACAGAGAACAGACTTGTGTTTGCCATGGGGGAGAGGGTGTGGGAGGGGACGATTGGTAGTTTAGGATTAGCAGATGCAAACTATTATATAGGGGATGGATAAGCGACAAGATCTTACTGTATAGCACAGGGAACTATATTCAATATCCTGTGATAAATCATAATGGAAACGAATATGAAAAAGAACATACGTATAACTGAATCATTTTGCCGTATAGCAGAAATTAACACATTGTAAATGAACTATACTTCAATAAAATTTTTAAAAATTTTAAAAATATTAATAATTTTAAGATGGCAACAGCAGAGCATTAAACCAAACATGGAGCCTTTCCGAACTTGGGGCCCTGTGCAATTGCACAGGTTGCATGTCCATGAAGCAAGCTCTGCACATCACTTCTGGATGGAAGCATTTAATTAACTATGTGACACACTCCAAAGATCTTTCTTTGCTTCAAACAAAAAGACCAGCGACATTTGAGATTGTGGCTTCTCCATCAACCTAAGTCCCTGAAAGCTACAGTGAACGGAGTCCCCCCACCTCACCACTACCCATGGAGGATATGTAGCATAGCAATAAATAAGCTATGTTGTTAGGTTTGATGCAACATAAAATACCCCATTCTGACTGAGGCATAATCTAACCAAAGACAATAGGTTACTATTTGTCACAGGTGTACCCCAATGACATAGCCACTCATTTACCCTTTCTAGGACCCAAAAGATAACTGTCTGTCCTATCCTGTCAGTTTAATGAACAGCTAGCTCCTTCTCTGGATAAAAATCTGTACTCAGTATTGAAATTAAATAACCTCAGTGCTCTGCACAAGATAAGCCCTCAAAAATAATTCTAGACGTTCTAAATATTTTGAAGTTTTCCATCAAAAATCCCTGGACTCTTGTTGCACTCTACATTAGAAATCCCAACACAAAGAGTCCTAAACAAAAAAGAAATGTATTAACTCACAAAACTGGAAATACAGAGACAGAGTAATCTCTGGCTCCATTACATGGAGAGTGCCTGGGCTCTGCCCTCCTCTGTGAGGGCTTTGTTCTCAGGCTGGCTCCTCAAGGTGGCAAAATGGCACCCAGCAGCAATGCGGGTAATGTGCTTCTTTGTTCAGAGTTTGGAGAACACAAGGAACCTTTTATTTGACCATAAAGGCCTTTCTCTTCATCCCCCTTGGACTAAACTAGATTATTTCTCCACCCCCAGAGCAATAACAATTGCTAGGGTAATGCCAAGTGCTGACAGCTTCATTCATCAACATTTATTGAGCATTTATTGAGTGTGAGGCATTTTTCTGAGCTCTGTGATTGCAAGTGCTTGAATCTTGCTTCTGGAAACATATTGAGAGGGGCAGAATGGGCATTCCCTAAGTGGCTTAGAGTAGTCAGAACCAACCCATCCCCTTCGCATTCCCAGGTGGGACTGGGATGTACTTTCTTTATTTGCATGGATTGAGTAAAGGGGGATAGCAGCACAATGTTGGGGTTCTGACAGGAAATGGAAGAGGCAGTAGACACTGGGCAACAAACAGTGCCTACTCTACTTTTTCTAAATAGATTTATTTCGTGAATCACAATAAGACCTAAACTGATTTTTCCCCAAATTTGCTATCCAGTTGCCATAGCTCTTTTTTAAATCAAAGCCAAACTCACCTCAACAGGTGGTTGCCCTTCACCATTCTGCAACCGTAACCTCCACCAGTCTAGTCCTTAAAACCCCTGCACTCCCTCCTCCCATCCTCTCTGCCTTGTTCCTAAACAACCTCCTCAGGTCTCCTACTTCCTTCAAGGTTTAACTATGACAGCAGTCTCAAGATTCAGGGCCCCTTGCCCTCTATTTCCAAAGGGGCCACTTACTGATCTTAATAATTATTTCATTGCAAAACTAATACCCATTCATTATAGGAAATTAGAAAAAAACGGAACAGTTGCATGAATAAAGTAATCATCCACACCCAATAAATATTTTGGCCTATATCTTTCCATTCTTCTTTCTATGTATTTTTACATAGTTGAGATCATGGTGCATATATAATTTTATATCTTGACTTCTCTTAATGTAATACTTATATAACATTTCCCATATTTTTATGAAATCTTAATAAATACTTTATAGCTTAATGATAATCTGTCCTCAGATAGCCTGTAGTACCCTTTCTGTTGAACATTTATTTCCAGTTTGTTGCTATTATGATAAAGATAAACATTTTTATGCAAGAGACTTTTTCATCATCAAATTATCTCCTTGAAATAGACTCCCAGATATGTAATCATTAGATATAAATTTTTTTTAGCTTTTCCTACGTATTGTGAAAACATTGCAAAAGAGTTTACACTATTGACATTCCCACTTGGAACTTATGAAAAGGGCTGTTTTACTGCATGGATTAGTTTCCTACTGCTGCTGTAACAAATTACCACAAACATGGGGGCTTAAAGCAACACAGGTTTATTCTCTTATGGTTCTGGAATCTAGAAGTCCAAAATCAGTTTCAATGGGATAACATCAAGGTGTCAGCAGAGCTGGTTCCTTCTGGAAGCTCTAGGAAAAAATTCATTTCCTTGCCTTTTCTTGCTTTTGAGGCCACTTACAATCCTTGCTTTTGACCCCCTTCCTTGAAACACTCCAATATCTTGTTTCCATCATATCTCCTACTAATCTTCTGCAGACAAATCTCTCTCTGCTTCCCTCTTAAAAGGACACTTATGATTAAATTTAAAGCTCACCGAACAATCAGGATAATCTCAAAATCCTTAATTTAATCACATCTGCACCATCCCTTTTGCCCAATAAGGTAATATTCAAAAGTTCTAGGAATTAGGGCATGGATATCTTTGAAGGCAATTTATTCAGGTGACCACACTACATTCTTGCCAACAGCAGGTATTCCCATTTTTCCTTTATTTTGGAATAATTTGATGGGTGGGACATTAAAATACCAATGACAAGTGAATTTGCATTCTATTATTTTATCCATTTAAATTTCTTCTTTTATGACTTGTGGGCTCACCCCTGTGTCTATTGAGATATTAATATTATGCTAACCAAATTTAAAATGATTTTTATATGCTAAGAACATCAACTTTTGGGACTTCCCTGGTGGTGCAGTGGTTAAGAATCTGCCTTCCAATGCAGGCGACACAGGTTTGAGTCCTGGTCCAGGAAGACCCCACATGTCTCAGAGCAACTAAGCCCGTGTGCCACAACTACAGAGCCTGTGCTCTGGATCCCGCAAGCCACAACTACTGAGCCCATGTGCCACAACTACTGAAGCCCACATGGCTACAGCTCATGCTCTGCAACAAGAAAAGCCACTGCAATGAGAATCTGGTGCACCACAATGAAGAGTAACCCCCGCTCACCACAACTACAGAAAGCCCGCACGCAGCAATGAAGACCCAATGCAGTCAAAAATAAATAAATAAATTTATTTTTAAAAAAAGAACATCAGCTTTTAATTTGTTGTGTGTATTGCAAATATTTTTTCTCCTAGTTGATTGGTTGGTACTTTAATGTTTCTGTGTTTTCGGCAGCTATTTTTTCTTTTATATCTCTTTTGCAATTTATTTTTTAATATACATAGAATAAGATTTCTCTGTTGGGGGTAAAGTTCTATGAGTTTCAGCAAATGCATACAGTTAATAGAACTGTCCTGTCTTGATTGTGGTGATGTTTACACTTTTTCATAAATATTTTGATTTTTGTTTAATTATGGTAGCCCATCCTGGTCTACAGACAGAAAAATGTAGTCTAATAAGATTTGTAACTTATGTGATTTCTTCTGACTCTTTTAACATTATTATTCCTCATCTAGGTATTATTTCGTGCTTTTATATTCTTTTTATATTATACTGGGTTTTTTAATCCGTTGAAATGTATTTGGGTGTACAGTAAGATGAGACTCTAAATTGATTTTTTTCCAAGTTGCTAAACTATTGTCCCTGCACCATTATTGAATAATCCATTTCTTCCACTCACAGGACTACTGTTTTGTGAGTCCTGCCTAGGGAGACATTTAAAGGTAAAATTTAAATGAATTTAAATTCATAACTAATTTTCTTGTCCTGAAAGTTAAAAAAATCTTTGCTACAGAAAAGAATCTTTATTATTAAGTTTTAACATGTCCTGGATTTCAATGCCAAAAATAAATTAGAAGTATCTGGTTTTTTGAAGTCATTTTTTTTCCAGATCTATAGTGGAGCTAAGTGAAAAGTGACAAATTTAGCCAACCAACTAGTGCTTATCTGTGGGATTTCTGTGAAAATTTTTAATTGGTGATGGATGGTGTTGTGTATGAATGCTTTTTTGTTAGAATAGTAATGATAAGTATTTTTATTATTATACCTAAGATGGATTATTACCATGTTCTGGCCACTGTTCTATTCACTTTTTTTTTTTTCCCTTGGAGTATAATTGCTTTACAATGCTGTGTTAGTTTCTGATGTACAATGAAGTAAATCAGCTATTTGTATACCTATATCCCCTCCCTCTTGGACCTCCCTCCCACCACCCCTATCCCACCCATCTAGGTCATCACACAGCAACGAGCTGAACCTCCTGTGCTTTATAGCATGTTCCCACTAGCTATCTATATTATGCATGGTAGTGTATATATGTCCACCCTAATGTCCCAATTTGTCCCACCCTCCGCTTCCACCACTGTATCCACATGTCCATTCTCTGCGTCTACATCTCTATTCCTGCCCTGCAAATAGGCTCATCTGTACCATTTTTCTAGATTACACATATATGCTTTAATATACCATATTTGCTTTTCTTTTCCTGACTTACTTCACTCTGTAAGACAGACTCTAGGTCCATCCACATCTCTACAGATGACCCAATTTCGTTCCTTTTCATGGATGAGTAATATTCCATTGTATATATGTACCACATCTTCTTTATCCATTCATCTGATGATAGACACTTAGGTTGTTTCCATGTCCTGGCTATTGTAAATAGTGCTGCAATGAACATTGGGGTACATGTGTCCTTTTGAATTATGGTTTTCTCAGGGTATATGCCCAGTAGTGGGATTGCTGGGTCATGTGGCAGTTCTATTTTTCATTTTTTAAGGAACCCCCATACTGTTCTCCACAGTGTCTGTATCAATTTACATTCCCACCAACAGTACAAAAGTGTTCCATTTTCTCCACACCCTCTCCATCATTTATTGTTTGTAGGTTTTTTGTTGATGGCCATTCTGACTGGTGTGAGGTGATACCTCATTGTAGTTTTGATTTGCATTTCTCTAATAATTAGTGATGTTGAGCATCTTTTCATGTGTTTGTTGCCCATTTGTATGTCTTCTTTGGAGATATTTCTATTTAGGTCTTCCACCTGTTTTTTAATTGGGTTGTTTGTTTTTGTGATATTGAGCTCCATGAGTTGTTTGCATATTTGGGGGGTTAATCCTTGGTCCGCTGCTTCATTTGCAAATATTTTCTCCCATTCTGAGGGTTATTTTTTCAGTTTGTTTATGGTTTCCTTGGCTACACAAAAGCTTTTAAGTTTAATTAGGTCCCATTTGTTTATTTTTGGTTTTATTCTCATTACTCTTAGGAGGTGGGTCAAAAAAGATCTTACTGTGATTTATGTCAAAGAGTTTTTCCTATGTTTTCTTCTAAGAGTTTTATAGTCTCTGGTCTTATATTTAGGTCTTTAATCCATTTTGAGTTTATTTTTGTGTAAGGTGTTAGGGAGTGTTCTAGTTTCATTCTTTTACTTGTAGCTGTCCAGTTTTCCCAGCACCACTTATTGAAGTGACTGCCTTTTCTCCATTGTATGTTCTTGCCTCCTTTGTCATAAATGAGGTGACCAGAGTCATGTGGGTTTATCTCTGGGCTTTCTATTCTGTTCCATTGATCTATATTTCTGGTTTTGTGCCAGTACCATACTGTCTTGATTACTGTAGCTTTGTAGTATAGTCTGAAGTCAGGGAGTCTGATCCCTCCAGCTCCGTTTTTCTTTCTCAAGATTACTTTGCTATTCGGGGCCTTTTGTTTCCATACACATTGTAAAATTTTTTGTTTTAATTCTGGGAAGAATGTCATTGGTCTTTTCATAGGGATTACATTGAATCTGTAGATTGCTTTGGGTAGTATAGTCATTTTCACAATATTGATTCTTCCAATCCAAGAGCATCCTATATTTCTCCATCTGTTTATGTCATATTTTATTTCTTTCATTAGTGTTTTATAGTTTTCTGAGTACAAGTCTTTTGCCTCCTTACGTAAGTTTATTCCTGGGTATTTTATTATTTTTGTTGCGATGGTAAATGGGAGTGTTTCCTTAATTTCTCTGATTTTTTGTTGTTAGTGTATAGGAATGCAAGATATTTCTGTGCATTAATTTTGTATCCTGCAACCTCACCAAATTCATTGATTAATTCTGGTAGTTTTCTGGTGGCATCTTTAGGATTTTCTGTGTAGAGTATCATGTCATCTGTGAACAGTGATGGTTTTAATTCTTTTTTCCAATTTGAGTTCCTTTCATTTATTTTTCTTCTCTGATTGCCGTGGCTAGGACTTCCAAAACTATGTTGAATAAGAGTGGCAAGAGTGGACATCCTTGCTTTGTTCCTGATCTTAGTGGAAATGCTTTCAGTTTTTCACCATTGAGAATGATGTTTGCTGTGGGTTTGTCATATATGGCCTTTATTATGTTGAGGTAGTTTCCCTCTATGCCCATTTTCTGGAGAGTTTTTATCATAAATGGGTGTTGAATTTTGTCAAAAGTTCTTCTGCATCTATTGAGATGGTCATACAATTTTTATTCCTTAATTTGTTCATATGGTGTATCACATTGATTGATTTGCACATATTTAAAAATCCTTGCATTCCTGGGATAAATCCCACTTGATCATGGTATATGATCCTTTTAATGTGTTGTTGGATCCTGTTTGCTAGTATTCTGTTGAAGATTTCTGCATCTATGTTCATCAGTGATATCGATCTGTAATTTTCTTTTTTGTGTGATATCTTTGTCTGGTTTTGGTATCAGTGTGATGGTGGCCTTGCAGAAAGAGCATGGGAGTGTTCCTTCCTCTGTAATTTTTTGGAAGAGTTTGAGAAACATGGGTGTTAGCTCTTCTCTAAATGTTTGATAGAATTTGTATGTGAAGCCAGCTGGTCCTGGACTTTTGTTTGTTGGAAGATTTTAAGTCACGGTTTCAGTTTCATTACTTGTGATTGGTCTGCTTATATTTTCTATTTCTTCCTGGTTTAGTCTTGGAAGGTTGTACCTTTCTATGAATTTGTCCATTTCTTCCAGGTTGTGCATTCTATTGGAATATAGTTTTTTGTAGTAGTCTCTTATAATCCTTTGTATTTCTGTGGTGTCAGATGTAATGTCTCCTTTTTCATTTCTAATTTTATTGATTTGTGTCCTCTCCCTTTTTTCTTCATGAGTCTGGTTAATGGTTTATCAATTTTGTTTATCTCCTCAAAGAACAAACTTTTAATTTTATTGATCTTTGCTACTGCTTTCTTCATTTCTACTTTGTTTATTTCTGCTCTGATCTTTATGATTTCTTTCCTTCTACTGACTTTGGGTTTTCTTTGTTCTTCTTTCTCTAGTTGCTTTAGGTGTAAGGTTAGATGGTTTATTTTAGATTTTTCTTGTTTCTTGAGGTGAAATTGAATTGCTACAGACATCCCTCTTAGAACAGCTTTTGCTGCATCACATAGGTTTTGTGTCATTGTTGTCATTTGTTTCTATGTATTTTTTAATTTCCTCTTTGATTTCTTCAGTACCCTCTTGGTTATTTAGTAGCACACTGTTTAGCCTCCATTTATTTGTGTTTTTCTACAGTTCTTTTTCTTGTAATTGATTTCTAATCTCATAGTGTTGTGGTCAGAAACGATGTTTTATACAATTTCAATTTTAAAAATTTTCTGAGGTTGATTTGTGACTCAAGATGTAATCTATCCGGGAGAATAATCTCTTCAAATATTTTCTCAGGCCCTTTCTTTTTCACTTCTTCTTGGACCCCTATAATTCTTTGTGACTTGAGAAGAAAGTATATTCTGCCACTTTTGGGTGGAATGTCCTATAAAGATCAATTAAATCTATGTGGTCTATTGTGTCATTTAAAGCTTGTGTTTCCTTATTTGTTTTCTGTTTGGATGATATATTCATTGGTGTAAGTGGGGTGTTAAAGTCCCCTACTATTATTGTGTTATTGTTGATTTCCCCTTTCATGGTTGTTAGCATTTGCCTTATGTATTGAGGTGCTCCTACGTTGGATGCATAAACATTTAAATTGTTCTCTTCTTCTGGGATTGATCCCTTGATCATTATGTAGTGTCCTTCCTTATGTCCTGTAACAGTCTTTATTTTAAAGTCTATTTTATCTGATACGAGTATTGTTACTCCAGTTTTCTTTTGATTTCCATTTGCATGGAATATATTTTTCCATCCCCTCACTTTCAGTCTGTATGTGTCCTTAGGTCTGAAGTGGGTCTTTTGTAGACAGCATATATAAAGGTCTTGTTTCTGTATCCATTCAGCCACTCTGTGTCTTTTGGTTGGGACATTTAATCCATTTAAACTCAAGGTTATTATCGTTATATATGTTCCTATTACCATTTTCTTAATTGTTTGGGGTTTGTTTTTTTGTTTTGTTTTTTGTTTTTTTTTCCTGGTTCAAGTCATTATAATCTGCTTATATAAACAATAACAGCACATAAGAAAAACAAACCTTATATGATAGGAACAATGGATAATTACCAGATCATGGGTCACTTTCTTCTATTGTTTTTCCCGCCTAGAGAAGTTCCTTTAGCATTTGTGGTAAGGCTTGTTTGGTGGTACTGAATTCTCTTAGCTTTGGCTTCTCTGTAAAGCTTTTGATTTCTCTGTCAAATCTGAATTAGATCCTTGCTGGGTAGAGTAATCTTTCATCACTTCAAGTATATCCTGCCACTCTCCTGGCCTGCAGAGTTTCTGCTGAAAAATCAGCTGATAACTTTATGGGGATTCCTTCGTATGTTATTTTTTGCTTTTCCCTTGCTGCTTTTAATATTTTTTCTTTGAATTTAATTTTTGTTAGTTTGATTAATATGTGTCAGTGTGTTTCTCCTAAGGTTTATCATGTATGGGACTCTCTGTACCTCCTGGACTTGGGTGGCTATTTCCTTTCTCATGGTAGGGAAGTTTTCCACTATATTCTCTTCAAATATTTTCTCAGACCCTTTCTTTTTCTCTTCTTCTTCTGGGACCCCTATAATTCAAATGTTGGTGCGTTTAGTATTGTCCTAGAGGTCTGTGAGATTGTCTTCAGTTCTTTTCATTCTTTTCTCTTTATTCTGCTCCTTGGCAGTTATTTCCACCATTCTGTCTTCCAGCTCACTTATTCGTTCTTCTGTCTCAGTTATTCTGTTACTGATTCCTTCTACAGTACTTTTCATTTCAGTTATTGTGTTGTTCATCTCTGTTTCTTTGTTCTTTAGTCTTTGTAGATCTTTGTTAAACATTTGTTGTATTTTCTCAGTCCATGCCTCCATTGTATTTCTGAGATTCTGGATCATCTTTACTATCATTACTTTGAATTCTTTTTCAGGTAGGTTGCCAGTTTCTTGTTCATTTATTTGGTCATGTAGGTTTGTACCTTGCTCCTTAATCTGTAACATATTTTTTTGTTGTCTCAGTTTTTTTTTTTTTAATGTGTGGTATTTTATTCCTGTCTTACTGTTTGTTTGGCCTGAGGCTCCCAGCACTGGAGTTTGTAGGCTGTTGTGTAGAGCTAGGTCTTGGTGGTGAGATGAGGACATCTGGGACACCTCATTCCCATGAAGATTCCCTGAGGTCTGAGGTTCTCTGTTAGTTCAGTGGTTCAGACTCAGAGCTCCCACACCAGAAGTTCAGGCCTGATCCCTGGTTCATGAACCAAGATCCCACAAACTGCTCATGGTGGCAAAAAAAGAAAGAATGAAGGAAAAAAGGAGCAGAACAATAGCAAAGAGTAAAAAACAAAATAAGATTGGAAAACTAACAGATATGTTAGAAAAAATATAGATGAAACAACTACAGGAACATAAAACAGAACCACAATAGCAAAAAAGAGGGGAGAAAAAAGCAGGAAAGGCTGTGTAAATGGGTGGTGGGGCTTACACAGGAGCGGGGTTTAGGCAGGTTTGGGGCCTATGCTTAGGACACACATGGCCAGAAAAGGCCTTGGGGGGTTGGAATGGGGCTTAGGCTCAGTGCAGGAGGGGCCCAGGAGTGCCTCTGGCCTTGGAGGGCCAAGGACCAGGTCCAGGACCCCAGGCTCCTTGGGCCTGAGTGGCTGGGGGAGACACTAGGTGCATTCCCCCCAATCTGCTGAATCTGGAAGGTCCCTCCCCATTGGTCTCTCTTCTTCCCCCCCATGCCCCCAAGACCCACACAGCCAGAGGGGTCTCTGAAAGGCAGGGGACCAGGTCCAGAAGCCCAACAGGCTTTCCAGGGCCCAAGTGGAAGGGGGAAACACCTGTGGCACTTCCCCTGATCCACTGGTCCTGGAGGGTCATGCCCCATCCGCCTCTCCTCCTCTGCTCCCCTCCTCCCTCCCTCCTATGGCACTGTGTATGCATGCTTGTGCATGGCTGCATGCATACATGTATGTGTGTGTGCATGTTGTTTGTTTAGGCCCTTGCTTCTTAAAGTGTGTTTCCCAACCAACAGCATCAGCCCACCTGAGCTTTTAGAAATTTAGGATCCTGGGCCCCACCCCAATTTACTGAATGGGAATGTGCATTTTTACAAAATCCCCAGGTGATCATATGTATGTTAAAGTCTGAGAAACACTGGCTTCAGCATGGCCTTATCACTTGGCTTGGCTAGGGCTCCCATTTTGATAAATTTTGTCTGCAAAGCAAGGCTTTTTAATCACAGCCGAGGAATAGAGACTCATCTAGGTAACTCCATTCAAGTGGACTGAGAAGCATCAAGGCAGCTACAGGGACTGAGTTGTTTGGTGCCCCCCTCAACATGAACAGATCCCTGGTCATCACTCTTGTTCTTCACAGTTAATGTGACTTGGCCATGACCTGGGTCTCTGCTTCTTTTTATCTTTATATTTTTCCCCTAATTATATTGGCTGGTTTTTTCCCATTACTTCTTGATAAAATTCCATTAAAAGATTGTTTGATTGCCCTAATTATTCACCCCATTTTATTAAGCAGAGCTCCATGCATAAGCATTCTCATGGCCAGCCTGTGTATTATCTACCCTTGGGTCTATTGGGGACCCACCACTGGGAGGGCCACCTCCCTTATCACCAAGGGTGATATAGTCTCCCTTAGAAGGGCCCCAGGGTATGGAATGCCTAAGTGTTGTCTTCTCATACTTAAAAAGATAGCACTATGATCCATCACAGTATGAGATCTGAGCTCTGTCCCCAGGGCTGAACTGAATTTGTTGAAACATTCACAACCTCTCCAAAAAGTGTGTGTACCTATGAGTAAAAAGTCACTGAGTGCTCAGGAAACACAGTGAATATACTGTCCCATCCATAAATCAAAATCTCAGTCTTGTCCACAACCACCCATCATTTTCACACTTAAAACCAACCAGTTATAAACTTTTCACCCTCTTCCTTTGCCCTGATATTTCTCTCATAGCCCTGCATGTTTGATTCTTAAGCCCAGTCCTTGGGCTCCCCTGTCTTCACTTCACATTCAGGTTAACATTTCAGCCACCCCAAGCTGCTTGTCCTTGTCCACTCAAGGACTCAAAAATAAGTTTTCAGTGGCAGAAGCTATTTCCACAGTCCAACTCTCCAAGGGTCATCTCAGGCCTGGTCTCTGCTCTTTCCATGCCAGCTTTCAGGAGTCATTTTGGCCAAATAGGACACAATGACTAGTAACTATTTACTGAACATCTGCCAAGCTGAGGGAGAGATAGGAGGAGATCTAGTCCCTACCCTTAGAGGGCTCACCATCTGCTAAACAGATAAAACCAATTCACAGTAAAGAGAAAAGTAATTATAGAGAAATGGGGTTTTACTTAAGGTAATTAGAGAGGAGTGAAGTCTAGCCAGAGTGTTTACCTTAACATTACAGTGTTCACAAGTAAACTGGCCAAGTCCAATCCATCAGCTGCCTCATTTGTTTTATACATTAATTCATTCATTTAGCAAACATGTGTTGAACACTCAGTGTCATATAATCCTCATGATACTGAAAGGCAGATACTATTATTTCCTTTTTACAGATGAGGAAACTGAAGATTAGAAAGGCAAAATGACTTGCCCAAGATCACATGACTCATAAGTGATAGAGCTGGGATTCAGACTCAATGCTGCTGCCTTTTTCTCAAGCTCTCACTTCAGTCATTGTACCATTGGCTCCTTATCCAGGGTTGGGATTCAAAAATAGCAGGAAAGGCAGACTCTGAAAGGGAGTAGGATAATAAAACTTGCTGTTGGAAAAATTGGAGACATTTTCTCCAGATGGGAGTAAGAGCTAAATGAGAGACCTGACTGCCTCCTACACAAGAATCTGGGAGGTGAAGGACATTGCAGCCACTTGTGGAAGTCTCAAAGACCAAGCAAAAATAGTGAAAACTTGCTTTGAGGTCACCAGCTTAGGGAGGGGACACAGAAGTCCCTATAGGCCTACTTGGGGTGGAAGGGGTGGTGTTGGAGGTAGGCAGAAGGGGCCACAGAGACCCAAGCTACACAGATGAGTTCTGGCAAGGGTGAGGGTGGGGCTGTGTCCTCCTCATGTCATGCTGAGTCCAGCCCCTAAGACAAGAACATGGCTAGATTAAAAAGAGAAAAGTCTCTGAGCTATTCTGTAACAGACCTCAGCACAAGTGCCAGCAGGGTAAGTGACAGCCAAGACAAAGATAGAGAAGTCAGAAGACCATGAAAAGATCCCACATGCACCCCAGAATCCTCATCTTCCTAAGTATTGGAAAGATACATCAGCCCCTTGCCCATACACCCTAATCCATCTTAAGAGAAGTACAGGTGATTTTATCCTGAAGATCCCAGGTATTAGTTAAAGGGGGCTGGTTAAAATATTGTGCTATAGTTAAGTTCTAAAATGGCGGGGAGGGGGTTGGAAGTCAGCTCCCTTCTACCACTCCTGAGTGGATGGGGGTTCACACAAGAAAACAGCATTATTTACAAACAAACCACATTTTCCTTGATAAGAGTTGCTGTGGGAGTATTTTGTAAATCTCCTGCACATGCACAAGTGTGCACACACAGTGGAGTTACATCTAATGCAGAGATTAGGCACTAAAGTAAGATGAAATCACATCCATTGTTTTTAAATATCTTTTAAAAATCCTTTCAAAGGTTACCACACTGGAGACCAGCCAAGTCGAACTCTGGAATAGCAAGCTGGTTCTACAATAGAGCACCAGAATGAAAAATCCACATCTTTAAACCCCACACTCACCCTCCAATGGCTGGACCCTGGGATAGGGCATGAGGATCTGAAAGTCACTGAGGACCAGCAGAGTAACTACTTCCACTGTGACAGTGAACTTTGTTATGGGAGAAGAAGGAATTGACATCTCAGTGATGGGCCTGATGTCGTCATAGAAGATGAGCCCAGAAGTCCTGGAATTTAAACAGCAGCCCACAGGCTGAGAAGAAAGCATCCATTCAAGGAAGTTTCTGGAGTTTCTGCTCCTACGGACATTTGAAAATAAGTTCAACAGCCATCTGCCTTGACTGCTTTGACCAAGCCAGCTGCCTGATCAAGAAGGCATGAAACAAGAGGTCCAGGCTACACTCCTCTCAGCTTGAAATCGAGTCTCCCTAAAACCAAGTTCCTCTGCTGAGATTATGATCTCTATCCAAAATGATTATTCCCTTTCTTGTCCAACACCTGTTCTCCTCAAGACTGAGAGGAATCAAAGAAAAGGGGGGATTGAAACCAAGCAGGACCGTGTGGGGTTCCCAGGCACAAATTCCACTTCTCATTTGTAGGAAATAGAGTTCATTTAGCCTCCATGACCTTCTGTGAGTTCCAGAGGGCAGTTCAAACAGTTGCTAATCAGGGAAGAGAGGAGATGCAGAGATGGAGGGGCAGTCAAGAAATAACAGTGCAGGACTTCCCTGGTGGCACTGTGGTTAAGAATCCACCTGCCAATGCAGGGGACATGGGTTCAATCCGTGGTCCAGGAAGATCCCACTTGCCATGGAGGAACTAAGCTCATGTGCCACAACTACTGAGCCTGCGCTCTAGAGCCTGTGAGCCACAACTACTGAAGCCAACATACCTAGAACCTGTGCTCCATAACAAGAGCAGCCACTGCAATGAGAAGCCCGTGTACCACAATGAAGAGTAGCCCCCACTCGCTGCAACTAGAGAAAGCCCACATGCAGCAGCAAAGACCCAACGCAGCCAAAAATAAATAAATTTTTTTAAAAAGAAACAATAGTGCAGCCTTGAGGCAGGGTCCTGGTTCCTCCTCAAGAGATATACATAACAATATCTTTGAGCTCTTCTGCAGAACTAAAACTCTCACCATATGGAAGATGGTAACTACTTGATGAAGCATTCTTCGTTCCATAATGAAGGTCACAGTCCAACAACTTCCAGAATCACAGAAGCCCATCATGAAACCACCTGATGCCAGATGACCTGCGGATTTAAGGAATGCAGGCCCTGCAGGCACCCTGATCCTTATCAGCAGCCCCACCCCTTGACTATAAGACTCCTCACAAAATCCCCAGGTTGGGACACACAGTTTTGAGGGCATTAGCTGCTGTGGCCCCTTTGCCTGGCAAAGCAATAAAGCTACTCTTTTCCACTTCACCCAAACTCTGTCTCTGAGATTCAATTCAGTGCCAGTATACAGAGGTCAATTTTCAGTATCAAGCTCACAAGTCACAACTCACTTCCACCTCCCACAGCAGTGAGGCCAATGCAGCTGCAGCCCTGCAGCACTGATCCAAGCTGTTACCATCACATGCTCTTACTCCTCTGGAACTAAGGTTCAAGGAAAGGAAAGCTGAAACATTGCTGTCATCTTCCACTGACATGAAAGCCATGGCTTCATCCCTTCATCCATGTTCTCTCACACAAACACTGAAAGTCTTGCTGCGGGAAGAGCAAAATGTTAAAGGCATCAAAAAACAGGAATCTGTTAGTGACTAATCAGATTCTTCAATCTCTCTGTAGGAATTCTGGAAGCAGGACAGGCTCCACTGGACTGGGTAAATCTCTGGGGCTGAGCATAATTCAGCCCAAAGAGAGATATTGGATTACCATTAGTCTGGGTAGGTCAGGGCTAAGGATTAATTTAAATACTGAAGAGACATGGCCCGCAGGTCAAGCAATGGGTCTTACCATCATCAACAGCATATAGTTTTGTTATCTCTGCAGATCAAGGCTCAAGGGCAGCCCTGGGAGCTCCACACTTCTTAAGATTGAAATCCATTCATTCATTCATTCTTTTGATGAATATTTATATAATATCCTCTTTGTGTTTGGCCCCCAGGATTATAATATTAAACAAAAAAACGGTCCTTGATTTCAAGAAGTTTATATGCTGGTAGGGAGAGACAAACTATAAACCAATTTTTAAAGTGTATATATATGTAATATATTAGATAGATGATCAAAGCAGAGTAAGGCACTAGAGAGTGCCAGTGGGGGTGCTATTTTACATGAATGGTCAAGGAAGGTCTCTCTGAGTAGGGATCCCAAGTAAGTGAAGAATGAGTCATGCTGAAATCTGAGGAAAAGCATTCCAGACAGAGGTAATAACAAGTGCAATGGCCCTGAGGTGTGAGCTTCTTCAAAAAACAAGAGAGAAGTGTGGCTAGATCAGAGTGAGTAAGGAGAAGAACAATAGAAGCTATGGTCAAAGTGGTGATAGAGGCCAACAATGCCCTTTCATGTCATGGGAAGGCTTTATATTTTACTCTGAATCAGATGAGATGCCTCTAGAGAGTTTTAAGCAAAGAGATATGTTGGTCATAATGATATGACCAATAATTTTAGAAAGATAAATGTGACTTCTGTGTGGAAAACAAGGTTGGCCAGGACCTTGCCAGGAGACCTGCAAGGAGGCTATTGCACTAATCAATACAAGAGTTGGTAGTGGCCTAAGCCAGTGTGGTGGCAGTGGAAAGGGTGATAGGTGCTCATATTTTGAACCTATTAGGAAAGTTAAGCCAATAATTTTTGCCACCATATTGGATTTGAAAGATAGGAAAAAAAGGGTGGAGGTGTTCAATGATGAGTTCAAGGTCAAGCTAGACTTAACTTTTTAAAAAGCGGAAATTTTTATTTACTGCAATTTCCAAATAGCTCTGGAGAACGTTGGCCAGCCTAGCAGCCTTTCTACCATGAAAGAAGCAAGGACCAAGCTGAGCCAAACGCCTGGGGACAGCACACAATGAGAAGTGTTATGGACGGAGATGGAGCTCAAGGAGGTGTGGCTTCAGCAACATGGGAGATGGCTGTGAGGTAAGTGATGTGATTACTCACACAGTTTTCCAAACCTTCCCTAAAATTGACAAATTTTCAAAATACCATGTGTGATCACAATTCTGTGGGTGCGGGCTTTGTGCCCAGTCTGTTTTGGGGAATATAAAGAGATTGTTAGGAAGTCTACGGAGTTGGAAAAGATTGGCAGAAAGTCTCCCAACTCTCAGAAGCCATAAAATTGGGGATTCCAGCCACATTTAGCCAGCTACCCCCATAGCAGGACTCCTGTCTATAATATCAGAGTGCTAAGATATATTTATTTAAATGTTTTATCTGGGAATATTAACTCCTCACTAAACTGGTAGGTTTCTTGAAGACAGAGATGGGTTTACATTTTTTTAGATCCTCAGGGGCTCATACATGATCTAAACAAAGCCCTTAAACTGAACTTAATTGGATTAAATTAACTTGGATTCCATATATTCTTGGAAAGTTTAGCTCATACTCCAGTTCCTTCATTATCTTAGTTTGGAGTCTCCCAAAAACAGACCCTGAGACAGCAATTGACATGCAGGTAGTTTATTTTGGGGGTGATCTCAGGAAGCACCAAGACGAGAGTGGGAAAGTAAGACATATCAGGGAAGGCAGCCAGTATAGGGGGTATTAGTAACATTGACCACAATGAACAACTGGGAGCTCAGTTCTGCTGAATAACCCTTAGGGACAACGTAGAGCACATCTCAGTGTTGTCCCATATGATGGGGAGTAAGCTAGAATATCCACCAACTCCCATCGGTCATTAGGTCAGACCTATTACCAGGATTACTAAATCCCTGGCATTCCAGCCTGCCCTATACATGGCCAGATTCCAAAGATGAGAGAACACCTTCAGAGAGTCTCAAGTGCTTGCAATAGAAAGCCTTTGGTGAGGAAGTGCCAAGGGGATAATTAGGATGGGGCATCAGTAGCAACTGCTAAACTCATTTTCTTCCTTTTGTTTTTAAGTGATAAAATGCTGGCTCACAGAATAACTGAAAAGAATGGCTGCATCAGTATTCTCTCTCTCTCTCTCTCTCTCTCTCTCTCTCTCTCTCTCTCTCTCTCTCTCCCTGTCCTCTGCTTTCCTTACTGTCTTTACTCTGAGCAGCTCTTCATGTCTTCACAGGTCAATGGCAACACACTCCCTCTTGCAACTTCAGCCTTACATCATCTTCCATCATCCTCACACCCGGAAATCCCAGAAGAAAGAAATTTGCCTTCCAAAAACCTTCAACAAATATCTCAATGGACCAGCCTGAGTTATTTGCCCATGCCTGATATGGGCCATGGAGATGAAATAAGTGGATTTGAAAGTCCAGGATTGTGTGCCCCCACCAGAGCCTTGGAAGTTGGACTTAACTCCACAATAACAACAATGACAAGGTAAGAAATCAAGGGTCTATAAAAGGGTAGACATTTGCTCATAATCACACTGTGCAATCAATAAGAGAATGACAGACTACCCAACAGAAAAATGGGCAAAATTTTGAACAAACACTTCACTGAATAGGTTATCTAAATGGTTAATAAACATATGAAAATGTGCCCAAACTTATTAGTCATAAGAGAAATGCAAACTAAAACCACAGTGAGATATCACTACACAACCAGCAGGAAGGCTAAGATGAAAAAGACAGTAAGTACCAACTATTGACAAGAATGCAGAGCAATTGGAAATTTCATACATTACTGGTAAGAGTGAGGTTGGTGAAAATATTTTGGAAAACTACTTTGTAGTATCTATAGATACTAAAAAGATGCCTACCCTGTGGCCCACCAAGCCCACTCCTTGTTATGTGAGCAATAGAAATGCAAACATATATCCATCAAGACATGCACAAGAATGTCATAGCAGTTTTAGTTATAATAGCCAAAGACTGGAAACAATTCACACGTCCATAAAAAGCAGAATGTATAAATAAACCATGGTATGGTCATAAAGTAGAACACAATACACCAATGAAAAAGAATGACCTTTGTGCTATACACAATATGGATGATCTAACACATAATGTTGAGTAATGATGCCAGACATGAAAGAATAGGCACTGAATGATTCCACTTATATGAATTTCAAGAACAGACAAAATTAATCTCTGCTATTAGAAGTCAGGATAGTAGTTACCCTTGAGAAGGTGGTGGCTGGGAAGACGGCACAGGGTAGGGAGCTTTTGAAGTATTAATCATACTCTGTTTCCCTAACTGGCTGCCAGTTTCATGAGTGAGTTCAGTTTGTGAAAATTCATCAAGGAGTACAATTTTGTCCACTTTTTGGAATGTATGATATAGTTCAATATTATTTAAAAATTTAATAAAAATTTTGAGTATCCATCAAAATTTTTAAATCCACCCTCTTATTGGAAGAGCTGGAAATAATAAAACCAAGGCCTTATCTCCCAATCAGAAGGTTTTCCATCAAACAAGTTCCTAGGCACACCTTCAAGTTTCCCTTTTACCAGCCCCAACCAAAGCTAATTGCTCCTGCGTTCTAGTCTATTGGAGAATGGAGTCCCAACATATCTTATCCTCATCAGAATGCAAAGGCTGCTTCCCAGCCTGGCCTGGATCACTCCTGTAGCAGCCACTCTATCCTCCCTATTCTGGGTGTGAGGTGGCTGCCAGGATTCCAGCCTCCCTTTTCACCATCTCTTTCTTTTCTGGAATTTCCTCGAGCCAAATGTTCTTTGAGTCTTTGGCTGACCTTTCTGAGCTCTTTCAAACTCCTGTTTAATTCATTCAATGGATAAAAGTGTTCCAGATTCAGGATGAACAGATGGATGCATGAGAAATGAAATTCACATAGTCATTAAGGCCCTTGGTCCTCATTGCCAAGGTCAGATTATAGGATCTCCCAGAATTCAGGCTATAGGAGACACACTACCCCATAGGAAATTTGGGAGTCATATGCCTTCACAGCTCCAGCTCAGGGACCCATTTTTCTTTCTGCTGGTCTCCTTGAGGTGATGGCATCTCTTTCTGGAACAATATTTGAACTTACTTAAGCTTAAAAGTTAGTCCAAAGGGGTGGAAAAATCAGTCTATGACCAGAGTGAGGTGTCCTCTGACACCAGGACTGAGGGTCAGTCTGAGATGCCTCCATGACCCCAAGGGATGGGTCATAACCAAAACCCAAGTTTCTTTTACTGGGAAGCAGATAAAGTACTATGTCAGGATGAAGGTATGCAGATGCCCTGGCAAAATACACCCGAGCAGCCACTCTGACTCAGAATGAAAAAAAAAAAGAAACTGTGGGGCTTGGCTGATGGAAGTGTCACTTTTTCCCCAATGTCCAAGCCATTTTGTAGTAAACTTTCAAATCAAGGTGCATTTGGGGCAATATTCAGTGTCTAACAAGCTTCAGGGCCACTCTAAATTCACTTCAATCTCTCTCCTCTCTAGCCAAAGAGTTTACACTGAGAAACCCTGCTCTCCAGGCCCACCTGACCCTTCCCTTGGCCTCAGACCTACCTCCAAGCCCCACCCCTCAGGTCCACCTGGCACTCAACACTCACTCAAGGTCTCCCAGCACTTGTCACAGGCACAGTAAGCCCAACAATCTCAGGATGTTCTAACCTTTGGGGACCCTAAACCCACTGCTTCTCATGTCAAGGTCACCCATGTGGTTTGGTTTACCCCAGATGCACATCCTAAGATAAGGATTTGAGTACAAGTTTAATTTTTTTTGGGGGGGGGGAGCGATAGCAGTAAACATTCATTTGGGAGTTGAAAAGGGAAGAGAAGGTAGCCCCGCAAAAGGGTTTATTATCAAGCAAGTTACCACTGTGAACTACTGTAGCTTAACCCTGGTGAGGAATCCTGGGAGAGTATGTAGAACACCCTTCAGAGTGATCTCAACTAAGGATGAGGAAGCTCTCAATCGTTAGTAGTCTTCCTTCTCAGTAGCTCTCAGGCACTTGGTGGTTGCTCTGTACACAGGCCATACACATTCCCTAGCAGAAAAGGAAGCCCGCAGGCAGAGAATCACAAACATTCATTGTAAGCCACTTTTAGGGTGCAGAGATGAATGCTGCAGGAATGTGGGCAACACACCAACAGCATTTGCTACATTCTTCATAATATTGCCAGCACCCATCACCCCAGTGTCTACTGAGGACTGATCAAGGACTTGGCCCTATGCAGGGCTGTGCCATGAGGACAGAGAGGAGATTCAAGTGCCAACTTCGGGCAGACAAAGTTCACACAGGCAGCAAGAGCCAAGACTATCAGATAGCCAATGGCACCTGGCCTGACAAGTGACCATTATGAACGTGCATTATAGAGGACCAAGGATGGGAAGAAAACCCAGTGGGGGTACAACCAAAACTGGGCCTTGAGGAATGCACAGGATCTGGACAGGCAACAGAAGAGTGGGATGGCAGGAACAGAAGAGGTGAGGGAGTGAACAAGGCCAAGGAGGTGGTCAAAGAGGCTGGGAGTGAGGGCACAGCTAGTTGTGTGTAAGGCTGGCAAGGCAAGTCTAAAACAATTTAATCTATCAGCCAAAGTGCATTAGTTCCCACTGGACACATGGTGTGGAAAGGAGGGATGTCAGTTTGATTAAGTATGCATTCTGTTATGGCATAATTATTTATTAATTAGGGGGTAAAGAATTATCAGTCAGTGCTGGAATGGCAGGGATTTGGGAAGTTGGATTGAATGAAGTAAGTGATAGTGGAACTGAGCAGGACCCTTTGGAACTCCTGGGCACAAAAGTCTTTCTGTGTCCCCTTCCTTGAGTTCCAAATGGCAGGTTCAGACAGTTGCTAATCAGGGAAGGGAGAGAATGCAGAGATAAGGGAGGAGCAGTCAAGAAACAATGGTGCAACCTTGGGGGCAGGGTCCTGGTCCCCCCTCAAGGGATACACATAATATCTTTGAGTTCTTCTACAGAACCCCACCAAATAGAAGATGTTAACTCCTTGATGAAGCACTCTTCATTCCAGAGAAGGTCACATTTTGCCCATCATCACCAGACTCCCCCTTTGCCTGGCAAAACATTAAAGCTATTCTTTTCTACTTCACCCAAAACTCTGTCACCAAGATTTAATTCAGTGTCAGGGGTACAGGGCCCAAATTCTACTTCAGCAGGGATCCATTGAAACTTGTTCAGCAAGAGTGACATGATGAAAGAGTTATTTTAATTGTGATAGTGTCCCTACCAGGAGGAGATAAAGTGTCTTCCAGTGCCTATTTATTCCCAGTAGATGATCTCCTTCCTTCCCCCAGTGAGAATACACAGCTGGTTCTCCCCAGCCCACCTCCGCATCTCTACCATAGCAACAGTAGTTAAAACAACTCAAACCTATCCATAAATCACTGTTGTTAAGGGAAGAACATCTTAAATAGAACTTGTCCTGGGCGCCAAACCAGAGTGTTTATCAAGGCAAAGCATAAATTGCCAGATAAGAGATGTAACACCTGCCCTGTTTATGTCTGCCCTCATACTCCCATCCTGCCTCCAGGCACCTATCCCTGTTTCTGCAATCTGCTCAGTTCCCTCATGCTCTTTCAGCAGTCACACTCCTCTGCCCCACAGTCGGTCAACATCCACCACTCCCTCCCTGGGATCCACATGTGATGGTCTCGTGAAAGGTCTGGGAGCCAGGACATCAAGGCCTGACCTGCCACTGTGAGACAACTGAAGGAGACACTGAGTTGGTGGTTAAATATGCAGCTCCCTCTCCCCTTGGATGGGGATAACCCTGAGGTGTGTGCTCTACACTGCCTCTCACGGTTTCCCGGTGGGAGTGAGCCACAGCTGCCTACAGTGGTAAATGGACTAAAAACACATCCTGTATGGGCTGACTTCCCTTCCCTGCCTCACTTCCCATTCTCCAGCCAGTGTTTCCTGGGATCACCTCCCAAGTAAAGTACTTGCACTCCCATCTTCACCTGAGTGCCTGCTTCTTGGGGAATCCAACCTAAGAATGGTCAGGTCGCCTATCCTCTCAGAGTCTCTAGTTCAGGATGTATATCTCCTGTCCTCTCAAATGAGGGTGCATGAGACAAGATAAGGTTCATTCAACACATGAACACAGTAGAATAGTAGTATTAATTTGACAATGATGAAAGTTAAAAGCTCACTATGAGAGCATCATAACTATCATTTCTGGCGGCTCGGTACAAGTCAGGAATTTGTTCATCTCATTTGAGTTTGGTGACCATCCAGTGAGGTGGGATTTATTATCTTAATTCACAGATGAAGGTATTGAGGTTCAGAGAGTATGAGGAACTTGCACAAAGTCACAAAGAAAGTGATGGATCCAAGATTTAAATCCTATTTGACCCCAAACTCTGTTCCCATACCTCTATGCAAAACTGTCTTTCCAATTAAAAAAAAAAAGCATCATCTTTATATCAGGTGTTGATTGTACACTGAACTTGGTGGGAATTAACATTTTCCCACTTTCCTACCTTGGAAACTTCTATTTGTCTTCAACATTCAACTCAGGCTTTAGTTGATCATGGAAGCATTCTCTGCTCCCCTCCTCAACTCAAGGTTGGACTGAAATGCTCACGTCCCCACTGAACCACACACATGTGTCCCAAACCCTGCAATGATTCTCCTTTCACTTTGCTACCCCACCCCTACTTCCCCACCCTACTCTATATCCCTAAGCTGAGAGCAGAGCTTGCCTGTATACAGGACATAGGGTCTCTCCCTTAGAAAGGCTTCAGGAAGGTTCTAATTACACATGCCAAAAGCCTAGGACTTCTCAGGAAACTGCATAGAAAGGGTCATCGTCATTATCATCATCATCATCATCATCTCAATAAACCAAGAACAGATTATCATGGGGACAAAATGTCTCCCTGCACTTCTCAGTCAGGAGAAAGTATCATTTAGCCAACATGACCTTCAGCTTTTCTGGGCCTCTGTCTCCTCATCTGGTCTCAAAGATCCCCACAGCCTTCCATCTCTGACAAATGGTGGTTCTAGGGATGTCCCAGTGCCTGCCAGACATCTCAGGGAAAACAAGGGTGTATAGGGTCTCCTCTAGGGACTTATACAAAAATCAGGAAGGGAACGCTTACAGAGATGGCCCAAACAACAAAATGGACCAGGAGCTCAATTGATTCAGACTGAATCAATCAGACTGAAGGAAGCCAGAAAAAGGAGAGCCATTGCCTTATGATGAGATTCTTCTCAGATGAGAATTCTTGTGAACATGGTTTATTAGCAATGTACCCAGGAAAGAAGTGATAGGGATTAGGGAGGTGGAAATAGGAAGGGAAGAAGGCCGGGCAAGGGTGTGATAACAATCAAAATGCCAGGAGGGTAATTTTGGATCAATACTGCAGGAGGTCACATCCCAGAGTCATCCTGATAAGAGACAGGGGAACTGAGGTATTGACAGCCCCACACCTGTGAGTTGTTAATTAAGAGCTGCTCCCAGGGTATAAATTCTCAAGTTCCTCTCTGTATACAGTCAGTTCCAGCACAAGGGAGCCTGGGAAATGTGGTTCTCTATGACCTAGAGCAGAGCAAGGAAAAGGACATGAAATGGGTCTGTGAGAAAACCCATGACAGGCACGCCTGGTGCCTTAGGATACTCAGTCTTAGAATCATATTGTTTGAGATGTGGCTCCCAATTTCTATCTCAAGTTTTTAAAAGATAACTCAAGATTACCCAATGAGTTCTCAGAATTTCCTAAATTTAGAACCTGATTGCATATGGTTATGATGTTCCAAACATAGATGTCACCCTCTGCAAGAGGACAGCTGGCTCAGCCATGTGGTATGTGCCCTGGAAATTTCAGTTCTCTGAAGTCCACAAGGTCTGGCTTCTTGCCACTGGAAAGGGGACCAGGATGAGATGTTTCATGTGGAGATAATGCTAGGGAACATGGCTGGTTATTGAAGAAAAATCAATTTAGGCTTCCTTTATGGTGGTAGAAAACTGGGTCTTGAAAAAGCTTTTCTAAAAATTGTTAAAACCAAAGAAATATCTGGGTTTCCTCTGAGGTTTTTGGAACATCAATCCCCTAGGATGCAAAGCATCCTGATGTCTCCACACTGACAAGGTACTGGGAGGAGAACTAGGGTGGAAGGTGGGTGGCTGGAGGAACCTGGGTAAACCCAGGACTGGTTGGAGTCCCTACAATGAGCAGGGATGAGAGGCCTTGTTCACCTGCCATGCTTGCTCTCCCTGGGAGGCCATGGCTGCCATGAATCATGAATCCTGGCAAAGAGTTAGCTGTGGAGGTGGCAGCAAGGCACAGGTGAGAAGCAGTAACTTCAAGCAAGAGTCTGCTGTTTCCCCCTGCAGGGTCCCCCAACCGATGCCTTCAAGCAAACTGTGACCCCTTTTGTTCATTTCCAAACTTTGCTCAACCCAAGGTTCTGGGTCACCTTTAAGGCTTTTCCCTTCCTCTCATCACCTGCAGACTTTATTCTCAGGTTTTGGGAGGTCCAAAAGCTACCAACCCTTCTGCCATATATCTTCATCAAATCGTATTCATTGAGAATTGGCCTCACCCAATTTTGTTCCTTGAGAATTAACACAGACTGCAAGCAGGTCTTCCCTTCCCTCCACCGTTAAAATACAGTAGTCCAGACCTTCAAGATGGCGGAGGAGTAAGACATAGAGATCACCTTCCTACCCACAAATACATCAGAAATACATCTGCATGTGGAAAACTCTTACAGAACACCTATTGAACGCTGGCAGAAGACCTCAGACTTCCCAAAAGGCAAGAAACTCCCCACGTACCTGGGTAGGGCAAAAGAAAAAACAGAAACAAAAGAATAGCAATGGGACCTGCACCACTGGGAGGGAGCTGTGAAGGAGGAAAAGTTTCCACCACTAGGAAGCCTCTTCACTGGTGGAGATGGCGGGTGGCGGGGGGGAAGCTTCGGAGGAGAGTGCAGCAACGGGGTGCAGAGGGCAAAGCGGAGAGATTCCCACAGAGAGGATCGGAGCTAACCGTCACTCACCAACCCGAGAGGCTTGTCTGCTCACCCGCCAGGGTGGCTGGGGGCTGGGAGCTGAGGTTCGGGCTTCGGAGGTCAGACCCCAGGGAGAGGACTGGGGTTAGCTAAGTGAACACAGACTGAAGGGGATTAGTGCACAACAGCTAGCCAGGAGGGAGTCCAGGGAAAAGTCTGGAACTGCCTAAGAGGCAAGAGGCCATTGTTTCGGGGTGCGTTAGGAGAAGGGATTCAGAGCACTGTCTAAACGAGCTCCAGAGATGGGCAAGACTGCAGCTATCAGCACAGACACCAGAGACGGGCATGAAATGCTAAGGCTGCTGTTTCAGCCACCAAGAAGCCTGTGTGCAAGCGCAGGTCACTATCCACACCGCCCCTTCTGGGATCCTGTGCAGCCCGCCACTACCAGCATCCCCTGACCCAGGGACAACTTCCCTGGGAGAACACATGGTGTGCCTCAGGCTTTTGCAACGTCACACCAGCCTCTGCCACTGAAGGCTCACCCTGCACTCTGAACCCCTCCCTCTCCCCAGCCTGAGTGAGCCAGAGCCCACTAATCAGCTGCTCCTTTAACCCCGTCCTGTCTGAGTGAAGAAAAGACAACCTCAGGTGACCTACATACAGAGGTGGGGCCAAATCCAAAGCTGAACCCCAGAAGCTGTGTGAACAAAGAAGAGAAAGGGGAATCTCTCCAAGCAGCCTCAAGAGCAGTAGATTAAATCTCCACAATCAACTTGATGTACCCTGCATCTCTGGAATACCTGTATAGACAATGAATCATCCCAAAATTGAGGCAGTGGACTTGGAGAGCAACTATATTTTCTTTTCCTTTTTCACTTTTTCTGAGTGGGTATGTGTATGCTTCTTTGTTTGATTTTGTCTGTATAGCTTTGCTTTGACCATTTCTCCGATGGTTCTCTATGTCGTGTTATTATTTTTTTTTACTATAGTTTTATCACTTGTTATCATTGGTGGATTTGGTCTTGGTTTGGTTCTGGTTTTTGGATTTGTAGCTCTCTTTCTTACTTTCTTTCTTTTTCTTTTTTCATTGTTTTTTAATTTTTTAACGTTTAATAATTTTTTATTGTTTATTTTAATAAATTTATTTTATTTTTTTCTTTCTTTCTTTCTTTTTTTCTCCCTTTTCTTCTGAGCTGTGAGGCAGACAGGGTCTTCATGCTCCAACCGGGTGTCAGGCCTGTGCCTCTGAAGTGGGAGAGCCGAGTTCAGTATATTGCTCCAACAGAGAATTCCTGGCTTCACATAATATCAAGCAGCAAAAGCTCTCCCAAAGATGTCCTTCTCAAAGTTAAGACCCAGCTCCACTCAACGACCAGCAAGCTACAGTGCTGGACACACTATGCCAAACAACTAGCAAGAAAGGAACACAACCACACCTGTTAGAAGAGAGGCTGCCTAAAATCATAATGAGTTCACAGACACCCCAAAACACACCACCGGATGTGGTCCTGCCCACCACAAAGACAAGATCCAGCCTCATCCACCAGAACACAGGCATTAGTCCCCTCTACCAGGAAGCCTACATAACCCACTGAACCAACCTTAGCCACTGGGGGCAGACACCGAAAAAAAAAGGGAACTATGAACTTGCAGCCTGCGAAAAGCAGACACCCAAACAGAGTAAGTTAAGCAAAATGAGAAGACAGAGAAACACACAGCAGATGAAGGAGCAACATAAAATCCCACCAGACCAAATAAATTAAAAGGAAATAGGCAGTCTACTTGAAACAGATTTAGAGCACTGATAGTAAATATGATCCAAAATCTTGGAAATAAAATGGAGAAAATACACGAAACACTTAAAAATGACCTAGAAGAACTAAAGAGCAAACAAACAATGATGAACAACACAATAAACGAAATTAAAAATTCTCTACAAGGAATCAATAGCAGGTAACTGAGGCAGAGGAATGGGTAAGTGACCTGGAAGATAAAATAGTGGAAATAACTACTTCAGAGAAGAATAAAGGAAAAAGAATGAAAAGAATTGAGCGCAGTCTCAGAGACTTCTGGGACAATATTAAATGCAACAACATTCGAATTATAGGGGTCCCAGAGGAAGAAGAGAAAAAGAAAGGTACTGCGAAAAAATTTGAAGAGATTATAGTTGAAAACTTCCCTTATATGGGAAAGGAAATAGTCAAGTCCAGGAAGCACAGGATAAATCCCATACAGGATAAATCCAAGGAGAAACATGCCAAGACACATATTAATCAAACTATCAAAAATCAAATACAAAGAAAAAATATTAAAAGCAGCAAGAGGAAAACACCAATAAAATACAAGGGAATCCCCATAAGGTTAACAGCTGATCTTTCAGCAGAAACTCTGCAAGCCAGAAGGGACTGGCAGGATATATTTAAGGTGATGAAAGGGAAAAACCTACAACCAAGATTATTCTACCCAGGAAGGATCTCATTCAGATTCGATGGAGAAATTAAAACCTTTACAGACAAGCAAAAGCTAAGAGAATTCAGCACCACAAAACCAGCTTTACAACAAATGCTAAAGGAACTTCTCTAGGCAGGAAACACAAGAGAAGGAAAAGATCTACAATAACAAACACAAAACAATTAAGAAAATGGGAATAGGAACATACATATCGATAATTACCTTAAATGTAAACGGATTAAATGCTCCAACCAAAAGACATAGACTGGCTGAATGGATACAAAAACTAGACCCATATATATGCTGTCTACAAGAGACTCACTTCAGACCTAGAGTCACATACAGACTGAAAGTGAGGGGATGGAAAAAGATATTCCATGCAAATGGAAATCAAAAGAAAGCTGGAGTAGCAATTCTCTTATCAGACAAAATAGACTTTTAAAAAGCACTATTACAAGAGACAAAGAAGGACACTACATAATGATGAAGGGATCAATCTAAGAAGAAGATATAACAATTGTAAATATTTATGCACCCAACATAGGAGCACCTTAACACATAAGGCAAATGCTAAAAGCCATAAAAGGGGAAATTGACAGTAACACAAATATAGTAGGGAACTTTAACACCCCACTTTCATCAATACACAGATCATCCAAAATGAAAATAAATAAGGAAACACAGCTTTAAATGATACATTAAACAAGATGGACTTAATTGATATTTATAAAGGCATTCCATCCAGAAACAATAGAATACACTTTCTTCTCAAGTGCTCATGGAACATTCTCCAGAATAGATCATATCTTGGGTCACAAATCAAGCCTTGGTAAATTTAAAGAAATTGAAATTGTATCAAGTATCTTTTCCGACCACAATGCTTTGAGACTAGATATCAATTACAGGAAAAAACCTGTAAAAAATACAAACACATAGAGGCTAAACAATACACTACTTGTTAATGAAGAGATCACTGAAGAAATTGAAGAGGAAATTTTAAAAATACCTAGAAACAAATGACAATGAAAACACAATGACCCAAAACCTATGGGATGCAGCAAAAGCAGTTCTAAGAGGGAGGTTTATAGCAATACAATCCTACCTCAAGAAACAAGAAACATCTCAAAAAAACAACCTAACATTACCCTTAAAGCAATTAGCGAAAGAAGAACAAAAAAACCCCAAAGTTAGCAGAAGGAAAGAAATCATAAAGAGCAGATCAGAATTAAATGAAAAAGAAATGAAGGAAACAATAGCAAAGACAATAAACTAAAACTTGTTCTTTGAGAAGATAAACAAAATTTATAAGCCATTAGCCAGACTCATCAAGAAAAAAAGGGAAAAGACTCAAATCAATAGAATTAGAAATGAAAAATAAGTGACAACTGACACTGCAGAAATACAAAGGATCATGTGTGATAACTACAAGCAACTATATGCCAATAAAATGGACAACCTGGAAGAAATGGACAAATTCTTAGAAAAACACAACCTTCTGAGACTGAACCAGGAAGAAATAGAAAATAAAAACAGACCAATCACAAGCATTGAAATTGAAACTGCGATTAAAAATCTTCAAATAAACAAAAGCCCAGGACCAGATGGCTTCACAGGGGAAATCCATCAAACATTTAGAGAAGAGGTAACACCTATCCTCCTCAAACTCTTCTAAAATATGACAGAGGAACACTTTCAAAGTCATTCTATGAGGTCACCACCACCCTGATACCAAAACCAGACAAAGATATCCTAAAGAAAGAAAACTACAGGCCAATATCACTGATGAACAGAGATGCAAAAATCTGTAATAAACTACTAGCAAACAGAATCCAACAGCACATTAAAAGGACCACACACCATGATCAGTGGAGTTTATCCTAGGAATGCAAGGATTCTTCAATACATGCAAATCAATCAATGTGATACACCATATTAACAAATTGAAGGATAAAAACCGTATGATCATCTCAATAGATGCAGAAAAAGCTTTTGACAAAATTCAACACCATTTATGATAAAAAACCCTCTAGAAAGTAGGCATAGAGAGAACTTACCTCAACATAACAAAGGCCATATATGACAAACCCACAGCCAACATCATTCTCAGTGGTGTAAAACTGAAACCATTTCCACTAAGATCAAGAACAAGACAAGGTTGCCCACTCTCACCACTATTATTCAACATAGTATTGGAAGTTTTAGCCACAGCAATCATAGAAGAAAAAGAAATAAAAGGAATCCAAATCAGAAAAGAAGAAGTAAAGTTGTCACTGTTAGCAGATGACATACTATACATAGAGAATCCAGAAAACTACTAGAGCTAATCAATGAATTTGGTAAAGTAGCAGGATACAAAGTTAATTCACAGAAATCTCCTGAATTCCTATACACTAATGATGAAAAATCTGAAAGAGAAATGAAGGAAACACTCCCATTTATCACTGCCACAAGAAGAATAAAATACCTAGGAATAAACCTACCTAAAGAGACAAAAGAACTATATGCAGAAAACTATAAGACACTGATGGAAGAAATTAAAGGTGTTACAAACAGATGGAGAGATGTACCATGTTCTTGGATTGGAAGAATCAACATTGTGAAAATGACTCTACTACCCAAAGCAACCTACAGATTCAATGCAATCCCTATCAAACTACCAATGCATATTTCACAGAACTAGAACAAAAAATTTCACAATTTGTATGGAAACACAAAAGATCCCAAATAGCCAAAGCAATCTTGAGAAAGAAAAACAGAGCTGGAGGAATCAGACTCCCTGACTTCAGGCTATACTACAAAACTACAGTAATCAGGACAGTATGGTACTGGCACAAAAACAGAAATCTAGATCAATGGAGCAGGATAGAAAGCCCAGAGGTAAAGTCACACACATATGTTCACCTTATTTTTGATAAAGGAGGCAAGAATATACAATGGAGAAAAGACAGCCTCTTCAATAAGTGGTGCTGGGAATACTGGACAGCTACCTGTAAAAGAATGAAATTAGAACACTCCCTAACACCATACACAAAAATAAACTCAAAATGGATTAAAGACCTAAATGTAAGACTAGACACTGTCAAACTCTAGAGGAAAACATAGGCAGACGTACTATGACATGGGCCGACATGCTATGGCATACATCACAGCAGATCCTTTTTGATCCACTCCTAGAGAAATGGGAATAAAAACAAAAATAAACAAATGGGACCTAATGAAACTTAAAAGCTTTCGCACAGCAAAGGGAACCATAAACAAGATGAAAAGAGAACCCTCAGAATGGGAGAAAATATTTGGAAATGAAGCAACAGGCAAAGGATTAATCTCCAAAATTTATAAGTAGCTCATGCAGCTCAATATCCAGAAAACAAAAACCCAATCCAAAAATGGGCAGAAGACCTACATAGACATTTCTCCCAAGAAGATATACAGATTGCCAAAAAACACATGAAAGAATGCTGAACATCACTAATCATTAGAGAAATGCAAATCAAAACTACAACGAGGTATCACCTCACACCAGTCATAATGGCCATCATCAAAATATATACGAACAATAAATGCTGGAGAGGGTGTGGAGAAAAGGGAACCCTCTTGCACTGTTTGTGGGAATGTAAATTGATACAGCCACTATGAAGAACAGTATGGAGGTTTCTTAAAAAACTAAAAATATAACTACCATACGACCCTGCAATTCCACTACTTGTCATATACCCTGAGAAAACCATAATTCAAAAAGAGTCATGTACCACAATGTTCATTGCATCTCTATTTACAATAGCCAAGACACTTAAGCTACCTAAGTGTCCACTGAGAGATGAATGGATAAAGAAGATGTGGCACACATATACAATGGAATATTACTCAGCTGTAAAAAGAAACATAATTGAGTTATTTGTAGTGAGGTGGATGGATCTAGAGTCTGTCATACAGACTGAAGTAAATCAGAAAGAGAAAAACAAATACCATATGCTAACACATATATATGGAACAAAAAAAAATGGTTTTGAAGAACCAGGGGAAGGACAGGAATAAAGATGCAGACAGAGAATGGACTTGAGGACACGGGGAGGGGGAAAGGTAAGCTGGGATGAAGTGAGAGAGTGGCATGCACTTATGTATACTACCAAATGTAAAATAGATAGCTAGTGGGAAGCAGCCGCAAAGCACAGAGAGATCAGTTCAGTGCTTTGTGACCTCCTAGAGGGGTGGGATAGGGAGAGTGGGAGGGTGGCACAAGAGGGAGAAGATATGGGGATATATGTATATGTATAGTGGATTCACTTTGTTATAAAGCAGAAACTAACACACCATTGTAAAGCAATTATACTCCAATAAAGACGTTTTTTAAAAAAATACAGTGGTCCAGGAGACAGTGAGCTGTTAAACTCTTATGCTGGGGTGTTTTGGAGTAATAGTGTCTTAATATGTTCCTCCTCCTCTTGTATCTGGTGATGCAAGACTTGGATCTTCCTTGGAGATGCCAAGGAAATGATGTGTTAATGGTAAGTCTTCAAGCTTGTGACAGGCCAGTGGAGCTTCACCGAAGCCCCTCTGGGTAACCAGTTTCCAAGATCAGTGATTCTAGAACTGGAAGCGTGTAGGAAGTACAGCCCCCATTTTAATCTTCCACAAGCTCTCTGGACACAATATATATGCACCCTGGGACCCCGGCCCATGAGGCTGTGGATGCAGAATCAGAGACTCTGCAACAGGGAAAGGCAGAATGGGGATCTGATGTCCAACATCTATGACAGCTGATTAGTAATTAGTGTGAAAATTCCCCTTCTTCAATTCTTTAGTGACTTTTTATTCAGATTAAGATCATTTTCTTAGATCAGTCTCCCAAGGCAAAAGAAATTAAAGCAAAAATAAACAAGTGAGACATAATCAAACTTATAAGCTTTTGCACAGCAAAGGAAACCATCAACAAAAGGAAAGACAACCTACTGAATGGGAGAAAATATTTGCAAACAATGTGACCAACAAGAGGTTAATATCCAAAATGTACAAACAGCTCATACAACTCAATATCGAAAAAACAAACCCAATCAGAAAATGGGCAGAATTAAATAGGCATTTTTCCAAAGAAGATGTACAGATGGCCAATAGGCACATGAAAATGTGCTCAACATTGCTAATTAGAGAAATGCAAATCAAAACTACACCTCACATTGGTCAGAATGGCTATCATCAAAAAGTCTACAAATAATAAATTCTGGAGATAGTGTGGAGAAAAGGGAAGCCTCCTACACTGTTGGTGGGAATGTAAATTGGTGCAGCCACTATGAAGTCTCCTTAAAAAACTAAAAATAGAACTACCATATGATCCAGCAATCCCACTCCTCAGTATATATCCAGAAAAGATGAAAACTCTAATTCAAAAAGATACATGCACCCACACGTTCATAGCAGCACTATTTATAATAGCAAAGACATGGAAACAACCCAAGTGCCCATCAAAAGACAACTGGATAAAGAAGATATACACATTGGAATATTACTCAGCTGCAAAAAAGGAATGATATATTGCCATTTGCAGCAACATGGAGGGACCTAGAGATTATATACTTAGTGAAGTAAGTCAGAGAGAAAGACAAATACTATATGATACCACTTATATGTGGAATCTAAAAAATAATACCAATGAATCTATATACAAAAGAGAAACAGACTCACAGACATAGAAAAAAAATTCACAGTTACCAAACGGGAGAGAGAAGGGGGAGGGACAAATTAGGAGTATGGTATTAACAGATACAAAATACTATACGTAAAATAGATAAGCAACAAGGATTTACTGTATAGCACAGGGAATTGTACTCAATATCTTATAATAACCTATAATGGAATGTAGTCAGGAAAAAAATGGAATTACTATGCTGTACACCTGAAACTAACACAATATTGTAAATCAAATATACTTCAATTTTCTTTTTTTAAAAAAAAAGCTTTATCTTGGCAACACACACACACACACAAATCAAGTCAAGGCCAATTTCAAAAATCACTCTTTATGATTCCAGAGCAGCCAAGTCCCTCTAAGTGAATAGCCAGAAAAATATTATTATATTTATGTTCTGCTCACAAGCCAAGTGAATGTTTGGGTTCTGAATGCTTCTTCATTCAAGAAGAAAAAAGGCACAGATAAGCTATATCTTGAATCATAAGCCATGACTGTGAGAGGACACCTGATATCAGGCAATGAGACTCCCTGGACTGGTTTGGGATGGCTGATATCACTGCCCAATATATTATATCAGAGGTACCAAAGTGGGGCCTTCCTCAGCCCCATCACCTCTATCCTTTTGTTGGAGTCTCCGTGTGCATCATTATCACCTTTGTGAGTTTCATCATTTTCTTCCCTTTCATAATGACTAACATCAACACCAATGACATCAGTCATCTCCCTCATTCCACTCAACATTGAAGTTCAGCTCAGTATCTCCTCCTCTGGGCAAATCTCCCAGCCCATCTTTTCAGCTTCAGTTTGTTGTTCTCTCCTCAGTGCCCTAAAATTGCATGCTCCTGTGAGGTTTATTTGTGTGTCTGTCTCTCCCACCAGGCTGTGAGCTTCTCAAGCACTGAATTGATTTTCAATCTTTGCCTCCCTAGCACCTAGCAATTGAAGCTAGTAGGTTGTCAATGTTCACGTACAGAAGTAAAGACTGAGGAGATATTTCAACAGCATGGAGCTTAGTTCTGTCTCAACCTCCACTTACCCTGTCTACACAGCTCTATGTGAGCCCACCCCTTTCTCCCTACACCCCTCACTACAGCTGTGGTCCTCGTACACACGATTTTGCTCATGTTCTCACTTCTGTACCTTCCCACCCCCAGCAAGTGGCCATTTCAAGGTATAGCCTATCTGGACTATCAGGTGAGAAAGGGCAGCTGTAGGAGGCATTTGAGAATAACCACCAACAAGGATTGATAGCAGACTGGATGTAGAAAATGCAGATGAGTGAGGAGCCAGGTGATCAGAGGCTGCTGCTGACACTGACAGACAGGACAGTCAGAAAGAGACCTGAGGACAGGATGGGGGGGTTCAGTTGAGGACAAGTTGACTTAGGTCAGCAAGGTTAAGGGGGAAATTTCCAACAGGTCAGTGGAACGACAAGACCCAAAATTCCTGAAGCCACTAGAAGCTTAAAGAGACAAAAGGGTTCTCCTCTTACAGCCCTGAGAAAAAGTGAGGCCCTGCCGACACCTTGATTTCTTATTTTCAGCCTCCAAAACTTTGAGAAAATAAATTTCTGTTGTTTAAAAAAAAAAAAAACCCAAGAGAAGTAGTATGCCCAGAGCTGGGCATGTAGAATTTGGAGTCACCTACATTGAGATGAAAAGTGAGGGCATACACTATTAAACATTTGAAGGTTCCAAGGACAAGAGAGTAGGCAAAGGAGAGCAACAGGCCCGAGACTGGGTTTTGGAAACACTATCGTATACTACGGGCGGGGCGTGGAAATGAGGACCTGAGGAATAAGTCAACACAGTGCCTGCCACATTAGAGCCTGAAGCAAAATGAAAAATCAGTAATACTTATCCTGTATTTATTCAGAATGCTTATATTTTACTCATCATGGGTTTTGTATTAATTGCCATTTTTAAAAAAATATTTCATTAAAATGTTACTTATATTGAGAGACAGTATAAAATATAACAGTCCAGCAATGTCCTTCTCAAGAAAAGGAAACCTAAGGCAACTGAGCCCTGTGGCCAGAGCCCTTATGTTGTGTCCCACCAGCCTGGATGCAAACCCTGGCTCTGACATCTATTAAGTGCATGATCTCAAACTAGTCACTTCATTCCCCTAAAGTTGGTGTCCTCACATGAAAAATAACACCTTCCTGGCAAAGTTGTCACAGTGCCTTCCCTAAAAATTTGTTCCCAAGGATTTCAGATGGTGAGGAGGAAAATGAAAAGGCTGGACAAAGAGGAGATGACAGTAGGAATGAGGAGCCAGGAGAGAGGGGAGAAATGGTACAACCAGGAAACCAGGCTCCTTCCTCTCCACATCTAATGGATGGACAGACCCACACAGAATTGGGATGCTCCATCCACTGTTCACATCTTATATATTGCTTTAAACTCTATTTTTTAATATCTGTGACTTCCTTCCATTTGTATGGGGGATGAAGAATCAAAACCTTTCCTTCCACCAGGTGGGAAAGGCCCAGTGCTCATAGTGGACTGAACCCTGTCTGCTATCTGACCCAGTCCACTCTCCTGCCTCTGTTTTCTGGAAGCATTCTCACAGTCTCCGATTAGTGCCCTCACGGTGACAATATACAGCCAATCTAGCATGGCTCCAGGAGGACTGGGGAGAGGCCAAGTGAGGGAGGGGGGATCTGCCATTATTTCCTTCCCTACCCTCTGTTTTCAGAGGCTTGTAACTCCCCAGCATGTTTTTCCCTGGTGGAAAACGTCCATGTTTGGTGTCTGCTCAAAGGAGAATCTCTATGGAAAGTTTGGGAAAGATCCCCTCTGGCTGGGAATGTGCAAAAAGCCTGTGCCTTCCCATTTGGAAAAAAAAGGAAAGAACAAACTTGAAGCATGGTTATTTTTGTCTCCGTTTCAGAAGGAGCTGACTTGGATAGTGCTACTTGGCCTGCATCCTCATCACTTTGTTGGGAAAGGCATATGGAAAGGTGATGCAGACTCCAAAATGCTTATGTCTCTTCTCAAGAATTTTTTTTCACTTTTAGTAGATACAGCATACAAATAATAAAGTGCACAAATCTTAAGAATCTTATGTATACATATGTATACAGCTTATGTATACTTATGTATACAGCTTGATGAATTTTTACGTAGGTATATAACAATGTAACTACTGCCCGGTTCAATATGTAAAACATTTCCAGTACATCAGAAGGCTCCTTGTGCCCTTCCCAGTCAAGACTCACCCCTGAAAGCTAACCAATTAGTTTTGCCTGTTCTTAAATTCCATATAAATGGAATAATACAGTATGTATGCTTGACATCATCTTGTTTCATTCACTCAACATAATGTCTATGAGGTTCATTCACGTGGTGACGTATTGTATTAGTTTGCTAGGGCTGCCAAAGTATCACAGACTGGGTGGTTTAAAGAATAGAAATTTAGGGCTTCCCTGGTGGAACAGTGGTTAAGAATCCACCTGCCAATGCAAGGGACACGGGTTCAAGCCGTGTCTGGGAAGATCCCACATGTCGTGGAGCAACAAAGCCCATGCGTCACAACTACTGAAGCCCACACACCTAGAGCCCATGCTCCACAACAAGAGAAGCCACTGCAATGAGAAGCCCGCGCACCACAATGAAGAGTAGCCCCCACTCGCCACAACTAGAGAAATCCCGCACACAGCAACAAAGACCCAATGCAGCCAAAAATAAATAAAATAAAATAAAAAAGAATAGAAATTTATTTTCTCACAGTTCTGAAGGCTGGAAGTCTTAGATTGAAATGTCAGCAGGGTTGGTTTCTTCTGAGGCCTCTCTCCTTGACTTGTGGATGACTGTCTTCTCCCTTTCTTCACATGGTCTTCCCTCTGTGGTTGTCAGTGTCCTGACTTCCTCTCCTTATAAGAACACCAGTTATATTGGATTAGGGATCACCCAAATGACCTCATTTCAACTTAATTGCCTCTTTAAAGACTTTATCTCCAAATACATTCACATGAAGTACCGGGGGTTAGGATATCAACATATGAATTTGGGGAAGGGTACACAATTCAGACCATAATACTGGTTTGTTCTTTTTTTTATTGTCAAATTTTATTCCACTGTGTGATTCCACCACAGTTTATGTATCCATTCTTTTATCAATTGACATCTGAATTATTTCCAGTTTGGGACTATTACAAACATCACTGCTATCAATATCTCTAGCACATGTCTTTCAGTGAACATATGTACTCATTTCCAGTACCTAGGAGTGGAATTGCTGTGTCCTAAGGTATGTGTACGTATAGCTTTAGTGGACACCACCAGTTTTCCAATGTACAATTTCCCAATGCACGAGGTAGTTGTGCACTCCCAAGAGCTATGTATAAGAGGCCTAGTCGCTCTGAACCTTTGCCAGTACTAGTATTATCACTCCCTTGTATTTTAGCCTCTCAAAGAATCTTAAGGGTGGTTCCCAAGCAAGTCCATCTGCAAAACCTATGCTCCTGGGAATTGTAGAGAGTATTTGCCATAAAAATCTGTGGATGACTCCAATTTTCTTTGTGCCAAGAACTCTGATCTTCTGCCCCCACATGCCCTCCTGCTCAGAAAATCCCTTTCTTGGGACTTTTAGTGGGAAGGCTCTCAAGTTGGACTGGCAGAGCATGAGGAACAGGCAGAAGCCTAAGACCAGTTAGTAACTGACTGAGGGAGGGGAGGTATGAAAGGAAAGGAAGCAAAGACCAAGATACAGTTAAAAGAGTTAGTTCTGGCCACCTGGGGAATGAAAACTATGTTTGTATCTATCAGAGAGCTTAGAAGAGCCCCTGCAAGACTGCCTGATATTTCCTCACTAACAGTTCTGGCCAGCCATTTTTTGAGAAGGAAATCTTCAGAGTTTCTCATATTTGAACCCCTCTAGGAGGTTTCTCAGGTGTACCCCTCAAAACAGGGTTATCACCCCGAAAGTTATGGATTCAGGATGGACGCACCAACCCCCAACTTCTTCCTCCACCCTGCCTGCCCTAGTGCTGGAAATTCCCACAGGAAGTCACTCCCCTGGGTTGCAACCTTGTCTTTCCTAATGTCTTTAAATTTCTAAAAACTGTCTTGATCTGAAGAGAATAGGAAGATAACCATGACTTATCTAGGTACCCAAATATGTCTGGCTCCTCAGAACCAGCAGCACAGGGGCCTAATTGGAAAAAAAAAAAAAAAAGCAAATGTTTATCTTATTCTTTAGACCAATAGCAAATTTTAAGTGTAAAAAAGAAACTATAAAATTATTAGAAGGAAAAAATGGTAAATGTATTTATAATCCTGGAGTGCAAAGTCCTTTCTAAACAAGATAAAAACCCAGATGCCATAAAGGAAATGATTGATACATACAACTACATAAAAATTAAAATTTCTTGAGGGATGAAAAATACCACAAAAGTCAAAAAATCAACAACAAACTGGGGGTAAAATTTGCAACGCACTTGTCAAAGAGCTGATTTTTCTGAATTCACCAAAAAAAAAAAAAGTTGTACCAACCAGAAATGTCCTAACAACCTCATAGAAAAAAATGGAGGAAAGGGTGAAAACAGGAGGCTACAAAAGAAGAAATGCAGATGTCCAATATACATAAGAAAAAGTGCTCTGCCTTAATCATAAATAAGTAAATGCAAATTAAAACATTAAGATACCTTTCTAAAACTAATTGTTTTGTCAGGAATACAAACATTTAACAGGGGCCATTTGATGAGATTTGGGGGAAATAGGCATATATGTGCACTATTAGTGGGTGTGTAAACTGACAATTTGGCAACACCACCAAATGTTACAACTAGTATAGCATTTGATCCAGCAATTCCACTCTTAGCAAATTAACTTCCGGATATACTGACATAAGTGGCCAATACATATGTTCAAGATGTTTGGGCTTCCCTGGTGGCGCAGTGGTTGAGAGTCCGCCTGCCGATGCAGGGGACACGGGTTTGTGCCCCGGTCCGGGAAGATCCCACATGCCGCGGAGTGGCTGGGCCCGTGAGCCATGGCCGCTGAGCCTGCACGTCCGGAGCCTGTGCTCCACAACGGGAGAGACCACAACAGTGAGAGGCCCGCATACCGCAAAAAAAAAAAAAAAAAGATGTTCATCACAGCTCTGCTTTATAGAAGCAAAAAACAAACTGAAAGCAATCTAAATTTCAACCAATAGGGATAAAGGGCAGTAAATTGTAGTATATCGATTGTAATGCAATATTATACCTGTAAAAGAAGAGAATTAGGCAGAACTGGGTGTAATGATATAAATAAATCTCCAAGATATATTAAATGGTGAATGTAATTCACTGACTGATGAGTGAGCCTTAGTATCAATTTAAAGAACCTGAGAGCATTACAGGAATGTTTTTAGCTACCAATTCTCAGAAATCTGAGTAACGGTGGCTTAAACAATAAAAACATTTCATTATTTCACATAACAAAGTCTAGGCTTGGTAACAAAGTCATCAAGGACCTATATATATAGCAGAAGCTGCTCCATCCCCAGGTTGTTTGATGTCTTATTGTCACTACCTGTTACAAGATGGCTGCCTCAGCTCTAGGCACCTTATCCACATTAAAGACAAGAAGAAGGTAAAACATCCAATGCCAGTGTATGCTCATTGGCCAGAACTATGTCACATGGCCCCCCTCCACCATCCAGTTGCAAGGATTTCTGGGAAAGTATAATTTAAAAAGGGACATATTAACATGATTGGCTTAACCAACCACAATTTGGCTTCAGAAGCTGGGCACATTGCCACCCTAAACAAACTCCTCAACAGGGATTATCTGGGTGATAATCCATATTTTATTAGAACAACAATCAGTTATTTTAAGCTGAATTGTAAACATGTTTAAAATAAATGGTTAAATAAACCTTCAAACAGGCTAGAGGTATGGCCATCTGATTGTCTTCACTGAGAGCCTAGGATAGATAATAACCCATATGTTAGTGACCCCAGGTGGGGGAAATTTAGAGGAACTGTCATGAGAAGATGGAACAGCAGTTCTCAGAAGGGCACAGGGTCTGCTTTAAGCTCCCAGACTATTCTCAAAGGGCTACCAACAGGACCCAGAAACTGCCAATAGCCTGATCTTTTTTGAGGACATAAGTTGCACCCATGTCTCTTTCTTCATGGGGCTGGGGACTCCCCTCAGGACCCAGGTAAGTTGCTTTGTCCAAGATGCTGACTGACAGGTGAGTTCTACCTAGCCCAAGATACTGATTAGCACCCCCTGCTGGAAAAAGGAGTGATCTCACAAAATGCCATGAATCAGAGCAGGATCTGCGTTCTTGCAAAGCTGTTACACTTTCTAGCAAGTCTCTTCACCGTAACAGTATTCAGTTCCCTCATTTGTTAAATGAGGCAGATGGATCCATAATCTCAAAGGCCCCTTCCTGGTCTGCAAGGCAACAAACGTTCTCCCTCCACCACAGCCTCTGTGAAATTCACTCTAGGGGTCCAACACACCTGGATTCAAATCCCAGCTCCCCCCTTACAAGGTCTGTGACCTTGGGAAAGTTATTTACCCCCTTCGAATTCATTTCCTTATTTAAATAACAGAAAAAGTAATTCTTCAAAGGAGAGGAGGCTCACCAGGTTTCCACTCCAGCCAAACCTACTCTTTCTGGGGTCCCAAACCAAGTGGGCATTCCTCTGTCCTTATCTTGCCTCTTTGCAACATCTGACAGTATCTCTTACATCCTCCTCAACCTCCTTAAAGTTCTTCCCTCTTCTTCTTTGACCCCAGCCTCTCCTGGTTTTCTGCTCCTTCCCCAGCCACTGCTTCTCATTCTTTCTTATGCGATTTTCTTCATCAAATGTCAGTGTTTTTAAGCACATAAAAAGATGCTCAACCTCACTCACAATAAAGGAAACAAAAATTAAAATGAGATCATTTTTCACCCATCAGGTTAGCAAAACATGAAGAGTTTGGCAAAAGTCTGTGGGCAATGATGTAGGGAACCAGGTACTTTTGTGCATTGTAGAAGTGTAATTGGTAAGCCCCTTTGGAGGGCAATTTGGCACAATCAGAATTTTAAATGTATAAGAGGATTTAACCCAGCAATTCCATTTATAAGAATTGGTACTAGAGAAAAAATCTACTAGACACAGTCCCAATGCCCATTCTCTCCTTCTTTACAACAGAACCTAACTTTGTTGATAGAGCAACAATCCAAACTAAAGGACATTTCCCAGGTCCCTTAAGATAGGGATGGTTGCTTGACACAGATCTGGCCCATGAGATATAACCAAAAATTTTTGGAAGGCTTCCAGGAAATCTCCTTAAAAGAATAACAGACTCAGCTGACGATGTACCCTTCTCCCCTCTGTTGTCTTCCTTCCTGCCTGACTCCTGTCTGGAATGTGTATGTGATGGCTGGATTTGGAGCATCCATCTTGTAACATGGAGACTTTGCTGTGATATTATTGAGACACTAAACGAATGCCAGCATTTGCCTACCCAGATTTTTCATGATATGAGAAAAAAATATATATATATATTTTTTGTGGTATGCGGGCCTCTCACTGCTGTGGCCTCTCCCGCCGTGGAGCACAGGCCCAGTGGCCACAGCTCATGGGCCCAGCCGCTCCGCGGCACGCGGGATCCTCCCAGACCGGGGCATGAACCCGCGTCCCCTGCATCAACAGGCGGACTCTCAACCACTGTGCCACCAGGGAAGTCCGAGAAAAATAAATTTTTGTATTGTTTAAATCTCTATAGTTTGAGTTTTCTCTTACATTCAGCCAAATCTAATACCCAAATTATGCTTGTATAAACAAGGATATTTTTTCAGTATTGTTTATATAGCAAAACCCTGGAAACGTACTGAATTCCCACTTGTAAGGAACTGGTTAATTAAATTATGGTATATGCATATGATAGAATATTATAAAATTGTATAAAATAATGAGGTAGATTTTTAGTACTAATAAGAAATGATTTCCAAGATATTTAGATAACTTTTAAAAGAATGATATAGAAAGGTAAGCACAGTGTGCTAACGTTTATATAAAATTGCTTTACAGGCTTAGAAATTTGCAGAATACAGAAGAAACTGGTATGCCTCTGGAAATGGGGTCTGGGTTGCTAGAGATCAGGAGTGGGGGGACTTGCCATTCACTGCATACCCTTTTGTATTGCTTGGATATTTACCACCTGCATATTTTATATTTCAAAAAAGTTTGTTAATTAGAATTAAATTGTACTGCTTTATCAAAAAGAGAGAGAAAGAGCAAGAAAGAGAGCGATAAGAAGGAAAGTCAATGATTTCCATTACTCATTCTTTTCCCTTCATTCTTTTCATTAGATGACCCTGTCCCATGGCCTCAACTACTGCATAATGGACCCAAATCTGAATATTCAGTCGTGAGCCCTCTGATGAATCCACACTTACCCATCTGACCACTCTCTGGACATCACCATGTGGAAGTCCTATGGACACCCAAAATTCAATGTGTCCAAACATGCAGTCCTGCTCCTCCACCTGTGTTCTCTGTAAAATAAGCCAGCCTTCAGCCAGCAATGTCTATTCAGTGACTCTGCCATCTGTGAAAGGAAAAATCGCTCTCAGTCTTGCTTTCTACCTTCTGTCTCAAACCTCACCCCTCTCCCATCTGGTTTCCTTGGTCTTCCTAGAGATCCTTCACTAGTCAGAACCTTCCAAGAGTGTAGCCAGATGTCCAAAACCCCATTAGTGGCCACTTCCTTGCCCCTTGGTAGCATACACCACTCTCATCATTTCTTTTTTTTTTTTTTAACATCTTTATTGGAGCATAATTGCTTTACAATGGTGTGCTAGTTTCTGCTTTATAACAAAGTGAATCAGTTATACATATACATATGTTCCCATCTCTCATCATTTATTTTTCACTCTCTTCCTTCCTAGATTGAAATTCCCATGGGAAGAGGAACCACTTCTGTGTCTTTCTCTGATGAATTCCTCATACTGATAGCAAAGTCGGATAGCAGGAGTCACAAACCAATTGCACAAGCTAAAAGCTGTGGCCATGAACTCACCCTCCACATTCAATCATATTCCATTAATACAACTCCCCTACTAACCCCAGAACCATTCACTTCTCTCCATCTCCAAACCCACTGTCCTAATCCAGGCCTTGTCACTTCTCCCCCAAATCCATAGCCACAGTCCTCAACAGGTCTCCGTAAGTCCAACTTGGGCTCTCTGATGCTAATGTCAGAATGGAATATGTAAAATGGTAATCTTGTCATGTCACTCACCAAATAAGTAATAATAATTAATAAACAAGGATTGTAAAGGCTCACTGTTGTGTTCAGACCTTATTACAGCCTCTGGGCCTCCAAAAGGCCCTCCCACCCCTGCCTCTGAACCCATCTCAAAACTTTGACCTCAGTTACATGGAACCATTTATGCTTTCCTCAAAAGTGTCACTGCTTCAAACCTCTGTGTCTGCACACAAGTTCCTTCCTCTGCATGGAACACAGTGACCATTTCCCACCACCACCCTTTAATTTTCCTTTTAATTAAATTGTTCAAACTTAGCTCAAAGGCTACCTCCTTCAAGAAGCCATCCATGACTACCGAGTCTGACAGAGGGGCCTGTCCCATTAGTGTCTTCACCTCGGAACTCTCAGAGTGAGCTTTCAAAGGGATGGGCCATGTTTCATTTGACTTATATTCCTGCTGCCTAGAAAAGTACTTAATATATGGAAGGCTCTCAGTAAATATTTATTGAATGACCAAATAAATGCATGAATGAACAGATGAGTGAGTTCTTGCTGAAATAAAATGAGGTGTGTGTGAAGTACCTTCTACCATGCCAGGTATATAGCTGCCCAACAAATTTACTTTCATTCTGTCCTGCCACTCTCCTGTGACTCCATTTCCCCAGTTTTCTTCTAGCCTGTGGGTACGAGTGGGGTCCCTTTGACAAGAAGGGTGCATATGCTGCTCTTGTTTGGCCCCACCTGCTCATGAAGGACACCCCCTCACACCTTGCTTGCTCAGTGATTCTGAGAGGCACCAGAGAGTCTTACAAACTGACCCATTGGCTACCTTCACCACATCACATCTGCCATATGTTTCCTCTTTTGCCCCCACACCTCCAGGACCCACAGAGACACTGTCTCCAGGGTCACTGGCACTATTGACCTGTCTCAGTGCTCCTTAGCTTATGCTCACAGCCCCTCACTCCACTAGGTTCCACCAGTGAACGGTACCTCAGACCACACTGTCCTCTCCACCCTGCCTTCCCTGCTCCCCCAGCAGGCCCCTTCCTCCCGCACCTAATGTGGGGCTCCCTTATAGCCCTTGGCCCTCCCCAACTCCTTGGTTCCAGGCAGGCCCTTTCCCTCTTTCCTTTCCCAGACTTGGGGACCCACACAGACTTCTCTGAGTACATTTCTGCCTCCTGGGCCTGGCCTTGGCTCTGGAGTCCTGATTGCACAGCTGGGAGCTGGATCCCTACAGCCACCAGGAGACCAGAATGGACAAGGTTTGTTCTCATTGCTGCTTCCCTCTAAATCTGAACCATGGCCAAGAAGGTGGGGGGGGGCAGGAATGCAGAAGAGAGAGAGACGAGAAACCATAGGAACAGGACACCCTTTTCAGTTGCATTTCCCATTCTGTCAGGGGCTTAGTCCAAAAGAGGCTTTAATTGGTCAAACTATGTGTTTTTCACTGAAAGAAAATGTCATAAATGACATAAAATCACATTTGGCATAGCGAGGCAGGGGGGAGGAGGACCTTGCCTTTGTCAGGCCCTTCAAAAGGGAATTGGGGTGGGATAAGCAGGGCTCAGAATCCCCATGACCCCCAGGGGGACAAGGACACATCCCAGGGGCGCCATGGAGTCTGCGTCTTGTGTCAGGCCACAGTGGTCAATACTGTCTTCCCTCGCTTCCCAGCTGGGTGCCCAGTGCTGACCTCACATGGCAGCTGTACCCTAAGCATGTGGGGGCGGGGTGGGGCCTGCAGCCCAGGAGCACTGGAGCCTTGAGCAGGGGAGGCCAGGAGGAACTTCCATCCCCTAAGAAGAAGAGGCACCCAGAGGCCTGTGCAAGTTGCAGACAGGAGCAGCAACCTCTCTATTACCCACATCTGCTCCCTTCCCCCATCTCACTCCACACTCAACAGCATCCCATTTAGATAGTCCTGTGAAGTCCTTCCAAACAGGGAAGAGGCTCCCTGTCTACTAGGAGATAAGATTTAGAGACAAGATGTCGACGTGACAAAAAAGTAGTCAATTCAGTGTGTGTCACAAACTCGGGACCAACCACCCTCTGGTAAATTTCAGAATCTCCCAGATAAACTCACCCCCTCACCCAACCCTGCCCCTACTGAGGCTTGGAATTCCACCATGAGAGCTCTATCCCACCAACTTGAGATCTGAAAAACCTGTGGGAAGGGCATATCAGTTTCCTAGAAGGTTTTGGTTAGGGGAGTAGGGAGTGATCATGAGGACACTGTACATCCCCTGTGTGCGTATGATGACAGGGATAGCAGGAGGGGGAGAAGGAATGCAGGAAGAAGGGTGGATAAAAGGTGGAGGAAGGAAAGCCCTAACGTAGAAAGAAGTTGGGGTCCACACCCCCCATCAACCCAGCTTCCCAGAAGGTCACAGAAGCCCAGGATCTGGATGGACCAGAGCAATCAAGAAAGCCTTCCTGGAAGAGGAGGGATTTGAGAGCTCCTGCAATGAAAGGGACAGCATAGGCCAAGGTGAGTGGGAGTACTGTTCCAAGAAGGCTCTTTTAAAAACAAATGCATTTCTCCTGAGAAGAGAGAGACGTGGAGAGGTGTCCTCTGGCAAACAGTTTGTTACTTCCATGAGCAAAGAGAGCTGGATCCCAGGAAGGAGGAAGTGGGGCAGGGGTGGACCAGGGAAGGGAGAGACCAGCAAGATGAAGCCAGGGCGAGTGACCTGGGGCCAAAGGAGCAGAAATGTGCCCAGAGGCCAATGTGAGCTGTTAAAAAGGTTGGCATGACAGAGCAAGGAGCCCAGAAGGGATCCTGAAGACCATGTGTGCCCACGTGGCACCAGCCCTGGGATATAAAGAGGCAAAGTGTCCTGAAGGTTTGTTAATGTGCCCTGGTGTCTTCAGTTCCTGGCAAGTCCTAGAACTCACTTAGGTCTCATCAGGGTTTCAATCTCAGACTGGCATTCAATGCCCCTATGCTTACTTCCCTCTTCAGAACCTGATTCCCTGAACCCTATCTGGGCCTACCCAAGCATATGTTCAAAAGAGTCTCTGTCCCACCCTCTTGCCATGTAGGTCCCACCAAGCACCTTCTGCCTCTCTCTTTCTCTCTCTCTCTCTCTCCCTATCTCTCTCGCAATGTGAAAAGAGCCTTGTCATGTCAAAAGGAGGGTCTCTGGAGTGTGGACTTCTGAAGTTTGGAGGCCTCTTGTTACCAAGAAAGTGAAGTCCTGGGTACTGGTAATTCTAATTAGAAGGTGGGGCAGCCATGTGGCTGACAGGGTCTTGGTGCTCCAGCCAGGTGTCAGGCCTGTGTCTCTGAGGTGGGAGAGCCGAGTTCAGGACATTGGTCGACCAGAGACCTCCGGGCTCCATGTAATATCAAGCAGTGAAAGCTATCCCACAGATCTTCATCTCAGTGCTAAGACCCAGCTCCACTCAACGACCAGCAAGCTACAGTGCTGGACGCCCTATGCCAAATAACCAGCAAGACAGAAACACAACCCCACCCATTAGCAGAGAGGCTGCCTAAAATCATAATAAGGTCACAGACATCCCAAAACACACCACCGGATGCGGTCCTGCCCACCAGAAAGACAAGATCCAGCCTCATCCACCAGAACACAGGCACTAGTCCCCTCCACCAGGAAGCCTACACAACCCACTGAACAAACCTTAGCCACTGGGAGCATACACCAAAAACAATGGGAACTACCAACGTGCAGCCAGCAAAAAGGAGACCCTAAACACAGTAAGCTAAGCAAAATGAGAAGACAGAGAAACACACAGCAGATGAAGGAGCAACATAAAAACCCACCAGACCAAACAAATGAAGAGGAAATAGGCAGTCTACCTGAAAAAGAATTCAGAGTAATGAATAGTAAAGATGATCTAAAATCTTGAAATACAATGGAGGAAAAACAAGAAACGTTTAACAAGGACATAGAAGAATTAACGAGCAAACAAACAATGATGAACAACACAATAAATGAAATTTAAAATTCTCTAGAAGGAATCAGTAGCAGAATAACTGAGCCAGAAAATGGATAAGTGACCTGGAAGATAAAATAGTGGAAATAACTACTGCAGAGCAGAATAAAGAAAAAAGAACTAAAAGAATGGAGGACAGTCTCAGAAACATCTGGGACAACATTAAATGTACCAACATTCAAATTATAGGGGGTCCCAGAAGAAGACAAGAAAAAGAAATGGACTGCGAAAATATTCGAAGAGATTATAGTTGAAAACTTCCCTATTATGGAAAAGGAAGGAGTAAATCAAGTCCAGGAAGCACAGAGAATCTCATAAAAGATAAATCCAAGGAGAAACATGCCAAGACACATATTAATCAAACTATCAAAAATCAAATACAAAGAAAAAATAGTAAAAGCAACAAGGGATAAAAAACCAAATAATATACAAGGGAATCCCCCTAAGGTTAACAGCTGATCTTGCAGCAGAAATTCTGCAAGCCAGAAGGGACTGGCAGGACATATTTAAAGTGATGAAAGGGAAAAACCTACAACCAAGATTATTCTACGTAGCAAGGATCTCATTCAGATTTCATGGAGAAATTAAAACCTTTACAGACAAGCAAAAGCTAAGACAATTCACCACCACCAAACTAGCTTTACAATGAATGCTAAAGGACCTTCTCTAGGCAGGAAATATAAGAGAAGGAAAGACCTACAATAACAAACCCAAAACAATTAAGAAAATGGTAAGAGGAACATACGTATTGATAATTACCTTAAATGTTAATGGATTAAATGCTCCAAACAAAAGACATAGACTGGCTGATGGATACAAAAACAACACCCATATATAGTATGTCTGCAAGAAATCCACTTCAGACCTAGGGACACATACAAACTGAAAGTGAGGGGATGGAAAAAGATATTCCATGCAAATGGAAATCAAAAGAAAGCTGGAGTAGCAATTCTTGTATCAGAAAAAATAAACTTTAAAATAAAGACTATTACAAGAGACAAAGAAGGACACTACATAATGATGAAGGGATCAATCTAAGAAGAAGATATAACAATTGTAAATATTTATGCACCCAACATAGGAGCACCTTAACACATAAGGCAAATGCTAAAAGCCATAAAAGGGGAAATTGACAGTAACACAAATATAGTAGGGAACTTTAACACCCCACTTTCATCAATACACAGATCATCCAAAATGAAAATAAATAAGGAAACACAGCTTTAAATGATACATTAAACAAGATGGACTTAATTGATATTTATAAAGGCATTCCATCCAGAAACAATAGAATACACTTTCTTCTCAAGTGCTCATGGAACATTCTCCAGAATAGATCATATCTTGGGTCACAAATCAAGCCTTGGTAAATTTAAGAATGTTGAAATCATATGAAGTACCTTTTCTGACCACAACGTTATGAGACTAGATATCAATTATAGGAAAACAATCTGTAAAAAATACAAACACATGGAGGCCAAACAATATGCTACCTGATAACCAAAAGATCACTGAAGAAATCAAAGAGGAAATAAAAAAATACCTAGAAACAAAAGACAATGAAAACACGATGACCCAAAAACTATGGGATACAGCAAAAGCAGTTCTAAGAGGGAGGTATATAGCAATACAATCCTACCACAAGAAACAAGAAACATCTCAAATAAACAACCTATCCTTACACCTGAAGCAACTAAAGAAAGAAAAACCAAAAAACCCCGAAGTTAGCAGAAGGAAAGAAATCATAAAGATCAGATCGAAATAAATGAAAAAGAAATGAAGGAAACAATAACAAAGATCAGCAAAACTAAAAGCTGGCTCTTTAAGAAGATAAAATAAAATGATAAACCATTAGCCAGACTCATCAAGAAAAAAAGGGAGAAGACTCAAATCAGTAGATTTAGAAATGAAAAAGGAGAAGTAACAAATGACATGGCAGAAATACAAAGGAGCATGTGAGATTACTACAAGCAACTTTATGCCAATAAAATGGACAACCTTGAAGAAATGGACAAATTCTTAGAAAAGCACAACCTGCAGAGACTGAACCAGGAAGAAATAGAAAATATAAACAGACCAATCCCAAGCACTGAAATTGAGACTGTGATTAAAAATCTTCGAACAAACAAAAGTCCAGGACCAGATGGCTTCACAGATGAATTCTATCAAACATTTAGAGAAGAGCTAACACCTATCCTTCTCAAACTCTTCAAAATATAGCAGAGGGAGGAACACTCCCAAACTCATTCTACAAGGCCACCATCATCCTGATACCAAAACCAAAGATGTCACAAAGAAAGAAAACTACAGGCCAATATCACTGATGAACATAGATGCAAAAATCCTCAACAAAATACTAGCAAACAGAATCCAACAGCACATTAAAAGGATCATACACCATGTTCAAGTGGGGTTTATCCCAGGAATGCAAGGATTCTTCAATATATGCAAATCAATCAATGTGATACACCATATCAACAAATTGAAGATAAAAATCATATGATCATCTCAATAGATGCAGAAAAATCTTTTGACACAATTCAACACCCATTTATGATAAAAAACCCTCCAGAAAGTAGGCATAGAGGGAACTTATCTCAACATAACAAAGGCCATATATGACAAACCCACAGCCAACATCATTCCCAGTGGTATAAAACTGAAACCATTTCCACTAAGATCAAGAACAAGACAAGGCTGCCCACTCTCACCACTATTATTCAACATAGTCTTGGAAGTTTTAGCCACAGCAATCAGAGAAGAAAAAGAAGTAAAAGGAAACCAAATCAGAAAAGAAAAAGTAAAGCTGTCACTGTTTGCAGATGACATGATATTATACATAGAGAATCCGGAAAACTACTAGAGCTAATCAATGAATTTAGTAAAGTAGCAGGATACAAAATTAATGCACAGAAATCTCTGGCATTCCTATATACTAATGATGAAAAATCTGAAAGTGAAATCAAGAAAACACTCCCATTTACCATTGCAACAAAAAGAATAAAATACCTAGGAATAAACCTACCAAAGGAGATAAAAGACCTGTATGCAGAAAACTATAAGACACTGATGAAAGAAATTAAAGATGTTACAAACAGATGGAGAGTTGTACCATGTTCTTGGATTGGAAGAATCAACATTGTGAAAATGACTCTACTACCCAAAGCATTCTACAGATTCAATGCAACCCCTATCAAACTACCAATGTCATTTTTCACGGAACTAGAACAAAAAAAATTCACAATTTGTATGGAAACACAAAAGATCCCGAATAGCCAAAGCAATCTTGAGAAAGAAAAATGGAGCAGGAGGAATCAGACTCCCTGACTGCAGACTGTACTACAAAACTACAGTAATCAAGACACTATGGTACTGGCACAGAAACAGAAATATAGATCAATAGAACAGGAGAGAAAGCCCAGAGATAAACCCATGCACATATGGTCTCCTTATCTTTGATAAAGGAGGCAAGAATATACAATGGAGAAAAGACAGCCTCTTCAATAAATGGTGCTGGGAAAACTGGACAGCCACATGTAAAAGAATGAAATTAGAACACTCCCTAACACCATACACAAAAATAAAATCAAAATGGATTAAAGACCTAAATGTAAGGCCAGATACTATCAAGCTCTTAGAGGAAAACATAGGCAGAACACTCTATGACATATATCCCAGAAAAATCCTTTTTGACCCACCTCCCAGAGAAATGGAAATAAAAACAAAAATAAACAAATGGGACCTAATGAAACTTAAAAGCTTTTGCACAGCAAAGGAAACCATAAACAAGACGAAAAGAGAACCCTCAGAATGGGAGAAAATATTTGCAAATGAAGCACCTGACAAAGGATTAATCTCTAATATATGCGAGCAGCTCATGAAGCTCAATATCCAAAAAACAAACAACCCAATCCAAAAATGGGCAGAAGGGCTTCCCTTGTGGTGCAGTGGTTGAGAGTCTGCCTGCCGATGCAGGGGACACGGGTTCGTGCCCCAGTCCGGGAAGATCCCACATGCCGCAGAGTGGCTGGGCCCGTGAGCCATGGCTGCTGAGCCTGCACGTCCGGAGCCTGTGCTCCGCAACAGGAGAGGCCACAACAGTGAGAGGCCCGCGTACCACAAAAAAAAAAAAAAAACAAAAATGGGCAGAAGACCTAAATAGACATTTCATCAAGGAAGATATACAGATTGTCAACAAACAGATGAAAGAATGCTGAACATCACTAATCATTAGAGTAATGCAAATCAAAACTCAATGGGGTTATCACCTCACAGCAGCCAGAATGGCCACCATCAAAACATCTGCAAACAATAAATGTTGGAGAGGGTGTGGAGAAAAGGCAACCCTCTTGCACTGTTTGTGGGAATGTTAATTGATACAGTCACTATGGAGAACAGTATGGAGGTTTCTTAAAAAACTAAATATAGAACTACCATACACCCAGCAATCCCACTACTGGGCATATGCCCCGAGAAAGCCGTAATTCAAAAAGAGTTATGTACCGCAATATTCGTTGCAGCTCTATTTACAATAGACAGGACATGGAAGCAACCTAAGTGTCCATCGACAGATGAATGGATAAAGAAGATGTGGCACATATATACAATGGAATATTACTCAGCCATAAAAGGAAACAAAACTGAGTTATTTGTAGTGGGGTGGATGGACCTAGAGTCTGTCACACAGAGTGAAGTAAGTCAGAAAGAGAAAAACAAATACCGTATGCTAACACATATATATAGAATCCAAAAAAAAGAGAAAAAAAGGTTATGAAAAACCTAGGGGCAGGATAGGAATAAAGACGCAGACATTGAGAATGGACTTGAAGACATGGGGAGGGGGAAGGGTCAGCTGGGACGAAGTAAGAGAGTGGCATGGACTTATATATAATACCAAATGTAAAATAGATAGCTAGTGGGAAGCAGCTGCATAGCACAGGGAGATCAGCTCAGTGCTTTGTGACCACCTAGAGGGGTGGGATAGGGAGGGTGGGAGGGAGATGCAAGAGGAAGGAGATATGTAGACATACGTATATGTATAGCTGATTCAATTTGTTATAAAGCAGAAACTAACACACCATTGTAAAGTAATTCTACTCCAATAAAGATGTTAAAAAAAGAGAGAGAAAGAGAGCCTTGGATGAGGAGTTCAGGTCTGGTCAGGGCCAGAGACAAGCCAGCACCCGTTTTTGGGCTTCTGTGCCCTCCATGAGGAAAATGGGAGCCATACCACCATCCCTGCCTATGTCACAGGGCACTTTAGGATAGAACAAGGTAAATACATGGGAAAGCTCTTTGGAAACTTTCAAATGTTGTGAAGGTTTATTATGATTATTATTCATGTCTGATTTTGCCGCCTCTGTGGAGCCCCAGCTCAAGTTCCTGCCTATGCAATGCCAAAACAACCAGTCAAATCCATCAAAAAGTCACTCAGTTTAGTGGAAAAAAATGCAGGCAGCTCTGTTGCATGCTATCAAAAAAATAAAGCCACCAGACGATCACTGGTGTTTTTGAGAATGTGCAGTGGGTTGTTTTAGGCACTATTTTTGAGTTTTTCTAGGGCTTTCACCTCCTGTGAACCAAAATAAAAAGACAATGTATAAAATCAAGGCCCTCAATTGTTTCCCAGAGATGAGTACAGCTTGAAGATTTCAGGCTTAGGGAAAGGAAGGGAGACAGAAATTCAGGCAGGGAAGGGTCTGTGTGTCACTCTTGACCCCCTCACTCGTGACAGTTCTTAGGCCAGTGGATTGTATTCTGTTGGCAATATCATCTTCTCCAGCTGAGAAGGGACTTTGGAAGATCCCATAAAGGTTAGGGAGAGAGAAGGAGATATCTGGACAGTTAGCCAAACCAGCAAAGGCTGAAGGAACACTGGCCCTGACCCAAGGGGTTGGCACCCAGGAGATGGAAACTGGGTTAGAAAGGGTTGACATCTAGGGGAAGAGAAGATTCTGAGATAAGATGTTTTTAAAGCATAATTGTCCCAAGAGGGTTGCCTCAGAGTGGCAAGTAATTCAAGCCAGTTGGTTTTGCTCCACACGAGCAGTTCTAAGTGTTTTGCTGGGGGAAAAGATGGAATCTACTTTTTAAGAAGAAGCTTGGCTGTCATCCATAAGTTTTATTTATGCAGGCCTCCCCAGCACAGCATTCTCCTCAGGAGGCATCTGCCTCTAAAAGGACGTTTCTGGATGAAAATGGGGATATATATGGGTGAAAAAAAAATAAGTCATATCTTGAATTTAATTCTATCAGTTAACAAGTCCTGCCTCCCTCACCTCACTGATGGGGTAACTGTTCTTCACAGTCATCCAGAGCTGCCCATAGGAATTAAGCCTCAAATGCCACAGTGGTAACTGGTTTGATAACTCACCTTTACTGGTTTCCTTCCCATCTGTCTCACTTCTCCACTCAACCAGTGTTCTCTGGGATCACCTCCCAAATAAACTACTTGTACTCAAATCCTTGTCTCAGGGTCTACTTCTTGGGGAACTAAATTCTACATGTATTTTTATCATCCTTTTAAGTTTAATTTCATATTTTTATCCTATTTAATCCTCCAGCAGCCTGAGGAAGTAGAATTATTCTCATTTTTCAGATGATGGAATCAAGACCCTGAAAGTTGGTAATGAGCTGAAGCTCACATAACAAGTAACTGACAATTTACTGGGTTGTGTTTAACGTCCAATTTGCTGACTCTTGGTCTGATACACTCTCCACCACACCCCACTGCCTCTGGTCATTCCCGTCTCTAAATATACTCTGCACAATAATGTAGCTCTAGAGTTCACGATGGCAGTGTCCTTGCAGAAGGGGGCTATGGAATAATGCATTTTCTAAGACTTTGCATATTTAAGCTATAAAAAATACATTCCTGTTACCTTTACATATGAACAACAACTTAGTGGAGCCAAGAATTATTGGGTCACAATCCTGGGACTCTGTTCCTAAGTAATTCCCAAAGTAGTGGGAATTATCTATGGATATTAACAGAGGCATAATATTTGTTAAAGGGAAATATTGAATAAACAAAGATAAACCATTTATTTTTTACTAAATTACAGGACTTTGTAAACTTCAAAAGGAAGTATGTAGTCTCTAGCATTTCCCAAGCATGTATCTTTCTTCCAGGACAGTGATAGATTTAACATCCTCTTAAGAAATGATACTGCAGCATTTACCCCACTTTCTTTATCAGGGAGAAATCTGAGTCCAGACTGAATTTCTTTTCTCAATATATCTGAAATATGAAATCTTCACCAGAAAGCATTAAAATATCAGGCTCTTTGTTACTCTTTTTTATTGAAACACAGTTCAGTTCTTTTGATTTTTATCGTTTCTCATCTCAGGGAGTACTATTTATGCCTTTGATTATTGCTTCCATTTCATTTTTGTAATGGGCTCCACCCTGTCTCTTCAGAGTTGTCATCCTCTCTCTCATCAGTTTCATCTCTTTGACCTGTTACATGGCATTCTAGGAGATTTTCCTAAATTGCCCTCTCCATCCCTAATTTTATTTTCTACAATGTCATTTCGGTTCTTGACTTTTCAATGCATACTTTAATGGTGCTATTGAACTTTTGTCTTGCTTGAATAGATAATGCACAAACAGGATGCAAAACTGATAAAGGAAAAATGCAAACAGTGAAAAGTAGGTCTTCCTTCCAACCCTGCCCCTGAGGCATTTCTCTCCACAGAGGTAAACATTGTTCCCAGTTTCTTAATCCTTCTAGAGATTATCTATATACAAGTGTATATACACACACAAACACACACACATACCTATCTATATATTTCTTTATGTTTTTAGTGGTAAATCCCTATACTGTTTGGGATGGTAATATGGATGACAAATAAGTATATTTTCTAACTTTCTCCAGCCTCATGGTGTCAGTTATTACAGCAAAAAACAGATAGCTCAACTCAAAGTAGAATATAAGGACATGAACTATTTCCCACAACAGAATGGCAGCTTCAGGGCTTGTTGACTCACCAGCCCACACAAGTCATCAAGAACCCAGATTCCTTCCATCTTTTTGTTCCACCAGGTCCACCAAATTATCTTGTTAATGCGAGTCTTTGTGGACCCAAGATGACTGCAGGACTTCCAAGCATTGTACCAGAAATAATAATTTCTATCGAAAAAGTGGCTATCTTTTCCTGTGTCTTTTATAAAGAATTATAAAATAATTCCCAGAAGACATCCTTTTGCTTTCATTAGACAGAATTTCATTTCAGGCCTATACCTTAGCTAAACATTAGGTACAAAAACAGGATTTTTTGATGGCTTTAACCAATTAGGACCACTCCCTAGGGCTAGGGAAGGGACAAATACAAAGGTTGAAGATAGAGAGCTAAACAACCACAAGGCTCTTTTAGAAAGGAGGAATCAGGTGGGGGAAAGTACAGTGAGGAATGGATGTTGGGTAGGCAGTAAACTATGTCTCAATGCCACACATCCTTAATCATATCAGTTACCATTAGTCCTCCCAAAACTCCCAAATCCTCAGCTAATAACTCCCTGTGACTACTTTTGTGATGTAAACCACCACCTTTCCCTGCCCTCCTAAACACTTCTACTGTGTCCTCCCACTCTGTGAGAAGAACTCCCACACTACAAGAGAGGAATTCTCAGGACATTCCACTCACCTCTTGCTTTAGTCTAGTTGCCCCTATGACACTCCTTCCCTGAGACCCTCTCTAGTGGTTATCTGTTTCATCTTTCACATCCCCAAAGTCTCAGGCTTGGATAATTGCTATGGACTAAATGTTTGTGTCCCTCACCTCCAAATTCCTATGTCAAAGTTTTAACCCCCAATGTGATAGTATTAGGAGGTGGGGCCTTTGGAGGTAATTAGATCATGAGGAAAGAGCTCTCATGAATTGGATTAGTGCCCTTATAAGAAGACATAAAACAGCTCGCTTTCTCTCTCTGCTCCCCACCATGTGAGGATATGAGAAGATGGCCAACTGTAAACCAGGAAGTGGACCCTCACCAAACACCAGATCTGTTGACACCTTGATCTTAGACTTATCCAGAACTATAAGAAATAAATGTTTGTTGTAACCAGTCTTTAGTAATTTGTTATAGCAGCACAAAACAACTGACAATAGTCCTATTGCTTCCTAACCCAGGTCTCCCCACTGGCTTATTGAAACTCCAGACACTTTGAGGTTCATGTCATATGGTTTTGTCACCTTTTCCTGTTTCTCACTGCTGCCATCCATCAACCTCCTAGTCACTCTTCCCATTTGCTAACAATCATAGCACCTAATGACAGTCTTCTTCTCATGTCCAGTTCTTGTGATTTCAACATCTACAACTATGACCCCACTCAAAACCCTGGTCTTAACTGTGACACTTCTTTCTCCACTCGTCTTCCCTCAACTATTCCTAACTCACACTCTAGACTTTTGTATCACACAAATAATCTCTAATAACTACTTTTTTTTAAAAGCTCTCTCATTTGACAATACCTAGGAAAATTCACATATGTATGTACTCTTCGATGCAGCAATCTCACTTCTAGGAATCTATCCCAATGCTGAACTACCAAAAATATAAAAATGTGTGTGAATAAAGCTGTTCATGGCAGCAGCATTCTTTGTACAGTGAAAGACTAGAAACGATCTAAATATCAAAACATATGGAAGTGGTTAAATTAGTTACGGTTCATGTACGCAATGGACTACAATGCCACTATAAAAAGCAACAAGGAACTCTCTACATACAGTTAAAAAGTGATCTCCCAAATATTTTAAGTTCAAAAAAGAATCAAGGAGTAAGACAATGTGTATAGTTTGCTATCTATTTATAAGAAAAGAAAGAGAGAGGGAGGGAGGGAGGGAGGGAGAGAGACAGACAGAGAATGTGTCTAAAAGTTAGGTGTCTTAGTCAGTTTGGGTTGCTGTAACAAAAATACCATAGAGGGACTTCCCTGGTGGTCCAGTGGTTAAGACTTCACCTTCCAATGGAGGGTGTGCAGGTTCTTTTCCTGATGGAGGAGCTAAGATCCCACATGACTCGGGGCCAAAAAAGCAAAACATAAAACAGAAGCAATATTGTAACAAATTCAATAAAGACTTTAAAAGTGGTCCATATAAAAAAAAATCTTAAAAAAATCATAGAATGGGTGGCTTAAGCAACAAACATGTATTTCTCATTTTGGGTGCTGGAAAGTCTAAGATCAAAGCACTGGCAGAGTCAGTGTCTGGTGAGAGTGCACTTCCTGATTTGTAGACAGCTGCATTCTTGCTATATTCTCACATGACTGAATGAGTAAGAGGAAGCAAGCTCCTTCATGTCTCTTCTTATAACAGCACTAATCCAAATTGCCTCCTAAAGGCTCTACCACCAAATACCACCACATTGGGGATGAGGGTTTTTCAACATATGAATTTTGGGATAACCAAACAAGAAGGTAAGCCAAAAACTAATTGCTTAATAGTTAATAATAAGGAAAAAGGGAGAACTTAGCAGGTGAAATGGAATTTTGGAATCATGTAAATGTTTCATTTTTCTAATAAATAAGTTAATTCAAAAAGAAAAAAATCATCTCTACAAGTAAAAAAGTAAACTGAAGCAAATGAACTGACTGTATAAAAAGTTGGTGGAATAACCATACAGAGGCAAATTATTTCAACTGACTTAGAAACAGTATTTTGATGATGCATCCCTAGTGAGTCATATTCTAAAGACAAAATGAACCACAAAGAAATCTTAAACTATATGCAGTAGTCTTTTTGGTAGCAATAAAGTTGGTGTCTTGATTTTCTATTGCTGCTGTAAAAAATAACCACATATTTAGTTATTTAAAACAACACAAATATATAATCTTATACTTCTGGAGGTCAGAAGTCTGAAATGAGTCTCACTGGATTAAAATCAGGGTGTCAGCAGGTTTGTGTTCACTTCTGAAGGCTCTAGGAGAGAATCTGTTTTCTTGTCTTTTCCAGCTTCCAGAGGCTGCCCATATTCCTTGGCTTTGTGGGCCCTTCCATCTTCAAAGCCAGCAATGTCCAGTCTAATTTTTCTGCCATCTCTCTGGTTCCAACTCTTCTGCCTTCTTCATCCCCATTTAAAGACCCTTGTGACTATTTTGGCTCACTTGGATAATCCATGATACTCTTCCTGTTTTAAGTTCAGTTGATTAACAAAGTTAATTCTCCTCTGCAGACTTAATTTTCTCTTGCCATATGATAAAACATATTTACAGGTTCTAGGGATTTGAAGTGGACATCTTTGCAGGGCCATCTTCCCACTGGCCCCCAAATATTCACAACTATCCCACATGAAAAATGCATTCACTCCATCCCAAGGTCCCCAAAGTCTCAATTCATTATAGCATGAAGTCCAAAATCTCATCTAAATATCATTAGTTCAAAAATCTCAAATCTCATCATCTAAGTCAGGTGTAGGTAAGGCTCTGGCTATCATCCACCTTAGACAAAATTCCTCTCCATCTGTGAGCCTATGAAACTCCAGAAATAAGTTATCTCCCCCACCAAGGACAATGGTGGTAAAACCAATTATAGATATTTGGTTCGAAGAAGAATAAAGTGGAAGGAAAAAAGGAGTAACAGATCCCAAGCAATTTCAATATCCAGCTAAGCAAATTCCATTTGGTTCCATGGTCTGGAAATAACCCTCTCTAGCTCAAGCCTCCACCCTTGGAGTCATGTTCTCTCTCTTTTATGAAAGGTCTTGGGTCTGCAGCTGAATAGTTTTATCAGCTTGTTTCTTTCCTATAGAATTTTAGGGGTCCAGAAGCTTTCTTTCATTTTCTCATTTCTCTGTACCATTTGAGCCAAGTTGGCAGTGTTTCTGCTGGCATAAGTTCTCAAAAGCCTTGTGGATTTCCTGCACATATCTCAGGGATTCACTCCACTAGACGAGAGGTTCCCCTACAGAAATTTCCTGAATGATCCCATCCCTATTCCTGGCTTTGGCTGAGACAGGTGAGGGATCCATGAGTCACGCACCTACAAAGAGCTCTCTGTATGATCAGAAATTCTGAACTTTGATATTTTCAAGGCACTAACAAAAGTTGTCCATCCATACCTTTAGGTTTCTCTCTAGAGTGTGCTTTCCTGACATTGAATCTCCTAATTTAGCTTCTTTTGCAATCTGGACAAGCTGAAAACTTCCCAGATCATCAAATTCTGGTTCCTTCTCTTTTAACAGTTCTTTCTTAAACCTATGTTTTTCCTTCACATTTTGCTATAAGAAGCAAGAAGAAATAAGACCACACATTTAACATCTTGTTTAGAAAGCTCAGCTAAATATCTAAATTCATCATTTGCAAGTTTTGCTTTCCATGTAACTGCAGAACACAATTCAGTAAGCTTTCAGCTAATCACCTTTCCACCAGTTTCCAATAACATGTTTCTCATTTCCATCTGAGCCCTCACCAGCAGTACTTTTAATATCTGTGTTTCTATCCACATGGATATTATTCTATCTGTTCATGGAGACATTGCTCTGGGAAAGATCCTCAGTGTTCTCCTTACTTGCTGCAAGTAATAAATCCTTCCTTCTCAAACAAAAACAAACAAAAAACATTCTGTTCATGATGATTTATGTACCCTCTAAGACAACTGAGGCTTTCTCTACCATGTCTCTCACTTCCTTCTGAGTTATCACTAACCAAGCTATTAACATCCATATTTCTATTAACAATCTATTCAATGATCTAGGTTTTTTCCTAGATTCATGCTCCTAAAAATTCTTCCAGCCTCCAGCCACTGCCCACTTTCAAAACCTCTTGCACATTTTTAGGTATTTGTTTCAGCAGCACCTTGTTTCAGGCACAAAATAATTGTATTTTCTTCCTATTGCTGCTATAACAAATTACCACAAATTCAGTAGCTTAAAACAATGCAAATTTATTGTTTTACAATTTTGGAGGTCAGGTGTCCAGAATGGGCCTCACTGGATTAAAATCAATGTGTTGGTAGGGCTGCGCCCCTTTCTGGAGATTCTAGGGAGAATCTGTTTTCTTGCATTTTCCAGCTTCTAGATGCTGCCCCACATTGCTTGACTCGTGGCCCTCTTCCATCTTCAAAGCCAGCAATGGCCAGTCTAATCTTTCTCATGATGCTGTCTCTCTGGTTGTGACCCTTCTGTCTTCCTCCTCATCACTTAAGGGCCCTCATGATTGCATTAGACCCACCTGGATAACCCAGGATGTTCTTCTTGTTTTAAGGTCAGCTGATTAGTAAATTTAATTCTGAAGCCTTAATTTCTTTCTGAAAACCTTATTTCCCCTTGCCTTAAAATATTTAAAAATTTATGGGTTCTAGGGACTAGGTCATAGACATATTTTTTTGGGGGGGGCATTATTCCACCTACTATAGTTGGTACTGTTATTTTGAAATATACTCATAGATACATGTAAACACACATACATGTATGTATTAGGATAAAGCAAATTAGTAATTATGTTAAGGTTATAAGGAATCAAACTGATTTTCAGCATATGATAAAAGAGATACAAATATAAAATCAAATAAAGTTGAGTAAAACCCCTGTGATTTTAAATTGAATTGGAAATGCTATATTAAACTTATGATTAATTACTCTTTCTAAAATATAGATACGTATTTTCAAACTCTGTCTACTGGAAAGGCAGTATGATGGTCTTAAGACTTGTACACAAATGTCTGCAAATTCCTTGACATTCCTTTCATCAAGATGTAGAGTTTATGTCCTGTCCCTTTGAACCTGGGTAGGGGATGTGACTGCCTCTATAAATAGAATACAATGGAAGTAATGCTTCACTACTCCCAAGGCTAAGTTAGAAAATACCATATTGTTTCTGCTCATTTCTCTTGCAACACTTGCTCTGGGAGTCTTCATTACCATATAAGAAGTCCAGATATGCTGAGGCTGCCAGATGTAAAGAGCACAGAAAGGGTGGTGAAGAGAGAGATTCCCAAGGAATCTCAGACATTTCTACCCCTAGAAGTTATTCTAGTCCAGACGTTGGACATCTAAGTGAATAAGTAGTTAAGACCCCAGACACAGGAATTAGCTGCAACCACATGAGAGATCCCTACCTCTCCAAGTGGAAACTACCAGAGTCCAGGTCAATTGCCAGAACCCTTATTGAAAAAAACGAATTCTTGTTACTATTTTAAACTTCATCCTTGGGGTAATATGTTACACAGCAATAGATAATCAGAACAAGTGGTTAGCACTTATATTGTGATCCCTAAAATTAAAGCAAACCAGGATTCCTTGGAGAAACAGCTGAGCCCAGGTCTAGAGCAGGAAATGTACATGATGATCTTGGAATATATTGTTGTGACTGAAAGATCCATAGTAATAAGCTGGCATAGGAGCTAACTTAAAGGATCTTCACAGCTTTAGGAGAGAATCTTCATATTGCCCAAGAGATAAAAATGACTGCAGTGAATTGAAACACACCAAAAACATAAAAATCCATGAGTACTTAAGAATTTTTTGAAGGACTAATAGAATTGATAGGACACCAACTCATTATTCTGAAAGTTGATAAAGAAAAAACAAATCAAGCTTCACATAAAGACAAATAAATAGATCAATGGAATAGAATATAGACCCAAGAAACAAACCCTCACATATGATCAAATGATCTTCAAGAAGAGTTCCAAGACCACTCAGTGGGAGAAGGATGGACTCTTTAACAAATGGTGTTGGGGAAAAACTGAATAGCCATACGCAAAAGAATGAAGTTGCACCCTTATTTAACACTATATACAAAAATTAACTCAAAATAGATTAAAGACCTAAACATAAGACCCAAAACTATAAAATTCCTGGAAGAAAACATAGGGGGAAATCTTCCTGACATTGGATTTTGACAGTGATTTCTTGGATATGACACAAAAAGCACAGGCAACAAAAGCAAAAATAGACAAATAAGAATACATGAATCTTTAAAACTTTTGTGCATCAAAAGACACAACCAACAAAGTAAAAAGGCAGCCCATTGAACAGGAGAAAATATTTGCAAATCATATACCTGATTAGGGGTTAGTATCCAGAATATCTATGTAAAGAACTTCTGCAACTCAATAACAAAAAAGTAAATTATCTGATTAAAATATGATCAAAGGACCTAAACAGGCATTCCTCCAAAGAAGATATACAAATGGCCAACAAGCGTATGAAAAGATAATCAACATCACTAATCATCAGAGAAATGCAAATCAAAACCACAATGAGATACCACCTTATACCCATTAGGATGACTACTATTTAAAAAACCTAGAAAATAACAAAGGTTGGTGAGGATGTGGTGAAATTAGAACCCTTGAGCACTGTTGGTGGGACTGTAAAATGCTGCAACCACTGTGGAAAACAGTACAGAGGTTTTTCAAAAAATTAAAAATAAAACTACCATATAATCCAGCAATCCCACTTCTGGGCATATACCCAAAAGCAGGATCTTGAAGAGATATTTGCATACCCAAGTTCATAGCAGCACTATTTACAATAGCTAAGAATCAGAAGCAACACAAATATCCATCAACAGATGAGTGGATAAACAAAATGTAGTATATGCATACAATGGAATATTATTCACCTTCAAAAAAGAAGAAAATCCTGTCACATGCCACATTGATGAAACTTGAGGACATTATGTTAAGTGAAATAAGACAGTCATTGAAAGACAAATACTGTATGGTTCTACCTGTATGAGGTATACAAAATAGTCAAATTCATAGAAACTGAAAGTAGAACGGTGGTTACCAGGGGTTGAGGGGAAGGGGGGAGGGGTGGTGATTGTTTAATGGATATAAAGTTTCAGATTTGCAAGTTTAAAAAGTTCTGGATCTCTGTTTCACAATAATGTGAATATACTTAATACCACTGAAATATACACTTAAAATGGTTAAAGTGGTAAATTTTGTTATGTGTCTTTTTGTCATAATAACAAATTTTTTAAAAATCAAATTTCTATCCTTCTTTTCTTACATAATTATATTCCAGAATAACCAAAAAATGATGACGGAAAGTTCTTCATAGATGAATCACAGCTAATAAATGCAGAAGGAATGACAGATGTAGAAAAATCACAGTTTCACAACCTCTAAAGAAATAATGAATCTAGGCAACAAATGGCTACACAAACCATTGTGTGAAGTTTGTGAGGAAGCTTTATAAGGAAGAGACTGGGCTGACAACACCTAAACTCACAGTTTAGTCTTAAACATCCTAAATATATGACAGGATATTACAGAATTCCTAATGTGATGCCGTAGGAAATATACAACACAACCTATGAAATGTACTTGCTAAAGAAATAAAGATAAGAAAAGAAAACAGAAACACAGAAAAACAAAACAAAATCTAAAAACACCCAGATGAATATGTTAAACAACATCATGAGGAGATGGCATGAGCAAAAATGGCAGAGTAAGGATCTCTGAAAATTGTCTCCTCCATAAAAGCAAAATTCATCAGGATTAGCTTTTTTACAACTCTGGTAATTAACCAGGGTTTATTGTTAACAGAGTTATTTATTCAAAGAAAAACAAGTGAATCTTATTAAGAACAGTGAGCTTTGTTGCATTTTAACTTGCCTTCATCTCATTCCCCACTCTCCAGCTCCACAGTAGTCTTAAAAAAATAACAACCCACACTCTCAGTGAAAAGTAGCTGCCTGGCAGCCACCAAGAGCACCACAGAGTTGGAGCGCTTTCAAAACTACAATCCTTAAGAATTTCCATAATTTGACCAGTTTGATGATTCCTTGGAAGATCTGCAGACTTGCAAGTCTGTCTGTATTTGACCTGACTCAGTGCTTTCCAAATATGAAAAATGATTAAAGGCAAATGCTTAACTCCATGCTATCTATAGTGGTGGACAGCAGTTGAATCAAACATTAGACTAACCAAAAATTTTAAAGGAAAACATTAAAAGTGAGATACCCATAGGGACTTTGAAAATCTCTGACATACTCCTGGGAATCTACAAGACCACTTGCATGCACAGGGTTGCGCACATGCTCAGAAAAGGCCTGAGAAGGCCCTCAATTCTCATCCCTGGCTGACTTTGAGGAGATACACAAGCAAGTGAAGGCAAAAGGAGGAAGAGGTATCAATTGCCTGGCTGAGTGTTAAGTTTGTGCCTCAATATGAACACAGATCCCCTTGGCCAAGAATGGGAGACTTATCTAAGGAAATCTCTGTTTATTCATTATATGACAACTGAGCTACCAAGCAGACATTTCAGTGGCCACACATGACAAACAACACAGAGTTTACAGAAGTAGTTCAGAAAAGTCACTAAACAAACAAAAAACAAAAATGTCTACAAAAAACAGCAACAATGGGCTTCCCTGGTGGCAGAGTGGTTAAGAATCTGCCTGCCAATGCAGGGGACACAGGTTCGAGCCCTGGTCCAGGAAGATCCCACATGCCGTGGAGCAACTAAGCCTGTGCACCACAACTACTGAGCCTGCCCATGAGCCACAACTACTGAAGCCCCATTACCCTAGAGCCCATGCTGCACAAGAGAGGCCACTGCAATAAGCCCACACACAGCAATGAAGAGTAACCCCCATTCACTGCAACTAGAGAAAGCCCGTGCACAGCAATGAAGACCTAACGCACCCAAAAATAAATAAATAAATAAATTTATTAAAAAAACAAACAAACAAACAGCAACAACAACAAACCCTGATGGGGAGGAGGGGGAAGAATCTGATTTCCAGGCTTGCCATACTGTATTTTTTTACAGACTGTATTTTTAAATGTACAGATTTCAGCAAAAATTTAGGAGACATGCAAAAAATCTAGAAAGTATGACCCATACAAAAAAAAGGGTAATCAATAGAACATATTCCTGAGAAACCCAGATGAGGAATTAACTAGACAAAGACTTTATTTTTTTTTTAAACATCTTTATTGGAGTATAATTGCTTTACAATGGTGTGTTAGTTTATGCTTTATAACAAAGTGAATCGGTTATACATATACATATGTTCCCATAGGTCTTCCCTCTTGCGTCTCCCTCCCTCCCACTCTCCCTAACCCACCCCTCCAGGCTGTCACAAAGCACCGAGCTAATATCCCTGTGCCTTGCGGCCGCTTCCCCCTAGCTATCTACCTTACTACGTTTGTTAGTGTGTATATGTCCATGACTCTCTCTCGCCCTGTCAAAGCTCACCCTTCCCCCTCCCATATCCTCAAGTCCGTTCTCCAGTAGGTCTGCGTCTTTATTCCTGTCTTACCCCTAGGTTCTTCATGACATTTTTTTTCCTTAAATTCCATATACATGTGTTAGCATACGGTATTTGTCTTTTTCTTTCTGACTTACTTCACTCTGTATGACAGACTCTAGGTCTATCCATCTCATTACAAATAGCTCAATTTCATTTCTTTTTAAGGCTGAGTAATATTCCATTGTATATATGTGCCACATCTTCTTTATCCATTCATCCGATGATGGGCGCTTAGGTTGTTTCCATCTCCAGGCTATTGTAAATAGAGCTGCAATGAACATTTTGGTACATGACTCTTTTTGAATTTTGGTTTACTCAGGGTATATGCCCAGTAGTGGGATTGCTGGGTCATATGGTAATTCTATTTGTAGTTTTTTAAGGAACCTCCATACTGTTCTCAATAGTGGCTGAACCAATTCACATTCCCACCAGCAGTGCAAGAGTGTTCCCTTTTCTCCACACCCTCTCCAGCATTTATTGTTTCTAGATTTTTTGATGATGGCCATTCTGACTGGTGTGAGATGATATCTCATTGTAGTTTTGATTTGCATTTCTCTAATGATTAATGATGTTGAGCATTCTTTCATGCGTTTGTTGGCATTCTGTATATCTTCTTTGGAGAAATGTCTATTTAGGTCTTCTGCCCATTTTTGGATTGGGTTGTTTGTTTTTTTGTTATTGAGCTGCATGAGCTGCTTGTAAATTTTGGGGATTAATCCTTTGTCAGTTGCTTCATTTGCAAATATTTTCTCCCATTCTGAGGGTTGTCTTTTGGTCTTGATTATGGTTTCCTTTGCTGTGCAAAAGCTTTGAAGTTTCATTAGGTCCCATTTGTTTATTTTTGTTTTTATTTCCATTACTCTAGGAGGTGGGTCAGAAAGGATCTTGCTGTGATTTATGTCATAGAGTGTTCTGCCTATGTTTTCCTCTAAGAGTTTGATAGATTCTGGCCTTACATTTAGGTCTTTAATCCATTTTGAGCTTATTTTTGTGTATGGTGTTAGGGAGTGATCTAATCTCATACTTTTACATGTACCTGTCCAGTTTTCCCAGCACCATTTATTGAAGAGGCTGTCCTTTCTCCACTGTACATTCCTGCCACCTTTATCAAAGATAAGGTGTCCATATGTGCGTGGGTTTATCTCTGGGCTTTCTATCCTGTTCTATTGATCTATCTTTCTGTTTCTGTGCCAGTACCATACTGTCTTGATTACTGTAGCTTTGTAGTATAGTCTGAAGTCAGGGAGCCTGATTCCTCCAGCTCCTTTTTTCATTCTCAAGATTGCTTTGGCTATTCGGGGTCTTTTGTGTTTCCATACAAATTGCAAAATTTTTTGTTCTAGTTCTGTGAAAAATGCCAGTGGTAGTTTGATAGGGGTTGCATTGAATCTGTAGAATGCTTTGGGTAGTAGAGTCATTTTCACAATGTTGATTCTTCCAATCCAAGAACATGGTATATCTCTCCATCTATTTGTATCATCTTTAATTTCTTTCATCAGTGTCTTATAATTTTCTGCATACAGGTCTTTCGTCTCCTTAGGTAGGTTTATTCCTAGATATTTTATTCTTTTTGTTGCAATGGTAAATGGGAGTGTTTTCTTGATTTCACTTTCAGATTTTTCATCATTAGTATATAGGAATGCCAGAGATTTCTGTGCATTAATTTTGTATACTGCTACTTGACCAAATTCATTGATTAGCTCTAGTAGTTTTCTGGTAGCATCTTTAGGATTCTCTATGTATAGTATCATGTCATCTGCAAACAGTGACAGCTTTACTTCTTCTTTTCCGATTTGGATTCCTTTTATTTCCTTTTCTTCTCTGATTGCTGTGGCTAAAACTTCCAAACCTATGTTGAATAAGAGTGGTGAGAGTGGGCAACCTTGTCTTGTTCCTGATCTTAGTGGAAATGCTTTCAGTTTTTCACCATTGAGAATGATGTTTGCTGTGGGCTTGTCATATATGGCCTTTATCATGTTGAGGAAAGTTCCCTCTATGCCTACTTTCTGCAGGGTTTTTATCATAAATGGGTGTTGAATTTTGTTGAAAGCTTTCTCTGAATCTATTGAGATGATCATATGGTTTTTCTCCTTCAATTTGTTAATATGGTTTATCACATTGATAGATTTGCGTATATTGAAGAATCCTTGCATTCCTGGAATAAACCCCACTTGATCATGGTGTATGATCCTTTTAATGTGCTGTTGGATTCTGTTTGCTAGTATTTTGTTGAGGATTTTTGCATCTATGTTCATCAGTGATATTAGCCTGTAGTTTTCTTTCTTTGTGACATCCTTGTCTGGTTTTGGTATCAAGGTGATGGTGGCCTCGTAGAAGGAATTTGGGAGTGTTCCTCCCTCTGTTATATTTTGGAAGCGTTTGAGAAGGATAGGTGTTAGCTCTTCTCTAAACGTTTGATAGAATTCACCTGTGAAGCCATCTGGTCCTGGGCTTTTGTTTGTTGGAAGATTTTTAATCACAATTTCAATTTCAGTGCTTGTGATTGGTCAGTTCATATTTTCTATTTCCTCCTGATTCAGTCTTGGCAGGTTGTGCATTTCTAAGAATTTGTCCATTTCTTCCAGATTGTCCATTTTATTGGCATAGAGTTGCTTGTAGTAATCTCTCATGATTTTTTTTATTTCTGCAGTGTCAGTTGTTACTTCTCCTTTCTCATTTCTAATTCTATTGATTTGAGTCTTCTCCCTTTTTTTCTTGATGAGTCTGGCTAGTGGTTTATCTATTTTGTTTATCTTCTCAAAGAACCAGCTTTTAGTTTTATTGATCTTTGCTATCGTTTCCTTCATTTCTTTTTCATTTATTTCTGATCTGATTTTTATGATTTCTTTCCTTCTGCTAGCTTTGGGGTTTTTTTGTTCTTCTTTCTCTAATTGCTTGAGGTGCAAGGTTAGGTTGTTTATTCGAGATGTTTCCTGCTTCTTAAGGTGGGCTTGTATTGCTATAAACTTCCCTCTTAGAACTGCTTTTGCTGCATCCCATAGGTTTTGGGTCGTTGTGTTTCCATTGTCATTTGTTTCTAGGTATTTTTTTATTTCCTCTTTGATTTCTTCAGGGATCACTTCATTATTAAGTAGTGTATTGTTTAGTCTCCATGTGTTTGTATTTTTTACAGATCTTTTCCTGTAATTGATATCTAATCTCATGGCGTTGTGGTCAGAAAAGATACTTGATACAATTTCAATTTTCTTAAATTTACCAAGGCTTGATTTGTGACCCAAGATATGATCTATCCTGGAGAATGTTCCATGAGCACTTGAGAAAAATGTGTATTCTGTTGTTTTTGGATGGAATGTCCTATAAATATCAATTAAGTCCATCTTGTTTAATGTATCATTTAAAGCTTGTGTTTTCTCATTGATTTTCATTTTGGATGATCTGTCCATGGGTGAAAGTGGGGTGTTAAAGTCCCCTACTATGAATGTGTTACTGTCGATCTCCCCTTTTATGGCTGTTAGTATTTGCCTTATGTATTGAGGTGCTCCTATGTTGGGTGCATATATATTTACAATTGTTATATCTTCTTCTTGGATCGATCCCTTGATGATTATGTAGTGTCCTTCTTTGTCTCTTTTAATAGTCCTTATTTTAAAGTCTATTTTGTCTGATATGAGAATTGCTACTCCAGCTTTCTTTTGGTTTCCATTTGCATGGAATATCTTTTTCCATCCCCTTACTTTCAGTCTGTATGTGTCTCTAGGTCTGAAGTGGGTCTCTTGTAGACAGCATATATAAGGGTCTTGTTTTTGTATCCATTCAGCCAATCTGTGTCTTTTGGTGGGAGCATTTAGTCCATTTACATTTAAGGTAATTATCTATATGTATGTTCCTATTCCCATTTTCCTAATTGTTTTGGGTTCGTTATTATAGGTCTTTTCCTTCTCTTGTGTTTCTTGTCTAGAGAAGTTCCTTTAGCATTTGTTGTAAAGCTGGTTTGGTGGTGCTGAACTCTCTTAGCTTTTGCTTGTCTGTAAAGGTTTTAATTTCTCCATCAAATCTGAATGAGATCCTTGCTGAGTAGAGTAGTCTTGGTTGCAGGTTTTTCTCCTTCATCACTTTCAGTATGTCCTACCACTCCCTTCTGGCTTGTAGGGTTTCTGCTGAGAGATCAGCTGTTAACCTTATGGGGATTCCCTTGTGTGTTATTTGTTGTTTTTCCCTTGCTGCTTTTAATATTCTTTCTTTGTATTTAATTTTTGACAGTTTGATTAATATGTGTCTTGGCATATTTCTCCTTGGATTTATCCTGTATGGGACTCTCTGTGCTTCCTGGACTTGATTAACTATTTCCTTTCCCATATTAGGGAAGTTTTCAACTATAATCTCTTCAAATATTTTCTCAGTCCCTTTCTTTTTCTCTTCTTCTTCTGGAACCCCTATAATTCGAATGTTGGTGCGTTTAATGTTGTCCCAGAGGTCTCTGAGACTGTCCTCAGTTCTTTTCATTCTTTTTTCTTTATTCTGCTCTGCAGTAGTTATTTCCACTATTTTATCTTCCAGGTCACTTATCCGTTCTTCTGCCTCAGTTATTCTGCTATTGATCCCATCTAGAGTACTTTTAATTTCATTTATTACGTTGTTCATTGTTGCTTGTTTCATCTTTATTTCTTCTAGGTCCTTGTTAACTGTTTCTTGCATTTTGTCCATTCTACTTCCAAGATTTTGGATCATCCTTACGATCATTATTCTGAATTCTTTTTCAGGTAGACTGCCTATTTCCTCCTCATTTGTTAGGTCTGGTGCATTTTTATCTTGCTCCTTCACCTGCTGTGTGTTTTTCTGTCTTCTCATTTTGCTTATCTTACTGTGTTTGGGGTCTCCTTTTTGCAGGCTGCATGTTCGTAGTTCCCGTTGTTTTTGATGTCTGTCTCCAGTGGCTATGGTTGTTTCAGTGGGTTGTGTAGGCTTCCTGGTGGAGGGGACTAGTGCCTGTGTTGTGGTGGATGAGGCTAGATCTTGTCTCTCTAGTGGGCAGGTTCACGTCTGGTGGTGTGTTTTGGGGTGTCTGTGGCCTTATTATGATTTTAGGCAGCCTCTCTTCTAATGGGTGGGGTTGTGTTCCTGTTTTGCTAGTTGTTTGGCATAGGTTGTCCAGCACTGTGGCTTGCTGGTCGTTGAGTGAAGCTGGGTGCTGGTGTTAAGATGGAGGTCTCTGGGAGATTTCCACCGTTTAATATTATGTGCAGCTGGGAGGTCTCTTATTGACCAGTGTCCTGAAGTTGGCTCTCCTGCCTCAGAGTCAGAGCCCTGACTCCTGGCTGGAGCACCAAGAGCCTTTCATCCACACGGCTCAGAATAAAAGGGAGAAAAAGTAGAGAGAATTAGTAGAAGTATGAGGAAAGGAGGAAAGGAAGGAAGGAAGAAGCAAAGAAGGAAAGAAAGGAGGGAGGAAGGAAGGAAGGAAGGAGGGAAAGAAGGGAAAAAGATGGAAAGAAAGAAGATACAGTAAAAATAAAATAAAGTATAATATAGTTATTGAATTAAAAAATATTTAGAAAAAAAAAGGGATGGATAGAACCTTAGGACAAATGTTGGAAGCAAAGCTATACAGAGAAAATCTTACACAGAAGCATACACATACACCTTCACAAAAAGAGGTAAAGGGGGAAAAATCATAAATCTTGCTCTCAGAGACCACCTCCTCAATTTGGGGTGATTCGTTGTCTAAAGGAGGGAAGGAAGGAAGGAAAGAAAGAAAGAAAGAACGAAGGTGAAGTATAATAAAGTTATTACAATTAAAATTAATTATTAAGAAAAAAAATTTTTTTTAAAAACCATGGACGGATAGAGCCCTAGGACAAATGGTGGAAGCAAGAGTATACAGACAAGATCTCACACAGAAGCATACACGTACACATTCACAAAAAGAGGAAAAGGGAAAAAAATCATAGATCTCGCTCCTAAATTCCACCTCTTCAGTTTGGGATCATTCCTTGTCTATTCAGGTATTCCACAGATGCAGGGTATATCAAGTTGATTGTGGAGCTTTAATCCGCTGCTTCTGAGGCTGCTGGGAGAGATTTCCCTTTCTCTTCTTTGTTCTCACAGCTCACAGGAGCTCAGCTTTGGATTTGGCCCTGCCTCTGCGTGTAGGTCGCTGGAGGGCGTCTGTTTTTTGCTCAGACAGGACGGGGTTAAAGGAGCCGCTGATTCGGGGGCTCCGGCTCACTCAGGCCGGGGGTGGGGGGGGGAAGGAGGGGCACTGCGTGCGGGGCGGGCCTGCGGCGTCAGAGGCGGCGTGACGTTGCGGCAGAGGCCGGCGTGACGTTGCACCAGCCTGAGGCCCGCCGTGCGTTCTCCCGGGGAAGTTGTCCCTGGATCCCGGGAACCTGGCAGTGGCGGGCTGCACAGGCTCCGCGGAAGAGGGGTGTGGAGAGTGACCTGTGCTCGCACACAGGCCCCTTGGTGGCGGCAGCAGCAGCCTTAGCGTCTCCCGCCCGTCTCTGGGGTCCGCGCTTTTAGCCGCGGCTCGCGCCCATCTGTGGGGTTCGCGCTTTTAGCCGCGGCTCGCGCCCGTCTCTGGGGTTCGCGCTTTTAGCCGCGGCTCGCGCCCGTCTCTGGAGTTTCTTTAAGCAGCGCTCTTAAACCCCTCTCCTCGCGCACCAGGAAACAAAGAGGGAAGAAAAAGTCTCTTGCCTCTTCGGCAGGTGCAGGCTTTTCCCCGAACTCCCTCCCGGCTAGTCGTGGTGCATTAACCCCTTCAGGCTATGTTCAAGCCGCCAACCCCAGTCCTGTCCCTGCGCTCCGTCCAAAACCGAAACCCAAGCCTCAGCTCGCAGCCCCGCCCGCCCCGGCGGGTGAGCAGACAAGCTTCTCAGGCTGGTGAGTGCCAGTCGGCACCGATCCTCTGTGCGGGAATCTCCCCGCTTTGCCCTCCTCTCCCCGCTTTGCCCTCCGCACCCGTCGCTGTGCACTCCTCCGCGGTGCCGAAGCTCCCCCCTCCGCCTCCCGCAGTCTCCGCCCGCAGAGGGGCTTCCTAGTGTGTGGAAACTTTTCCTCCTTCACAGCTCCCGCCCACTGGTGCAGGTGCCGTCCTTATTCTTTTGTCTCTGTTTTTTCTTTTTTTCTTTTGCCCTACCCAGGTACGTGGGGAGTTTCTTGCCTTTTGGGAGGTCTGAGGTCTTCTGCCAGCCTTCAGTAGGTGTTCCGTAGGAGTTGTTCCACGTGTAGATGTATTTCTGGTGTATCCGTGGGGAGGAAGGCGATCTCCGCGTCTTACTCTTCCGCCATCTTCAAGGTCCCCCTCTAGACAAAGACTTTAAATCAGCTACTTTAAATAGAATGGAGCAATATTCATCCATAAAGAGGAATGAAGTACTGAAACATACTACAACACAGATGAATCTTGAAAATATTAAGCAAGGTGAAAGAAGCCAAAAGACATATACTATTCTGTTTGTATGAAATGTCCAGAATAGGCAAACCTATGGAGATAAAAAGTAGATTAGTGATTGCCTAGGACTGGAGAGGGTAAGTGTGAAGGAATGGGGAGTGACTGCTCATAGGTAGGGATTTTATTTTGGTGGAGGAGGGAGAGTAAGTAATGAAAATATTCTAAAAATGACTTTGGTGGTAGTTGTTCACATCTATGAATCTAATAAAAACCACTGAATTGTACTCTTTAAATGGGTGAATTGTATGGTATATGACTACATCAATAAAGCTGTAATTTTAAAAAATAATAAAACTAGACCTAAGCAAGAAGTGCAGCCAAGGTGTGACCATACAAGGGAAAATCATTTCTTTGCCAAATGCTGCTTACCCAGCTTCTTCACACTCAAAAGGAACTCTTGAAAAAAATTGTACTTACATACCATGTCTACTTTAACTTGCCACAATAACCACTTGTGCCCATTCAATTCAGCCTTGATGATTTAGATGCTGATGCACTAAGAGAGGGTCACTTGCTGGCTTAAACTGCTGCATGGAATTAAGGTGAAAACCAGCTACTATTCATTTATTCATTACTTCAGTAAGTATTTGCTGGGGTTTTAATTTTCTCCTCTTTTTCACTATTGTGGTTCTGTTTTACATTCTGGTTGTTGTTTTGTCTATATTTTTATTTTTTTAACTTTTTCTAATATATCTGTTAGTTTTCTAATATATTTTAATTTTGCTCTTTGTTATTTTTCTTCTCATTTTTTCTGCCACCCCATGTGGCTTGTGGGATATAGGTACATGAACAAGGGGTGGGCCCTGAGCTCCTACAGTGGGATCTCTAAGTCCTAATCACTGGACTAACAGAGAACCTCAGACCACAGGGAATGTTCATTGGAATGAGGTCTCCTAGAAGTCCTCATCTCGGCACCAAGAACTAGCTGTACCCAACAGCCTACAAACTCCAGTGCTGGAAGCCTCAGGCCAAACAACCAGTAAGAAAGGAATAAAATTCCACACATTAAAAAAAAAAAAAACTGAGACAACAAAAAAATATGTTACAGATTAAGGAGCAAGGTACAAACCTACATGACCAAATAAATGAACAAGAAACTGGCAACCTACCTGAAAAAGAATTCAAAGTAATGATAGTAAAGATGATCCAGAATCTCAGAAATAGAATGGAGTCATAGACTGAGAAAATACAAGAAATGTTTAACAAAGATCTAGAAGAACTAAAGAACAAAGAAACAGAGATGAACAACACAATAACTGAAATGAAAAGTACTGTAGAAGGAAGCAATAACAGAATAACTGAGGCAAAAAAACAAAGAAGTGAGCTGGAAGACAGAATGGTGGAAATAACTGCCAAGGACCAGAATAAAGAAAAAAGAATGAAAAGAATTAAAGACAATCTCAGAGACTTCTGGGACAACACTAAACACACTAACATTCAAATTATAGGGGTCCCAGAAGAAGAAGAGAAAAAGAAAGGGTCTGAGAAAATATTTGAAGAGAGCATAGTGGAAAACTTCCCTAACATGGGAAAGGAAATAACCACCCAAGTCCAGGAAGCACAGAGAGTCCCATACAGGTTAAACCCTAGAAGAAGCACACCAAGACACATATTAATCAAACTAACAAAAATTAAATTCAAAGAAAAAATATTAAAAGCAGCAAGGGAAAAGCAAAAAATAACATACAAAGGAACCCCCATAAGGTTATCAGCTGATTTTTCAGCAGAAACTCTGCAGGCCAGAAGGAAGTGGTAGGATATACTTGAAGTGATGAAAGATTACTCTACCCAGCAAGGATCTCATTCAGATTTGACAGAGAAATCAAAAGCTTTACAGAGAAGCCAAAGCTAAGAGAATTCAGTACCACCACACCAGCCTTACCACAAATGCTAAAGGAACTTCTCTAGGTAGGAGAAACAATAGAAGAAAGAGAGCCACAAAAACAAACCCAAAACAATTAAGAAAATAGTAATAGGAACATACATAATAATAATAACCTTGAATGTAAATGGATTAAATGCCCCAACCAAATGACACAGACTGGCTGAATAGATACAAAAACAAGACCCTTATATATGCTGTCTACAAGAGACCCACTTCAGACCCAGGGACACATACAGACTGAAAGTGAAGGGATGGAAAATGATATTCCATGCAAATGGAAATCAAAAGAAAACTGGAGTAACAATACTCATATCAGATAAAATAGACTTTAAAATAAAGACTGTTACAAGACATAAGGAAGGACACTACATAATGATCAAGGAATCAATCCAAGAAGAAGATATAACAATTATAAATGTTTACCCACCCAAAACAGGAGCACCTCAATACATAAGGCAAATGTTAACAACCATGAAAGGGGAAATCAACAGTAACACAATAATAGTAGGGGACTTTAACACCCCACTTACACCAATGGACAGATCATCCAAAAAGAAAATAAATGAGGAAACACAAGTATTAAATGACACAATAGACAAGATAGATTTAATTGATATTTATAGGACATTCCTCCTGAAAGTGGAAGAATACGCTTTCTTCTCAAGTGCACATGGAATTATAGGGGTCCCAGAAGAAGAAGAGAAAAAGAAAGGGTCTGAGAAAATATTTGAAGAGGTTATTCTCCAGGATACATCACATCTTGAGTCACAAGTCAAACCTCAGAAAATTTAAGAGAATTGAAATGGTATCAGGCATCTTTTCTAACCACAGTGCTATGATATTAGAAATCAAGTACAAGTTAAAAAAAAACTGTAAAAATCAAAAATACATGGAGGCTAAACAGTGCACTACTAAATAACCAAGAGATCACTGAAGAAATCAAAGGAGAACTTAAAAAATACATAGAAATAAATGACATTGTAAACATGATGACCTGGCACTTCCCTGGTGGAACAGCGGTTAAGAATACACCTGCCAATACAGGGGGACACAGGTTCGAGCCCTGGTCCAGGAAGATCCCACATGTCCCAGAGCAACTAAGCCCATGGTCACCTGTGCTCTAGCGTCCACAAGCCACAACTACTGAGCCTGTGTGCCACAACTACTGAAGCCCACACATATAGAGCCTGTGTTCTATAACAGGAGAAGCCACTGCAATGAGAAGCTCAGGCACCACAACGAAGAGAGCTCTCACTTGCCACAACTAGAGAAAGCCCATGCACAAAAATGAAGACCCAACACAACCAAAACTAAATATATTAATTATTTTTTTTAAAGTAAAAGAAAATATGACAACCTCAAACCTATGGGATGCAGCAAAAGCAGGTATAAGAGGCAAGTTTATAGTAATTCAATCTCACCTCAAGAAACAAGAAAAATCTCAAATAAAAAAATCTAACCTTACACCTAAAGCAACTAGATAAAGAATGAAGGAAACCTAGGGTCAGGAGAAGGAAAGAAATCATAAAGATCAGAGCAGAAATAAATGAAATAGAAATGAAGAAAATAGCAAAGATCAATAAACTAAAAGTTGGTTCTTTGAGAAGATAAAAAAATGGATAAACTGTTAGCCACACTCACCAAAAAAAAAAAAAGGGAGAGGACACAAACAAATAAAATTAGAAATGAAAAAGGAGAAATCAGAACTGACACCACAGAAATACAAAGGATTATAAGAGAATACTAGAATTAGAAAGTATAAACAAACCTATCACAACTAATAAAATTGAAACTGTAATTAAAAATCTTCCAACAAACAAAAGTCCAGGACCAGATGGCTTCACAGGCGAATTCTAACAAACATTTAGAGAAGAGCTAACACCTACTGTTCCAAAAAATTGCAGAGGAAGGAACACTGCCAAGCTCGTCCTATGAGGCCACCATCACCCTAATACCAAAACCAGACAAAGATGCAACAAAAAAAGAAAATTACAGACCAATCTCACTGATGAATATAGATGCAAAAATCCTGAACAAAATCCTAGCAGACAGAATCCAACAGCACATTAAAAGGATCATACACCATGACCAAGTGGCATTTATCCCAAGGATGCAAGGATTCTTCAATATATGCAAGACAGTCAATGTGATACACCATATTAACAAATTAAAGAACAAAAACCAGGCTTCCCTGGTGGCGCAGTGTTTGAGAGTCTGCCTGCCGATGCAGGGGACGCGGGTTCATGCCCCAGTCTGGGAAGATCCCACATGCCACGGAGCAGCTGGGCCCGTGAGCCATGGCCACTGAGCCTGTGCATCCGGAGCCTGTGCTCCGCAACGGGAGAGGCCACAACAGTGAGAGGCCCGCATATCGCAAAAAAAAAAAAAAAAAAGAATAAAAACCGTATGATCATCTCAACAGATGCAGAAAAAGCTTTTGACAAAATTCAACACCCATTTACAATAAAAACTCTCCAGAAAGTGGGAATAGAGGGAACCTACCTCAACATAATAAAGGCCATATGTGACAAACCCACAGCAAACATCATTCTCAATGGTGAAAAACTAAAAGCAGTTCCACTAAGATCAGTAACAAGACAAGGATGTCTACTCTCGCCACTCATATTCAACATAGTTTTGGAAGTCCTAGCCATGGCAATCAGAGAAGAAAAAGAAATAAAAGGAATACAGATTGGAAAAGAAGAAGTAAAACTGTCTACTGTTTGCAGATGACATGATACTATACATAGAGAATCCTAAAGATGCCACCAGAAAACCACTAGAGCTAATCAATGAATTTCATAAAGTTGCAGGATACAAAATTAATGCACAGAAATCTCTTGCATTCCTATACACTAACAACAAAAGATCAGAAAGAGAAATTAAGGAAACAGTCCCATTGACCATTGCAACAAAAAGAATAAAATATCTAGGAATGAAACTACCTAAGGAGACAAAAGACTTGTACTCAGAAAACTATAAGACACTGATGAAAGAAATCAAAGATGACAGAAACAGATGGAGTGATACACAATGTTCTTGAATTGGAAGAATCACTATTGTGAAAATGACTATACTACCCAAAGCAATCTACAGATTCAATGCAATACCTATCAAATTACCAGTGTCATTTTTTACAGAACTAGAACAAAAATTCTTAAAGTATGTATGGAGACACAAAAAGCCCCAAATAGCAAAAGCACTCTTGAGGGAAAAAAACAGAGCTGGAGGAATCAGACTCCCTAACTTCAGATTATACTATAAAGCTACAGTAATCAAGACAGTATGATACTGGCACAAAAGCAGAAATATAGGTCAAAGGAACAGGATAGAAAGCCCAGAGATAAACCTACACACCAATGGTCAACTAATCTCTGACAAAGGGGGCAAGGATATACAATGGAGAAAAGACAGTCTCTTCAATAAGTGGTGCTGGGAAAACTGAACAGTACATGTAAAAGAATGAAATTAGAACAGTCCCTGACACCATACAAAACAATAAACTCAAAATGGATTAGAGACCTAAATGTAAGACCAGACACTATAAAACTCTTAAAGGAAAAGATAGGAAGAACACTCTGACATAAATCACAGTGAGATCTTTTTTGATCCACCTCCTAGAGTAATGGAAATGAAAACAAAAATAAACAAATGGGACCTAATTAAACTTAAAAGCTTTTTCAAAGCAAAGGAAACTACAAACAAGATGAAAAGACAACCCTGAGAATGGGAGAAAATATTTGCACATGAATCAATGGACAAAGGATTAATCTCAAAAATTTCCAAGCAGCTCACGCAGCTCAATATTAAAAAAAAAAAAACCTAATCAAAAGATAGGCAGAAGTCCTAAATAGACATTTCTCCAAAGAAGACATAAAGATGGCCAAGACGCACATGAAAAGCTGCTCAACATCACTAATTATTAGAGAAATGCAAATCAATACTACAATGAGGTAGCACCTTATACCAGTTAGAATGAGCATCATCAGAAAATCTACACACAACAAATGCTGGAGAGGGTGTGGAGAAAAGGGAACCCTCTTGCATTGTTGGTGGGAATGTAAATTGATACAGCCACTATGGAGAACAGTATGGAGGTTCCTTAAAGAACTACAAATAGAACTATCATATGACCCAGCAATTCCACTACTGGGCATATACCCAGAGAAAACCATAATTCAAAAAGACACATGCACCCTAATGTTCATTGTAGCACTATTTACAATAGCCAGGTCATGGAAGCAACCTAAATGCCCATCGACAGATGAATGGATAAAGAAGATGTGGTACATATATACAATGGAATATTACCCAGCCATAAAAAGGAATGAAACTGGGTCATTTTTAGAGGCATGGATGGACCTACAGACCGTCATACAGAGTGAAGTAAGTCAGAAGTGCAAAACAAATATCATATGTTAATGCATATATGTGGAATCTAGAAAAGTGGTACAGATGAACTGGTTTGCAAGGCAGAAACAGAGACAAGATGTAGAGAACAAACGTATGGACATGAAGAGGGGAAAGCCAGGGATAGGGTGGTGGTGGGATGAATTGGGAGATTGGGATTGACATATATACATTAATATGTATAAAATAGATAACTAATAAGAAGCTGCTGTATAAATAAATAAATAAATAAAAAATTTTAAAAAACACTACTTAACACCATACACAAAAATAAACGCCAAATTGATTAAAGACCTAAATGTAAGACCAGACACTATAAAAACTTTTAGAGGAAAACGTAGGAAAAACACTCTTTGACATAAACCACTGCAAGATCTTTTTTGACCCACCTCCTAGAATAATGAAAATAAAAACAAAAAAAAACAAGTGGGACCTAATGAAACTTAAAAGCTTTTGCACAACAAAGGAAATCATAAGCAAGACAAAAAGACAACCCTCAGAATGGGAGAAAATATTTGCAAATGAAGCAACAGACAAAGGATTAATCTCCAAAATATATAAACAGCCCATGGAGCTCAATATCATAAAAACAAACAACACAATTAAAAAATGGGCAGAAGACCTAAATAGACATTTCACCAGAGAAGGCATACAGATGGCCAAGAGGCACATGAAAAGATGCTCAACATCACTAATTATTAGAGAAATGCAAATCAATACTACAATGAGGTAGCACCTCACACTGGTCAGAATGGCCATCATCAAAAAATCTACAAACAATAAATGCTGGAGAGGGTGTGGAGAAAATGGAACCCTTTTGCACTGTTGGTGGGAATGTAAATTGATACAGCCACTATGGAGAACCTTAAAAAACTAAAAATAGAACTACCATATGACCCAGCAATCCCACTACTAGGAATATACCCTGAGAAAACCATAATTCAAAAGGACACTTATACCCCAGTGATGATTACAGCACTACTTACCATAGCCAGGACATGGAAACAACCTAAATGTCCACCAACAGATGAATGGATGAAGAAGATGTGGCACACATATACAATGTAATATTACTCAGACATAAAAAGAAATGAAATTGAGTTATTTGTAGTGAGGTGGATGGACCTAGAGTCTGTCATACAGAGTGAAGTAAGTCAGAAAGAGAAAAATAAATAACATATGCATATATATATATATATACAAAAAATAATAAAAGGTTCTGATGAACCTAGGCGCAGGACAGGAATAAAGATGCAGACGTACAGAATGTACTTGAGGACACGGGGAGGGGGAAGGGTAAGTTGGGACGAAGTGAGAGAGTAGCATTGACATATATACACTACCAAATGTAAAATAGATAATGGGTAGCAGCTGCATAGCACAGGGAAATCAGCTTGGTGCTTTGTGACCACCGAGAGGGGTGGGATAAGGAGGGTGGGACGGAGACACAAGAAGGAGGTGATATTGGGATATATGTATACATATAGATGATTCACTTTGTTATACAGCAGAAACTAACACAACATTGTAAAGCAATTATACTCCAATAAAGATGTTAAAAAAAAAAGAAGGTGTGGTACATATATACAATGGAATATTACTCAGCCATAAAAAGGAATGAAATTGGGTCATTTGTAGAGATGTGGTTGGACCTAGAGTCTGTTACACAGAGTGAAGTAAGCCAGAAAGAGAAAAACAGATATCATATATTAACACATATATGTGGAATCTAGAAAAATGGTACAGATGAACCTATTTCCAGGGCAGGAATAGAGAAGCAGATGTAGAGAAAAACATGTGAACACAGGGAGAAAGGGGAGGGTGGGACGAATTGGGAGATTAGGTTTGACATAAATACACTACCATGTGTAAAATAGATAGCTAGTGGGAACCTGATGGCTAGCACAGGGAGTGCAGCTCAGTGCTCTGTGACAACCTAGATGAGTGGGATTGGGGGAGTGGGAGGGAGGTCCAATGGGGAGGGGATATAGGTATACATATAGCTGATTCACTTCATTGTATAGCAGAAACTAATACAACATTGGAAAGCAATTATACTCCAATAAAAAAATAAAAAGCATTTGCTGGACACTTGTAAACCTCTTGCAAGCAGGAAACATGTGGAATGGTCAAGCTCATAATCAGAAGAGTGGCTTCTACCTTAGATGGTCAGTGGGTCAGTCATGATGAGTGACCCAAGCCCAGAGTGGAAACCCAAGGGTGAACAGAACCCCCAGGCTCCTGCCCTCAGGGAGCCTCGAGTCTAGTGGGAGAGGCAGCCATGAACCATATCATCAGTTCAGGTGAGGACCGAAGGAAAGATGGCTGTCCTGCAGGAGCCCCTAACCAAGGGGCCTCACCAGGACTGGCAGCTGAGAAGGGCCAGTTGCTCACCAAGAGTCTCCAGTGGGATGAGAGTGGGTTAACATTGGGTTTCTTGATCTGGGCAGTGGTTACACAGGTACGTTCACTTTGTGAAAATTCAGCAAGCTATTTACCTATGATTTGTTCATTTTTCTCTATATATGTTATACTTTAAAAGTTTACTCAAAAACATTCCATTGTGTAGAAATTTGAAGTTAAATACAAATGCACAGATTTCTACATCCCTGTGTGCCCCCAGCTTCCTCTCTAGCAGCAACTCATGCCCTCAATCCTCATACTCTATGCTCTAAGCTCACCAACCTTCATTTGGTGCCAAGAATGCCAAGATTTTCCTGGTCTGAGACTTTTCTACTCGCTTTTCTTATGTCTGAGGTGCATTTGTCTGCTCTTCACAAACCTGGTATTTCTGAAAATCCAATCTCAGTTGAAATGCCACACTCTCACCTAAGTTGCCCAGTGCCCTCCATGATCCAGCACAGTGCCTTGTGTGTGTTCATTGCACTAGATTCATTGCACTTTTGTTTTTATCATCTGTCTCCCATGATAGACTATAAGACCTGTGAAAGTCAGAGCTGTGTCTTGCTCAACATTTTATCACCAGTGACCAGTAAAGTGCCAAATATATGGTGCCTGATACACTTGTAATTCATATTTGAATGAATGAATCAAGAAATGGAAGGCAATGCTCAACCCAAAAGAGTGGAGCAATATGTGGCCTTTCTGGCACTGTGGTAAGGAGTGAGTGAGGTTCCAAAGATGACATAAATGTATGGAGAAATATACCATGTTCTTGGATTGGAAGAATCAATATTGTGAAAATGACAATACTACCCAAAGCAATCTACAGATTCAATGCAATCCCTATCAAACTACCAATGGCATTCTTCACAAAATTAGAACAAAAAATGTTACTATTCGTATGGAAACACAAAAGACTCCAAATAGTCAAAGCAATCTTGAGAAAGAAAAATGGAGTTGGAGGAATCAGGCTCCCTGACTTCAAACTATTTTACAAAGTTACAGTAATCAAGACAATATGGTACTGGCACAAAAACAGAAATATAGATCAATGGTACAGGATGGAATGTCCAGAGCTAAACCCATGCACATATGGTCACCTAATTTATGACAAAGGAGGAAAGAATATACAATGGAGGAAAAACAGCCTCTTCAATAAGTGGTGCTGGGAAAACTGGACAGCTACATGTAAAAGAATGAAATTAGAACACTACCTAACACGATACACAAAAATAAACTCCAAATGGATTAAAGACCTAAATGTAAGACCAGACACTATAAAACTCTTAAAGGAAAACATAGGAAAAACAATTTTTGACATAAAACACAGCAAGATATTTTTTGACCCACCTCCTACAGTAATGAAAATAAAAACAAAAATGAACGAATAGGACCTAATTAAACTTAAAAGCTTTTGCACAGCAAAGGAAACCATAAACAAGACAAAAAGACAACCCTCACAATGGGAGAAAATATTTGCAAATGAAACAACTGACAAAGGATTAATCTCCAAAATATACAAACAGCTCATGGAACTCAATATCAAAAACACAAACAATCCAATTAAAAAATGGGTGGGAAACCTAAATGGACATTTCACCAAGGAAGATATACAGATGGCCAAGAGGTACATGAAAAGATGCTCAACACCAAATGCATTATCTATAGATAATAATACATGAACCTCTTGTGTCTTGCTGCTCATGGCTTGTCAGATCCATGCCAACCTGGTAAATCAGCACTGGGCTTGAACTCCACACCTTTTGTATTGAGTTCTCAGCTGTTTATTACCAGTTTAGCACCCAGGTTTTGTTATTGGTTCCCCTTTGTTTGTATCGTTGGTGGAATTAGGACATTGCTTTTCATCTTTTTGGTTCTCTTTTATGCTTCCATTTTGAGTGATGCTGTTAAAGTTGTTTTTTGTAACAAGAAGGAGAAGCACAAGGAAAAACACAGACATAGGCCCCCTTTAGGCTTGTTGGTCAAGCCAGCCTCATACACCTCATAGGTGACTTTGTGGTTCTCATTTATACTGGCTGTAGGTCACCAATAAAACTGGGTAACATTCTTCTTTCATCCCAACACTTTTCCCAGAGAGAGTATTCTCCCTGGCTTTCTGTAGGGAGTAAATTGTCAGCTCTGCATTTGGAGACAGCCAACTGTCAAGCTGAGGGTCCGAGACACAAGGTGCCCAAACATTACATTTCTATCCACCATTGCCAGCTCTCATGGGGTCACCAAAGTCCTCTCCTCCTCCAGGAAAAACTATTGTTTCTTGTATGTATTCTCATTAGAATCCTAATTCTCTCTCTAAATGGATAAACTTCACCAGGGATCATTTGGACCTGCAATTGCCACTCTAGGAAATATGTGACTTGAACAAAATTGTTCATTTTAGAGGTGCTTTAGAAAACAAAAGGAATAAGATACTTTGATCAGTATTCAGAGGCTTCCAAAGGAAATTCTGATTTTAAAACTGCTTCACTAAAAGATTCTTTGGCCTATAATGAGCAATAGGACAAACTTAGGCAACAACAAACTAGACTCATTTTTATAGCAAATCTTCCCCTTCCTTTTCCTCCAGTTAATTCCCTAGATCTAATCTTACCTCTTCCACCTTCTCCTCCCAAATGTTCAGCCTTCACACCTCCACTGATGCTTCCCTCCTCATCCCCTGTCTAGCCCTTACACTTTCCTAACAAATCCAAAGATCTTTAAATATCAGTTACCTCTAAAGATATAGATAGCCCTTCCATAAGGTAGCTATGCAGACAGCTGTAGAATTTAAACCTTGGACCAGAGCTGAATTAATAACTATAATTAAGGATTGTCCTAAACCCAGACAAGACCAGCAACTAGTCACAGAAGAAGTTAGAATTCTTTTGGGCACATATGACCCAGGGTTTCCTGACCTATATCAATTTTTTACATGTTGGTCAGAACCTCAGATACTGAATTATGGATGACAAAAGCTGATTAGACTGACTTGGATTCCTCTTTCTACTATAAACTTGAAGGTCAAAAACTGGTCCAAAAAGCAGGGTAAAGTCTCCTAAAAGCCATAGCTAAAACATTTCTATAAACATATATTGGCCCATAATTCAATTATGCAAAAGTATAAAAGCTAGGCTATGGTTCCCTGTTGTTTGCTCAAACACTAACCTAGGTGTTGCAGTGAAGGTATGTTGTAGATGAGATTAACATCTACAATCAGTTTACTTAAAATAAAGGATACTACCCTCAATAATGTGGGTGGGCTTCATACAATCAATTGATGGTATTAGGAGCATAAACTGAGGTTTCCCAGAGAAAAGAAATTCTGCCTGAATAATGTAACATAGGGGAGAGCAGCCAAGATGGCAGAGTAGAAAGACCCTGAGCTCAGCTCTTTTCATGAGCACACCAAAATCACAATTATCTACAAACCAATCACAGATGAAAAGGACTGGAACATACCAGAAAAGCTCTTCTATGACTAAAGATATAGAGAAGGAAACACAATGAGACAGGTAGGAGGGGCAAATTCATGATATAATTAAGTTCCATACCCTCGGTGGGTGATGCACAAACTGGAGAATAATTATATTGCAGAGGTTCTCACACAAGAGTGAGAGTTCTGAGCCCCACATCAAGCTCCCCAGTCTGGGGGTCCTGCACTGAGAAAACAAGGCCAGCAGGGCTTAGTTTTGGGAGCCCCAAAGGACTGGGGAAGATAGAGACTTCACTCTTAAAGGGCACACACAAAATCTCATGCACACTGGGACTCAGGGCTAAAGAAGTAATTTGATAGGAGTCAGGGTCAGACACACTTGCTGGTCTTGGAGAGTCTCCTTAAATGTAAATGGAGTTAATGCCCCAACCAAAAGACACAGAGTGGCTGAATACATACAAAAACAAGACCTGTAAATATACTGCCTATAAGAGACTCACTTCAGCTCTAGAGACACATACACACTGAAAGTAAAGAGATGGAAAAAGATATTCCATGCAAATGGAAATCAAAAGAAAGCTGGAGCAGCTATACTTACATAAGCTAAATAGACTTTAAAATAAAAATTGTTACAAGAGACAAAGAACCCTAAAGATGCTAACAGAAAACTACTAGAGCTAATCAATGAATTTGGTAAAGTAGCAGGATACAAAATTAATGCACAGAAATCTCTTGCATTCCTATACACTATGATAAAAAATCTGAAAGTGAAATTAAGAAAACACTCCCATTTACCATTGCAACAAAAAGAATAAAATATTTAGGAAGAAACCTACCTAAGGAGACAAAAGACCTGTATGGAGAAAATTATAAGACACTGATGAAAGAAATTAAAGTTGATATAAATACATGGAGAGATATATCGTGTTCTTGGATTGGAAGAATCAACATTGTGAAAATGACTCTACTACCCAAAGCATTCTACAGATTCAATACAACCCCTATCAAACTACCACTGGCATTTTTCACAGAACTAGAACAAAAAATTTCGCAATTTGTATGGAAACACAAAAGACCCCGAATAGCCAAATCAATATTGAGAAAGAAAAACGGAGCTGGAGGAATCAGGCTCCCTGACTTCAGTCTATACTACAAAGCTACAATAATCAAGACAGTATGGTACTGACACAGAAACAGAAATATAGATCAATGGAACAGGATAGAAAGCCCAGAGATAAAGCCACGCACATATGGTCACCTTATCTTTGATAAAGGAGGCAAGAATATACAATGGAGAAAAGACAGCCTCTTCAATAAGTGGTGCTGGGAAAACTGGAGAGCTACATGTAAAACAGTGAAATTAGAACACTCCCTAACACCATACACAAAAATAAGCTCAAAATGGATTAAAGACCTAAATGTAAGGCCAGACACCATCAAACTCTTAGAGGAAAACATAGGCAGAACACTCTTTGACATAAATCACAGCAAGATCCTTTTTGACCCACCTCCTAGAGAAATGGAAATAAAAACAAAAATAAACAAATGGGACCTAATGAAACTTAACAGCTTTTGCACAGCAAAGGAAACCATAAACAAGATGAAAAGAGAACACTCAGAATAGGAGAAAATATTTGCAAATGAAGCAACTGACAAAGGATTAATCTCCAAAATTTACAAGCAGCTCATGCAGCTCAGTAACAAAAAAACAAACAACCCAATCCAAAAATGGTCAGAAGACCTACATAGGCATTTCTCCAAAGAAGACATACAGATTGCCAACAAACACATGAAAGAATGCTCAACATAATTAATCATTAGAGAACTGCAAATCAAAACTACAGTGGGATATCATCTCACACCAGTCAGAATGGCCATCATCAAAAAGTCTAGAAACAATAAATACTGGAGAGGGTGTGGAGAAAAGGGAACACTCTTGCACTGTTGGTGGGAATGTAAATGATACAGCCACTATGGAGAACAGTATGGAGGTTCCTTAAAAAACTAAAAATAGACCTACCATACGACCCAGCAATCCTACTACTGGGCATATACCCTGAGAAAACCATAATTCAAAAAGAGTCATGTACCAAAATGTTCATTGCAGCTCTATTTACAATAGCCAGGACATGGAAGCAACCTAAGTGTCCAACAACAGATGAATGGATAAAGAAGGTGTGGCACATATATAAAATGGAATATTACTCAGCCATAAAAGAAACGAAATTGAGTTATTTGTAGTGAGGTGGATGGACCTAGAGTCTGTCACACAGAGTGAAGTAAGTCAGAAAGAGAAAAACAAATACCATATGCTAACACATATGTACGGAATCTAAGAAGAAAAATAATGTCATGAAGAACCTAGGGGTAAGACAGGAATAAAGATGCAGACCTACTAGAGCATGGACTTGAGGATATGGGGAGGGGATAGGGTAAGCTGTGACAAAGTGAGAGAGTGGCATGGACATATATACACAACCAAACATAAAATAGATAGCTAGTGGGAAGCAGCCACATAGCACAGGGAAATCAGCTCAGTGCTTTGTGACCACCTAGAGGGGTGGGATAGGGAGGGTGGGAGGGAGGGAGATGCAAGAGGGAAGAGATATGGGAACATATGTATATGTATAACTGATTTACTTTGTTATAAAGCAGAAACTAACACACCATTGTAAAGCAATTATACTCCAATAAAGATGTTAAAAAAAACAAAACTAAAAATAGAACTACCATACGACCCAGCAATCCCACTACTGAGCATATACCCTGAGAAAACCATAATTCAAAAAGAGTCATGTACCAAAATATTCATTGCAGCTCTATTTACAATAGCCAGGACATGGAAGCAACCTAAGTGTCCATCAATAGATGAATGGATAAAGAAGATGTGGCACATACATACAATGGAATATTACTGAGCCATAAAAAGGAACGAAACTGAGTTATTTGTAGTGAGGTGGCTGGACCTAGAGTCTGTCATACAGAGTGAAGTAAGTCAGAAGGAGAAAAACAAATACCATATGCTAACACATATATATGGAATCTAAAAAAAAATGGTCATAAAGAACCTAGGGGCAAGATGGGAATAAAGATGCAGACCTACTAGAGAATGGACTTGAGGATATGGCGAGGGGGAAGGGTAAGCTGGGAAAAAATGAGAGAGTGGCATGGACATATATACACTACCAAATGTAAAACAGATAGCTAGTGGGAAGCAGCCACATAGCACAGGGAGATCAGCTCAGTGCTTTATGACCAGATAGAGGGGTGGGATAGGGAGGGTGGGAGGGAGGGAGATGCAAGAGGGAAGAGATATGGGAACATATGTATATGTATAACTGATTCACTTTGTTATAAAGCAGAAACTAACACACCATTGTAAAGCAATTATACTCCAATAAAGATGGTTTTTAAAAAAGACAAAGAAGGACACTACATACTGATCAAGGGATCAAATGAAGAAGTTATAACATTGTAAATATATATACACCTGACATAGGACCACATCAATATATAAGACAAGTATTAACAGACATAAAAGGAGAGATTGACAGTAACACAATAACAGCAGGGGACTTTAACACCACAATTACACCAATGGACAGATCATCCAGACAGAAAATCAATAAGAAAACACAGGCCTTAATACATTAGACCAACTGGACTTAATTGATATCTATATAGAGCATTCCATATGAATGCAGCAGAATACACATTCTTTTCAAGTGCACATGGAACAGTCTCCAGGATAGATCACATGCAAGGCCACAAAACAATCTTCAGTATATTCAGGAAATTAAAATCATATCAAGCATCTTTTCCAACCACAACACTATGAGACTAGAAATCAACTACAAGAAAAAAACTGTGAAAAACACAAACACGTGGAGGCCAAACCATATGGATGGCCAAAACAACCAATGGATCACTGAAGAAATTAAAGAGGAAATCAAAAAGTACCAAGAGAAAAATGAGAACAAAAACACCTATGGGATGCAGCAAAAGCAGTTCCAAGAGGGCAGTTTATATCAATACAATCTTACCTCAAGAAACAAAAAAAAAATCTCAAATAAACACCCTTACCTTACACCTAAAGAAACTTGAGAAAAACAAAACCCAACGTTAGTAGAAGGAAAGGAATAATAAAGATCAGAGCAGAAATAAATGACATAGAGACTTAAAAAAACAATAGAAAAGATCAATGAAACTAAAAGCTGGTTTTTAAAAAGATAAACAAAATTGATAAACCTTTAGCCAGACTCATCAAGAAAAAAAGGAAGAGGGATCAAATCAATAAAATTAGAAATGAAAAAGGATAAGTTACAAATGACACTACAGAAATACAAAGGATCATAAGAGACTACTACAAACAACTATATGCCAATAAAATAGACAACCTAGAAGAAATGGACAAATTCTTACAAAGGTAAAATCTCTCAAGACTGAACCAGAGAAAAAATAGAAAATATGATCAGACTGATTACCAGGAATGAAATTGAATCAGTAATTTTAAAACTCCTAACAAATGGCTTCACAGGTGAAGTCTACCAAATATTTAGAGAAGAGTTAACACCTCTTTCTGAAACCATTCCAAAAAAACTGCAGAGGAAGGAATACTTCTGAGCTCACTCTATAAGACCAACATCACCCTGATACCAAAAGCAGACAAAAAAAGAAAATTAGAGGCTAATATCACTGATGAACATAGATGCAAAAACCCTCAGCAAAATACTAGCAAACCAAATCCAACAATACAGTAAAGGGATTATACACCATGATCAAGTGGGATTTAATCCAGGGATGCAAGAATTTTCAATATCTACAAACCAATCAATGTGATACACCACATTAACAAACTGAAGAGTAAAAACCATATAGATGATCACCTCATTAGATGAAGGAAAAGCTTTTGATAAAATTCAACATCCAATTATGATAAAAACTCTCCAGAAAGCAGGTAAAGAGGAAACATACCTCAACATAATAAAGGCCGTATATATGACAAACCCACAGGTAACATCATATGCAATGATGAAAAGTTAAAAGCATTTCCTCTAAAGTCAGGAACAAGGCAAGGATGTTCACTCTTGCCACATTTATTCAACATAGTTTTGGAAGTCCTAGCCACAGCAATCAGAAAAGTAAAAGAAATAAAATTAATCCAAATTGGAAAGGAAGAAGTAAAACTATCACTGTTTGCAGATGACATGGTACTGTACATAGAAAATCCTAAAGACCCCACCAGAAAACTACTGGAACTCATCAGTAAATTCAGTAAAGTTACAGGATATAAAATTAATACACAGGGACTTCCCTGGTGGTGCAGTGGTTGAGAGTCCGCCTGCTGATGCAAAGGACACAGGTTCATGCCCTGGTCCGGGAAGATCCCACATGCCACAGAGCGGCAGGGCCCATGAGCCATGGCCACTGAGCCTGTGTGTCCAGAGCCTGTGCTCCACGATGGGAGAGCCCACAACAGTGAGAGGCCCACATACCACACAAAAAAAATTAATACACAGAAATGTGTTGTATTTCTATACACTAACAACATAGTATCATAAAGAGAAATTAAGGAAACAAGCCCATTTACCATCACATCAAAAAGAATAAAATACCTAGGAATAAATCTGCCTAAGGAGGCAAAAGACCTGTACTCCAAAAACTATAAGATGCTGACAAAAGAAATTGAAGATGACAAAACATATGGAAAGATATACCATTTTCTTGGATTGGAAGAATCAATATTGTTAAAATGACCATAGTACCTAAGGTAACCTACAGTTTCATTGCAATCCCTATCAAAACGTCAATGGCATTTTTCACGGAACTAGAACAAATAATTTTAAAATTTGTACAACAACATAAAAGACCTCCCCCCAATAGCTAAGCAATTATTCAGAAAGAAGAATGGAACTGGAGGAATCATGAGCCCTGACTTTAGACTATACTACAAAGCTACAGTAGTCAAAACAGTATGGTACTGGCACAAAAACAGACACATAGATCAATGGAAAAGAATAGAGAGCTCAGAAATAAACCCACACACCTAGGGCCAATTAATCTATGACAAAGGAGGCAAGAATACACAACAGAGAAGAGATAATCTCTTCAATAAGTGGTGCTGGGAAAACTGGACAGCTACATGTAGAAGAATGAAATTAGAACATTCTCCAACACCATATACAAAAATAAACTCAAAATGTATTAAAGTCCTAAATGTAAGACAGGATAGTATAAAACTTCTAGAGTATAACATAGGAAGAACACTCTTTGACACCAATCGCAGCAATATTTTTATGGATCCATCTCCCAAAGTAAAGGAAATAAAAGCAAAAGCACACAAATTGTACCTAATTAAACTTAAAAGCTTTTGCACCACAAAGGAAACCATCAACAAAACGAAAAGACAACATACTGAATGGGAGAAAGTATTTGCAAATGATATGACTGAAAAGGAATTAATATTCAACATATATAAACAGCTCATACAACTCAACATTAAAAAAAAAAAAAACTCCATTAATAAATGGGCAGAAGAACTGAATACACATTTCTCCAAAGAGGAAATGCAGATGACCAACAGGCACATGAAAAGATGCTCACTAATCATCAGTGAAAATCAAAACCACAATGAGATATCATCTCACACCTGTCAGAATGGCCATCATCAAAAAGAACACAAATAACAAATGCTGGTGAGGATGTTGGAGAAAAGGGAACCCTCATATACTGTTGGTGGGAACGTAAATTGGTGCAGTCACTGTGGAAAACAGGATGGAGGTTTCTTAAAAAGCTAAAAATAGAAATACCATATGCCCCAGCAATTCCACTCCTGGGTACATATCCAAAAAGAAACCAAAAATGCTAGTTCAAAAAGATACATGGATCCCAATGTTCACAGTAGCATTATTTACAATTGCCAAGATATGGAAACAATCTAAGTCCATCAACAGATGTGAGATTTTATATACATATATATATATATATATATATATATAATCTCACACACACACACACACACACACACACATATACACAGTGGAATACCATTCAGCCATAAAAAAGAATGAAATTTTGCCATTTGCAGCAGCATGGATGGACTTGGAGGGCATTAGGCTAAGGGAAATAAGTCAGACAGAGAAAGACAAATACTGTATGATATCAATGGTGTCTGGAATCTAAAAAATACAGTGAACTAGTGAATATAACCAAAAAAAAAGAAGCAGACTCACAGATATGGAGAACAAACTAGAGGCTACAAGTGGGGAGGGGCAAGGAGGGGCATTATAGGGGTGGGGAGTGGGAGGCACAAATTATTGGTTGTAAGATAGGTTTAAGGATGTAAGATAGGTATAATTTTTTAAATTAAAAATAAATAAATAAACAAACAAATAAATAAAACACCTTCCCCTCAGAACAAATAAAAAAATAAAAAGCACCTTCCCCTCAAAAAAAAAGTCTACCTGAGTCTCCAGCCTGCTAGCCTGCCCTACAGATTTCAGACTCAAGACTGCAACTTAAATCCTTAATTTCCAGCCTGCCCTAAATACAGATTTTGGACTTGCCAACACACCACAATTGAGTGAGCCAATTCCTTGAAATAAAAATAAAGCTTAAATAAAGACTTCTAAATTTATTTATTTACAGATATGTATACCTCTCTCCTATTGGTTCTGTTTCTCTGGAAAACCTGACTGTTACAGCCCTGCAGATCAAAGAGCTAGATGGCCCACTTCGCAACTGACCACCTTTGTTAATAAGGACATGTGTCAATATTGTAAACAGAATGCACACTGGTAAAACATCATCCCATTTTACAAACAAACAAACAAAAAAACCCCAAGACAACTAAAAGTCCGTCAATTTAGGTCAATGAAGGTGCTACAAGAAAGGAAAATGCACCCAATATATTGTCTTACCCCTAAACATCCAAGGTATATTAACTATAAATATAGATGGTCACCCTCATCTCTGTTGATGCCTCTCAGAAGCATTCCTCCTAGGAGAAAGGTACTCATGCCTGCCCTAACAGACCAGGCTCCCTAGAATGTGTGAAAACCTTCCCCAGTCATCTATTGCAAAAGGCTGGAACTCTGGGACTGAGACATATACTCTAACCATCAGTGACACTCGAAGGTGCACAGTACTTCATGCTTTTGTACATTTATTCATTTCTTCATTTGTTGATTCATACTTTCACTATCTCCAGCTACCACAGGTAAACAATGAAATTACAAAACACTAATCAACAGAGGAATAAATCAAAGATACTGGGGACCCAGAGGAGGAGGTAAATGGGATTTTTGCCAACAATCCTCATGTGGGTCAGAGTTATTATCACTATTTTACACTTATGGAGAAACGAAGGATCAGAGAGATTAAGTGACTAACCCATAGAGGACAGAGGAAGGGAGAACTGGTAGAAGCCCAAGAGATAAGGCATGGAGAACACTAAAGTGGGGAGAACCAGCCTCACTTCCTAATTTTTTTCCTGGGACACTTGGGATTTTTTGCTTCTTCCATCCTTCCTTTCCTCCAAGGAATCATTGTCAAGGGAAGTCCTTTCTTCACAGTCTTCTCCAGAGACTGAAACTTGCCCCAGGAAAAAGGAAATAGAAAATGGCTCTGTGCCATCTCATTTGTGAGCTGGAAGCTTGATATCCTAGCAGGAGTTGCCTCAGCCTCCCTAATTGGGATTGGAGTCATGCAACCCTCTCAAGTTGATTACATGTCACTTCCTCAGAGCTGACTGGCCTATTTTGATTCTGTTTTAGGAAATCTCCCTCATTAGCATTTGCTGCTCCATTTGGGGGTCAGGTTAGCCAAGTTTACACCTAGAATTTTCTCATATTTCTTTTCATTACCACAGACTATCCCTATGGAACTTGTTCCCCACTCCTCACAGTTCCACATCGCACAATGGGTAATCAGATCTCAGGGGCTGGAGGAGATGGTAACATATGTCACCTCTACTAGGAATTTGTAAAGTAATGAGAATTTGTAAAGTAATGAGAATTTGTAAAGTAATGAGAAACACTGGTTCTTGGAGTTAGAAGACCTAGATTGTAAGGGTGGGATTTGGGGCTCTAATAAAGGAAGGGAAGAGATTCCCCTTGGCACGGGGTGGACTCTACTAGAGAGGGGTTGCTTATTCTCCAGGGAGGTTAAAGCAATGCTAGCTGAGTTCCCACTGCCCACCTTAATTCTCCCTTTGCTTTCCCACAGCTGAGTGAATTGGAATTATCATTGTCACCAGCACATTCCCAAATGGCATTCTCAACTCTAATGTTTTTTTAGTAAGCCATACTGGAAATGTGTACATTGGGCTTGGTCTAGAAGGAATAGCCACATGAAGAGTGTCAGCGGTCTGGGTAGAATATTAGCCAGGGGTTCAGATCAGCCAATCTACCTGCTCTTTTCACAGTCCACCCAACGGGAATTGCCTCATTAATGCTCCAATGGAGTCTTCCTGGAACTCTTGCTTTCCTGCAGCATAATGTCCTGCAGGCTGAATGGTCATCAATTCTATTCCCTATTCTTGAGCACTTGGCTGACCCACATTTCTCCCTTGCATCTAAGTGGGGGCATGAGCTTAGACACGAGCGCTGTGCTTGACTCCTAAAATGTCTACATAATCCTCCACAAAAGGAATCCCTTTTTTCTTTGGGCAGGTGGATGTAGACAATCTAGAAGAGGTCTCCAGGGCCCTGGAGAATTCCAGGGCTCTAGAAAATAGTGGCGTCACACATTGTGGCTTTGTCCAATATCCTGCTTCCCAGCTTATTTACTCTCCTGAAGAAAATAAAAAGAAACAAAAGAATATATCTTCGGGGCAGAAGAAAACACAGCTGCAAAGCAAACAGCCACACCAAGGGTCCCCAGAGCAGTAGGCTGCTTGCCAGGCTTCAACGAGGAATATCATTCCACTGGTGCCCATCCCCATCCTCTACCATTTCTACTATGATGAGAAATATAGTCACTAACTTCCAACTCCATTAATTTTAGGCAAGTATTAGCATAAATAATCAAACAACGGGCCTCTCGTTCCCTGTAGCTTCTGTTGACATAGGAATGAGGCTGCAAAGATGAATTACCAAGTACATATCTCCTTTCTGCTTATCTTTTCAATAATATCTTTTCCCCACATACTCAACAATATCTTTTCCCCACATACTCCGTAACCCACAACCACTGAGAGGTAGCCAGCACCAAACTCTACTGTCCTTATGGTGGAATAGGGTAGCACTGAGCCCTCACCCCTTTACCCAGTACCCCTGTTGACCATAGTAGGCATCTAGGATGAATGGCACTATTAGGGGAATTGGAAGGCTTAAGTTTGGGGTCAGTCAGGTTGTGGGTCAGCTTGTAGCCAGAGCCATTGTAAGCTTAAAGGTCAGGCCAGAGGTAGAGATCCATTTGCAGCTGAAGAATAGAAAGGATGTCTATGTTCTTCATAGGAACTGATCCCAGGAAGTGGCAGCATTAGCCAGGTTTTCTAGTTGACATACATGAATTTACACCCTTTCAGCCTCCACTGCTATTCTGAGGCAGGGAAGAATTGGAAAACAGTTCCTTTGCATTTGGATTTTCTTTGAGAATTTAACTGAAAAGAGTCTCCAGGACCCAGGTACCAAACCCAAAGAAAACTTTTTGTCCATGGGAAAGATCTCCTCTTAACTCTTCTGGGTAGCACTTTCTACAATTTGAATGTAAGCCCCAGGATGGCAGGGATTTTACTTTATACAACATCATATCCCCAGTGCCAGGAAAAGTTCTTAGCATATAGCTAGTGCTTAGTTAATTTGTGTTGAATGAATGAATAAAAGTTGTCCAGGCTTGGTGGGGTAGGAAGGAACTGTGGGTTGACTGGCTGGCCCCCACAAACAGGATATCTGTCAGGAATGCCTGCATTCTCTCCCATTCAACACCCTGACTGAAAGAAACAACCACCCTGCACCATTTCCATGAGAGTCCAAATCTCCTCATACCTCTCATGATCTCTTGTAGGGTTCCTTTAAACCTCCTCTTTAAGGGCTAAAGTCCCAGTTTACCAGCCTAGGAGTTAACTTCTCAGTTGTGGGATAAACCTTTCCTTTTTCTTTACTCTCACTCTAAAGGGATCTCATAAAGGAGATGCTTAGTTTTCCTTCTTAAACTAGAAGCCATGCTGTTGGATCACAAAGAACCCAAGGGCCAGCCAGGTCTCCAGGGCTCACAGGTCCAGCAATTTGATCCCTTCCCAGATTTGAGCATAATAAACTGGTAGAGAAAGCTCACAATTTCACACCTCCTGCCTTTCCCTCTTTCTTCCCCTAGAGCTCTAGAACCTCCAAAGCCCTCTTGTAGACCCAGATCTGAGACGTGGTAAAGCTGTCCCATCTCCTTCCAGGCACACTATCCCACAATTTCTCCTCACCCTGCTGGCAAGTATACCTCCAGCCAGCCTTATGCTGGTTCTCTAGACCAGGATCAGGCACAGATCTCTATGTGACACCTGTCAGGTAGCCCCCTACCACCCCAGGCTCAGCTTAGATTTAACTTTGTCTCCTATTCCCAGTCATCCATGAAAACTGACCCAGCCCAGAATCAGATGTACTCCACGAGGGTTATCCCTGTCTTACACTGTGAGATGGCAGCCAGTCACAGACACAGAGGCTGCCATCTGACACTCCCATGTGAGAAGCTCCTGGCCTCTCCTTCCAGAGCCCTCTGCCCCTCCCCTTCAGAGAGGAAGCCCAAACCCACAGTTCTGCTTTTGATCAGCTGCCAAATAATCCTCATAAGGCACCTTGCTTTCAACTCTCCACAGTAAGCCCCCAAAGACCCAAGTAAAAGATGGAAGATGTAATGGGAAGCTGAGGGCCTTGGAAGAGCTGTTTCTAAGCTATGACTATAACAGCTTTGGATTCCTAGGCTGGGGAGGGGATGGGGAGGGGGGTTACCCATCTCTCCCATTTCTCCCATTTTTCTTCTTTTCTCCAAAGCACCTTCTCATCTAGGACTCTCATACATCCTGAGATGTCATTCACAGCTAGTGGGCACTGAGGCCATGAGTTCTCTGCCCCCTCCCAGATACCTCTGTAAACAGGTCCTCATCTCCCTGGCATGGCTCAAGACTTCCTCATCCTGCACTTACTTGGTGGCATTATTCTCCCTGCAGTTCCCCCCTCCCCTGCCACCCAGAGTGTCCAACATAGCTTGACACATGACAGCAGCCTGGTTAGTATTTTTATGTTGGCCAAAGGAATGGTCTCTTTTTGTTTCTCCCTACCCAGTCTTGTTAGTCAACAAGAGGCTCCTTAAACCCACCGCTCCACCTGTGGCCCGAGTTCATACCAGCTCCACATTCCCTCTGTCCTCTGTCCTACCTGTTCAAATCCTGCCCTGCGTAGTCCCACTCAGCTAACAAATATAGGCACTGCTCTGGGGCCCTAACAGATATTAATTCATTCAGTCTTCACGCTTAGGTAGACACTACTCTTATCTTCATTTTACAGACGAGAAACTAAGACACAAAGAGGTCAAACAGCTAACATAGGGCGGAGCCTAGATTTGGAGCCAGACTGTCTGCCCCACCTCCTTTAACCATCCCGCCAAGTGGCCTTTCCCACCCTCCAGCACTTAAACCCTCCCTCCCTAGAACGAGGCCACTTATTTAGTGTAGCAATGGGAAGTTTTATTTCGACATCCGATATGGAGTAAAGTAACAGTGCAGAAGTTGGTGTATGCAGACCAGTGTGTCCTGGGCAGGGTCTGAAGGCTGTAACCATATAAGTAGTCTCTTGTTCCTTCGCCCACATAGGCCCGCAAAGCTTCCGACACCCTCTGGAGCTCTCCACGCCACTGCACTGGACAGAGGTGTCTGAGACCCTCCTTTGTCCAGTCCCCTGAGAGAAGGAAGGAGGTGCAGCAGATCCATCCGGGCTCTCCCTGGAGGAGACCCGCCGCGGCATGGCGCGGTCCAGTCAGCAGGCTGCAGATCCCAGGCGCTTGCTGCTCTCTGGCGGCCGGAGCCGGGAGTCCGGGGACCCGGGAATCGCACCTTCTACACTCAGCGCGCCCAAGGGCACCAGCAGTGACCGAGACGCTGGGGAAAGGGCGGGAGGGAGACTTAACTGAGTGGTAAGAGAGAGGAGGCGGGGTAGGGGCGCGGGAGGTGGAAGGGAGCGGACCGCGAGGGGAGAGGGCGGGCGTGAGCACCCGCGGCGCGGCGGGGGTGGCTTCCGCGGGGTCGGAGCACTAGCCAGCGCCACCGCCCTTTGGGACCCCGGAACGCCAGCTCGCCCAGAGCGCAGATTTCCTTCTTCCGGCAACTGTGGCGGCTGGTCCCTCGGTGCCAGCGGCCCCTCTTCATCCCCGGCGCTGCCCTTCCTCCCCTCCGTCCCGGCCCCGCGCCCAGTAGCTAGCTCCTCAGTGGTCGCCGCCCGCACCGCCCGGCCCCGAGCCGCCGCTTTGCCCGCTCGCCTGGGCACGCTGCGAGAGAGGCGCGCGTCGCCAGCTCCGGCTCTTCGGTCCCACTCCGCGGCCGCCCGCTCCGCTCGCGGGCAGCAGTGCTCCACGTCACAGGAACTGAGGCAGGACCCCGACAGGACCAGCGCGCGGGTCTGGAGCCGGAGGCCCCAGCCCTACCAGTCGCTCGTCCTGCGCCCAGCCCCGGCCCCCGACGGCTGCGCGTTGAGATGACTTTCCGCTATCTCCTGAACGTCAGTTTCGAGGGACCCTGCTCAGACAGCAGCGCCGGGAGCTCCAGCGCGGGCGGTGGCGGGGGTGGCGCGGGCGGCGCGGCCGCCTCCGAGGGCCGGGAGGTGGACGGCGTGCGGGTGACCGCAGGCGGTAGCGGCGGCGGCGGCGTGGTGGGCGCGGGCAACGGCGAGGACAACCGGAGCTCCGCTGGGGAGCCGGGAAGCACCGGCGCCGGCGGCGAGGTGAACGGCACGGCGGCCGTCGGGGGGCTGGTGGTGAGTGCGCAGGGCGTGGGCGTGGGCGTCTTCCTGGCCGCCTTCATCCTCACGGCCGTGGCGGGCAACCTGATGGTCATCCTCTCCGTGGCCTGCAACCGCCACCTGCAGACAGTCACAAACTATTTCATTGTGAACCTGGCCGTGGCCGACCTGCTGCTGAGCACCACGGTGCTCCCCTTCTCGGCCACCATGGAGGTTCTGGGCTTCTGGGCCTTCGGTCGGGCCTTCTGCGACGTGTGGGCCGCCGTGGATGTGCTGTGCTGCACGGCCTCCATCCTCAGCCTCTGCACAATCTCGGTGGACCGGTACGTGGGCGTGCGCCACTCGCTCAAGTACCCAGCCATCATGACCGAGCGCAAGGCGGCCGCCATCCTGGCGCTGCTCTGGGCCGTGGCCCTCGTGGTGTCTGTGGGGCCGCTGCTGGGCTGGAAGGAGCCGGTGCCCCCTGACGAGCGCTTCTGCGGCATCACGGAGGAGGCGGGATACGCTGTTTTCTCCTCCCTGTGCTCTTTCTACCTGCCTATGGCCGTCATTGTGGTCATGTACTGCCGCGTGTATGTGGTAGCGCGAAGCACCACGCGCAGCCTGGAGGCGGGAGTCAAGCGCGAGCGGGGCAAGGCCTCAGAGGTGGTGCTGCGCATCCACTGTCGCGGCGCAAGCACTGGCTCAGACGGAGCCCACGGTGGGATGCGCAGCGCCAAGGGCCACACCTTCCGCAGCTCACTGTCGGTGCGTCTGCTCAAGTTCTCCCGTGAGAAGAAGGCGGCCAAGACGCTGGCCATCGTCGTGGGCGTCTTCGTGCTCTGCTGGTTCCCCTTTTTCTTTGTCCTGCCACTGGGTGAGTGACCCCTGTCCCACCAGCCCCTTCTCTTCCTCCCTGAGCCTGTGACCGTCCCTTCCTGGCACCCAGACTTGGATGGCCCTTCCCAGTGGAGGGTGACTCTCCACCTGAACATGGAAGGTTTACTGCCTGGTCTCTTAGACACGTGCGCATGCTGCTTTGTGGGACACAAATAGGCTCTTCATGCTTGCAGGATTTGTTTTATGAGCTTCTAACTTTTCTGGCCTTCCCCCTTCTTCACTGCCATTACAAGCCCTGGGCTTGTTTTACACTCCCCACTCCTCTAAATACAAAAGGTCAGTGGAAATCTGCGGGCATCTGCTCCCATAGTATGTGGCGAGCAGTGTATGTGCTTGTCTACATATCTCCCTCCCTCCACCACCAGGGCCTACATTCATTCATGGGCAGCAATCCCTGGCCAGTCTACGTGAACATCAGCAGACACCGGAAGCCACCTGCTTTCTCTGTTTGGAAGCTGGGCCCCCCTGGGAGGCCCTCCCCAGCTGGTATCTGTGAATGCTGTGGGCTCTCATTTCTGAAATCTCCTCTTGGTGGGGGGGTGGTCTGTGTGGGGGTGAGAAAGGGAAAGGGCATCTTATCAAATGGAAAGTTAATATTGTTCATCGTAGTTTCTTAAATTTACAGAGTCCTAGCACTTCTGGAGAACTTTGTTATTTCTTTCACAGGCTTTCCTGTAGTCCTGGGAGGTGGGCAGCTGTTCTCAGGACCTTCCTCCCATGCCTTGAGGCCCCTCCTGGAAGCCTGGGGGCTCGGTCAGCACAGGGAGAAGAAAGGGAACGGCATCTATGGGGTTGCTTTTGCCCTGAGTCACTTCACCCACAGGTGCAACCAGCCAGCCCAAGCCAGGGCCTCCCACGCACCTGTAACTGCCCACATTGAACAGATGACAACATTTCGCCATATTTGCCTCAGGTCACTTCCTCCCTCTCCTTTCAGATAAACAGAACAGCCGCAACTAAGTTCCCTCCTCCTGTCCCTTCCTCATTTTCTCCCTCTCTCTGCAAAGGTAGATCTGGTGTTTATCACTCCCACACACGTTTATACTCTTACTACAAACACCTGAATCTATAATAATAAATAGCATTGTTTTGTGTGTCCTTTGGACTTATATAAATTGCACCAGCTGTGCACATCCATCTTCAGTTTGCCCTTTTCACCCAATGTTTTGTTGTTGAGATTTATCCATTCTGGTTATTTTAGCAACAGCATAGTATCCTGTTTGAAAGTATGCCATGGTGTGTTGATGCAGTCTCCTGCTGAGTGTTCAGTTTTTCTAATTTTTCGCTGTTATAATCAACACTGCAAAAGGCTACTGTTTTTTGAGGTCGAGATCACGTCTCCCTCTTCCAAAAAGTCATCCCTAAATCTCCATGGCCTCTGCCCTTGCTGGCAGACACTGCTCTTCCTCAACCCCTCATCTCTGCTGCTCCTCACACCTCGCGTGGGAACCCTGGGGCTATCTTGCGTCTCCCTTCCTGCCGGTCTACACTGTGCCCAGCCTCCCATGGCATCTCACCAAGTCTAGAACAAAGCCCAGGGCCACAATGGAGCTGAATTTAGTGGAATCTGGTAATAATGAGCAAGCAGGACAGAGGCCAAGCAGGGAAACAGAATATTCTGATCTGCCATGACGTGGCTTGGAGGGCAGGACAGCAGAGAGAACAGGAGGACAGAGCCTGTGGTACAAGCAGGAGTGGCCTGAGGGTTGTGCAGAAAGAAGGGGGGCCAGGAGCAAACCCCCCCCAGGAGCTCTGGGGCCAGGCCTGGGAGGAGGGAGGCGTCTTTGGAGGAACAGGGAACATTCTGAGCAGCAACTTTTGGGGTTGAATGTGGAATCCAAGGAGCTGGCATATTTTGGTAGGAGGTGCCAGTATGTGCTTGGGGGAAGAGGATGTTGGGAACTTAGATAAGGGGACCAAGGATGGATATGGTTGCAGAAGCAGGAGTGTGGGGTACAGTCTCCCAGAAAGAGGAAGGATGGACAAAGAGAAGAGATGGGCTGGGGAAGGAGCCTTGGGGTGTACCCACTTTGAAAGAACCCAGAAGGAGGCAGAGAAGGGGGCAGCCAGGAGAAGGTGGTACCGCCCTCCTTGCAGGCCCTGGTTCCCACACCAGGTGTGGGGAACAGCAAACGTGGGAGGATTGAGAAAAAGCACTGTGTGCCAGCCAGGGCCACAGGCCATGGAAATGAAGGTGCCCAGTAGGGCCACGACCTGGGGTTGTTGAGCAGATGCAGGGTGCCCTTCACCCACATCTCCACACACAAAGCCAAGTGGAAGCAGGAGCCCCAGCCACAGCAGTGATATGGCCAGTGAGCAGCCCCAATAGGCCAGAGGATATCAAAAGCTTTAGGAAGTGGGCCCAGGGTCCCAGTGGTATACGCACAGGGGGCCATGAACAGCCATCTATCACCTGAAATGTTTTAGTCAAGCCAGAGCTGCAGCAGAGGGAGATACAGACAAAGTATGCTGAACTGTGGGGCCATTGGGGCTCAAGTTGCTGGGCAGGAAAGAATGGCACACAAGCACAGGGCACCTAAAATCCTGAGGGTCTCAGAGAGGGACTAGGGGTCATCCCCCACACCTCCGTTTCCCTGTCTGTGACTCGATCTAGGCAGTGACTACATTGGTGAATATATATGTAAAGTCATCAGTCTATACTCTTAAAATGTACACACTTTATAAACTTGACTGTCAGTATCTTATGCCTTAATGAGAGAGAGAGAGGGAGAGAAGGCGGGAGGAGGCAGGAGGAGGTTGTGAGCCATCTGAGGAACTGGCGTCCAGGCTGGAAAGCACACTTTGGCAGCCAGGTGTGGAGGGCAGATTCAGCGTTTGCGTCTCAGAGTGCTGGCCAAGTACCGAAGGACCCATCTCCACAGGCTCCCTGAGGTGGTGCAGGGTCCACAGACTCAAGGAGAGAGGCAGGGGGTGCGCTGCAGCAAGTTCTCAGGAATGGCATTACTGTTCCCTGGCCCAAAAACCTGAAGAAGAGGCTGGCATTACATCTCCTATCTGTGCCTTTGTGGCACCTGGCACACAGTAGATGCTTGGTCAGTGTGTGTATAGGAGGAAGAAGTGGCAGAACCCATGGCCTTTTCACATCCTTCCGTGCCGAGGATCTGGTTGACAAAGCACAGCCCTCTATCTTTACTATTATTATTATTCCTGTGGTAAGAACATAACATGAGATCTACCCTTTTAACAAATTTTTAAGCATGCAGTATTGTTAACTCTAGGCACAAGGTTGTACAGCAGATCTGTAGAATTTATTCATCTTGCTTAACTAAAACTTTATGCCTATTGATTAGCAACTCCCCATTTCCCCCTCCCCTCAGCCCCTGGCACCCACCATTCCACTCTTTCTTTGAATTTGACTATTTTAGCTACCTTCATGGAAGTGGAGTCATGCAGTCCTTCTGTGACTGGCTTATTTCACTTAGTATAACAGCCTCTGTGTAAGCAGAGACCTCCCTTACTCGCAATGCATTTATGCCCATTTATGTGACCTAAAAAAGTTTTTAAACATAACAGCTAACATTTATTGAGTGATTATTATGAACAAGCAGTGAGCTAGGGGTTTTATTTTCCATTTTTAAAAATCATGGATGGTTTCAAACACATAAGTAGACAGAACGGTGTGATGGCCCCAGCTTCAACAATATCAACCCAAGGCTGATCTTCGTTCATTTCAAACCCCGCCCACTTTCCACCACTGCTTATTATTTTGAAGAAAATCCCAGACACCGTATCAGTTCATCTGTAAATTCTTCAATGTATATTTCTAGAAGAACTTTTAAAAAATAACCACAATCCATTATAACACAAAAAATAGTTGTTTAATAGTACCAAATATCTTAGTGTTCAAATGTTGCTGATTGCCTCATAAAATTTTAGTTTATTTGTTTGAATCAGGGTCCAAAAAAAAGTACATACATTGCATGCACTTGATTTGTCTCCTCAGTTTCTTTGATTAATAAGATTCCCCTACCCCCACCTTTTCCCTTTCAGCTTGTTTGGTGAAGAAACCAGATTGTTTGTCCCAAAGGAGTTGCCCACAGTTTGGAGTTTGCATCCCTATTAGTGCCATTTAACGTGTCCCCTTGTTCCCTGTACTTCCTGTAAACTGGCTTGAACAGATTCAAGTTCAGTGTTTGAGACAAGATTTCTTTTCTTTTGTGATGTTAAGATTGATCAGGGGTTCAGATGCAGTCAGCCTGATTCATTCATTATAAAATGTTCCATCAGCTTTTCACCTGCTAGTTTTAGCAGCCATTGACCATGGCCTGGACCCATTATATCACTGGGACTGAAAGTGGTGATATCCAAATTCTGTCATTCCTTCTGCATTTGTAGACTAAAATTCTAAAAAGAATTCACCACTAGCTGTTTGGTCACTTGAAATAGAGTCCATACAGCAAAATCAGGAGAGCTGCTCGATGCTCTCCTTTATCAAAAGAAGAGTTGGGCTTCCCTGGTGGCGCAGTGGTTGAGAGTCCGCCTGCCGATGCAGGGGACATGGGTTCGTGCCCCGGTCCGGGAGGATCCCACATGCCGCGGAGCGGCTGTGCCCGTGAGCCATGGCCGCTGAGCCTGCGCATCCAGAGCCTGTTGCTCTGCAACGGGAGAGGCCACAACAGTGAGAGGCCCGCGTACCGCAAAAATAAAAAAAAATATAAAAAAAAAAAGAGTCAATTTCCTAGCAATCTTTCCAAAGGGGACCAATAGGTTTTTTAGTACCATGTTAAAAGTGATATTTAAATCTGTCACACATTATAGACATCACTATTTTGGGCTTGGCCAATGGGTGCCCTTGGCCCCTAGGGTCCTTGTTACTTCCTGCCTAGGTCAGAGATCAGAGGTCGAACTGAAGCCAGGGTTAAGGGTCAGTTGACAGACATGCTTTAAGCTTTAAATCTCACCAAATGCCTCAGCACCTGCTTAACTCCCCCCAGGCTCAGTTCCAGGCTCACTTCTGCCCCAGATCCTGGCCATGAGGGCCCTGAGCATTGCCATAGGACGTGACCACTTCCTGTGTGGCTTGGTCCTCCCAGACCGCCAGAGCCCTTGAGCCCGCTCCTCATGGGAAAGTCTCTGAGTTCCTGAGCCCACCTCTGACCCCACCTGAACCCTGCCCCATCCTGCTTCATGTGCCATATGCCCACCAAAAAGGTCTCCTTGAATGCTAGAAGATTTGCCTGCCCTCCTTTGCAGATGGTGACCCAGCAGAACATTGGCCTGGGCCCCTGAGAGCCAGCATTGGGACCTAGTGGGCAATGCCCCAGCAATTCAGTGCTGGGACTCCTGGACAGAGTGACCACTGTCTGGGAACTTCTCTCCTCTGGCGAAAGCACTGATCTGCTCCAACTTATGAGCCATTTGTCAGTGTGGCCTGAGAACTGAAAGGTTCATGTTCAGATCAGGGTCATGTTCAGCCAAGCACAAGGGCCATTTGGCAGGGACTTCAGCCTTGGGCACGCAGAGCTTGGGGTGTGACCACTCCAAGGCCACAGATCAGGGAATGAGTTAAGAAGTGACAACAAGAGTGGAAAAGAGGGGGAGAGAGGGAAGGTGGAGAGAGAGAAAGGGGAGAAGGGGAGGGAGAAGAGCTGAAGGGGAATGGATGGGGTCCAGTGTAGGACACTGAACAGGTCTGTGACTCATCTCCCTGCCTTGGGCCCCACCAGGCAGCCTCTGTGGCTCTAGGAACTACCCCTCCCTGCCAATCCACACAGCTGCAGAAGGATGTCCAGGGCCAGACCAGTAGCTCTAGGCCAGCCCCACAGAGCTCAAGGATCCTGAGGTAAACACAGGGCACAGAAGGACTTCTGATCTATTCCTTGCCTATCTCAAGCCAGAGGACCCACCAGTTACCTCTCACCATGGAAGACTGGCAATGCAAGGAATTCAAGAGATTTAGCTTGGCACAGCTAGCCCCACAATATCCTCAACTCTGTGTCTTTATAATCCATCTGAGACCTGGACCCTATTCAGGTCACCTCTTCCTGACAGCCTTTTATGATTGTCTCTGCTTCAAAATGGCCTTATCTCTTACCATCTCTCCCTCCCCTTCTCTGTTCCAGCAGTCCTAACTTCTTGGTTGTCCTTGAACTTGTGCGGTACCCTGCTGCCTCAGGGCCTTTGCACATGCCCTCTCCTCTGTCTGGAATTCTCTTTCTTCAGGTAGATGCATGACTCACTCCCTCAGAGGGTCTTCAGGTCTCAGCTCAAGTGTGCCTTATGAGAGAGGCCGACCCTTTAAAATATTGCAAAGAGGTCCACTGCTTCCCAGCCTCTCTTGGGGAAGGTGCAGTTGAGTTCTAGAGTCAGAAGCACTGAGTGAGCAGCTGAAAGAACTAGGAGGGAGAAAGGGAGTCTAGGACTGGGAATTCCATCTCTGCTAGCCCTGTTGGCAGAGAAAGACCTGAATATGGTATATGGTATTTTTAATCCCTCTATTCCTTCTGGCTAGAGAAAATGGCTGCTTGTGGATAGAAAAGTCACTGGTGAGGGAGGAGGTGGGAAAGGGGAAAGGCTGGGGTGCAGCCTAATAGTTCATGGTTGGCTGCAAGCTATGAACAAGACTGGCTGTGAATTATGACATTCTGCCAAGAAGAAGTTCCCTTCTGGTGATGCCAAAAGAGTGCTGTTAATCACACAGTCCCCCCTTGGCTTCAGCGCTGTCACTCAGCGAGGCTTGGCCAGATTGGCCAGTTTCAGCCTTAACCACCATCTCAGCAGCATCTCCTGGGCCTGGACATTGCTCTTACTTAGGAGAGGGGACTGGCCTGTGATAAGGCTGCAGACCTCTGCCGCCAATCTCAGCCTGCCTTAGTTTCCCCAACAGTGTGCAGGCCAGGCTAGCCCAGCCAACATGCCAAAGAGTGGGGTAACCTGCTGACACAGGAGAGGCCCTGCCTCTTCTGACTAGTGGATGTTCAGCATCCCTGGACATTACGTTAGACTCCTGACAAAGGCACCCCAAAACAGGGAATAGGGGAAGGCAGGTGGGAGCAAGCTTGATGGATGCATGCAAGAAAAGGCCGAGGAGCAGAGAGAAGCAGGCAAGAGTTGTGTTTGCAGTCATCTCCTACCTACATCCTGACCACCCCTCCTCATAGATAGGTCAATGTGTTCACTCCTGTGCTCCAGCCTGCCTGTTGAGTGGAGAGAAATGGGCATGAACATGCAAATTCATGCCCTGCCTTTCTCAGCAGTGGGCGGAAGAGTTGAAACAGTGACCAAGAGCTAATCCCTGGATTATAGGTTTAGGACCAATCAAGAGAGCTTGAAGACACATCCATGCAAAGAGTGTCCTGGGTCACGTCCCTGTATGTAGAGACTGAGACAGGAGTTCTTATGCGAGTGATGGATTGAGGGAAGCTCTCAGGAGGTACCTGGGAGGGAGGGAAGCAGGATAAGTCAGAAAAGAGCTAAACCTAGGATGTGGTCTCAAAGTCTGGCCTCAGCCTGATCCCTGGAACAAGAACGACAGCAGAGAATTGTGCCACCTCGAGACAAGGAGTCTGGCCTTTTCCATCCCCGCTCAGTCTATCACTGGTTGTGGGCTGCCACCTTGGTGGGAAGGTGTCATCTCCCAGTTGAAGCAGCTCCCATTGGTCAAGGGCAATTCTCCATTAGCAGCCAACTATAAGCCATTAGCAGCCAACACTCACAGTAGCTGGGGACCAGGGGCACCTGGGTGGGGCACTAATAGCATCAACTTCAAACCTTAAAGGTGACTTTTGAGCAAAGACTTGAAGAAGGGGAAGGAGATGGCCAAGTGGCTTTCTGGGGCTCCTTCCAGGAGGCTGGGGTCTATTTCCTGAGATGCAGCGAGCAGGCAACAGCCCAGCCTTTCTGAGTGTTCTGGATGGGCATGTGTGCACAGGAGCCAAATTCAATGTGGCAGTCCTCACAGGCCACCCTAAAGGCCATAGAGAAGGCCAATGAATGCCACTTGGTGGAGGCAGAATCAAGAAGTGCTCAAAGGCACACACACTCCAGAAACCACTCTCACCTCTGCAGACCCCGGGAGTGGAATTAATCACAGAACTGCTCCTGGAGAGGTGGTTCTATGCCCAACTCTGAAGAACTGGAGAGACCTGCTATGGAGAAAGGAAGAGGGCCATCTTCCAGACCAGGCCAAATGTACGAAAGTCCAGAGGTAGGGATGGGCATGCTGCTTGCGGATCAGCTGCTGGAAGGTATTGGGTCTTTGTGGATCCTGACCCCAGGGCCCCTGGAAGACCAGGGGAAGTTTTTTTTCTATCTTTACATGATGTCAAGGATAGACCAAGCACTTTAGGGCTAGACTGACGCAGGTTCAAATCCTGATGCTGCCACTTGCCCTCCGGAGATAACTAGAATCTCTGCAAAGTGGGATGCTAATGCCATGAGAATTAAATGAGAAGTGCTACATACAGGGCCCAGCATGAAGCCTGGTAGGTACTGAACACTCAGAAAGCAAGCGTGAGCTCCCATTTCCTTCCTCGTCACTTTAGAGGCTACCTACATCTACGCAAACAGCACTTATTCCCTCACTCAACAGATACTTTATGACCCCTGCTCTGGATCAGGCAAGTGTGTTAGAGGCTGGGATGAAAAGAATAATTAATCCCACCCCTGTCCTCAAGAAACCTAGAGTCTAGGAGAGTAGATAGAGCAGTAACAAATTTTATTTGTTAAGATGCAGGCGTGCATAAAAGGGCACCTAACCCAGGCTTGGTGGGGGAGGACACCTGACCTGGGCTGGAGGGATGGGTGGACGGAAGCAGAAAGCACCGTGGGAGCAGTTAGAGCCACGCAGGAAGGCAGAAGGAGCCCAGCCTCTGTGGGAAGACATGCTTGTGGCTTTGTATGGCCAATTTGGGAGGGATGTAAGCTGAAGACAGCTTAGGATTCTAAAAAGACTTGAATGCAACACAAGAAAATTTGGGTTTATTCCTCAGAGCCATTAGAAGCCACCAACGGTTTTCAGAGGGAAAAGGAGAGAAACCATTTTTTTTTTTACAATAAGTCTCCAGCAGCTGTGTGCAGAGTAGAGGAGACAAGGGACCACTGGGGGCTGTCACAGCCATGTAAACAAAATGAGATGCCAGAGTCAGCAAAGGCTTCAGGAATGAGGTGAAGGGAAGGACTCCACTAGAGAGAAAACTGAATGTACCAGACATGGTGACATATAGCGTAGAAAAGAGGGACTCATTCAGCAAACTCAGCAAGTGTTGAGCGCCTACTGTGTTCAGTGTGTTCATGAGGTCTTCTGGGCAATGGGAGTGCAGCATCAAGCAAAACAGACACTAGTCCTGCCCCATGGACTCTTACTGCAGGGAGAAAGGTGATAGACAAAATGAAGAATAACTCAAATAGTACAAGAGAAGGTGATAAGGGCCACAGATAGAGCCAGCTGAGGGAGATGGGGAGTATGGGGTGGGGGACACTGCAATTTTTTTTTATTGTAGTTGATTTATAATATCGTGTTGTTTTCAGTTGTACAGCAAAGTGATTCAGTTTTTTTTCAGATTATTTTCCTTTATAGATTATTATGAGATACTGAATACAGTCCCATGTGCTATACAGTAAATTATTGTTGCTTATCTATTTTATGTATAGTAGTTTGTGTCTGTTAATCTCACACTCCTAATTTGTCCCTCCCTCCCTCCCTCTCCCCTTTGGTAACTGTAAGTTTGTTTTCTATGTCTGTGAGTCTGTTTTTGTTTTGTATATAGATTCATTTGTATTATTTTTTAGATTCCACATGTAAGTCATATAATATTGGTCTTTCTCTGACTTACTTCACTTAGTATGACAATCTCTAGGTCCATCCATGTTGCTGCAAGTGGCAATATTTCATTCTTTTTATGGCTGAGTAATATTCCATTGTTTATACATACCACATCATCTTAAACCAGTCATCTGTTGGTGGGCCCTTGGGTTGTTTCCAGGCACACTGCAATTTTAGATGAGAGGTCAGGGAGCCATGTGGAGTTCTGGGGGAAGAAGATTCTGTGGAAAAACACATGCAAAGGCCCAAGGAGGGAGTGTGTCTGGCATGTCCAAGAAGCAAAAGGAGGGTAGTGTGGCTGGAACAGAGTGGGGGGGAGTAGGAGAGGATGTCAGGGGGTCAGGGGACCACATGTCGAGCTGTGAGGGGGAATGGCAGCCCTTAGAGGGTTTTGAGCTTGAGGAGTGACGTGATCTAGTTCTATTGGGTTGGCCAAAAAGTTCCTTCGGTTTTAAAGTAAAAATAAAAGACACATCTTTATTTTCACCCAGAACTTTATTGAACAACATAGTCACTGTTTTGTTCTACTACCTTCTGAAATTTTTCAGACAACTTCATAATTCCATCTTTCCAAAACTTTTTATCTTTTTGAGCAAAGAACTGTTCCTTTTACAGTCTTCCAGGGAATTGAAATTTTTTCCATTAAGAGAATTTTGTAAAGACTGAAAAAAATGGAAATCCGAAGGTGCAATGTCTGGTGAATACGGTCAATAGATCAGAACTTCCCACCCAAGCTGTAACAGTTTTTGCCTGGTCATCAAAGAAACATGCGGCCTTGCATTATCCTGATGGAAGATTATGCATTTTCTGTTGACTAATTCCAGATGGTTTTGGCTGAGTGCTGCTTTCAGTTGGTCTAATTGGGAGCAGTACTTGTTGGAATTAATCACTTGGTTTTCCAGAAGGAGCTCATAATAGAAGACTCCCTTCCAATCCCACCATATACACAACATCATCTTCTTTGGATGAAGACTGGCCTTTGGTGTGGTTGGTGGTGGTTCATTTCGCTTGCCCCACCATCTCTTCCATTCCACATTATTGTACAGTATCCACTTTTCATCGCCCATCACAATTTCTTTTAAAAACAGAAACTTTTCATTACGTTTAAGTAGATAATCACATGTGGAAATACAGTCAAGAAGGTTTTTTCGCTTAACTTCTGTGGAACCCAAGCATCCAAGCGATTCACATAACCAAGCTGGTGCAAATGATTTTCAACACTTGATTTGGATATTTTGAGTGTGTCAGCTATCTCCCACGTGGTATAATGTTGATGGTTCTCAATTAATGTCTCGACTTGATCCCTGTCAGCTTCAACTGGTCTACCCGACCATGGAGCATCGTCCAGCAAGAAATCTCCAGCATGAAACTTCACAAACCACTTTTGACACGTTCGATCAGTCACAGCACCTTTTCCATACACTGCACAAATCTTTTTTTTAACGTTTCAGTTGCATTTTTACCTTTCTTGAAATAATAAAGCATAATACGCTGTAAATGATGCTTTTTTTCTTCCATCTTCAATATTAAAATAGCTACATAAAAATTCACCAATTTTGATAAGTTTGTTTTTAAATGCACGCTGGTATGACAGCTGTCACAATACAATCTAACAAAATTGTTTTGAATGAAGTTAAAGACAACTAAGCGCTACTCGAGCCATCTTATGGAAAAAACTGAACAAAACTTTTGCCCAACCCAATATTTTTAAAGGATCGTTCTAGCTGCCAAGTTGAGGGTAGATTTCAGGCTGCAAGGGTACATGCAAGAGACAGTCGGGAGGCTGCTGAATTACTCAAGGGAAGAGGGGATTGTGTCTCAGACAGGGTAGGAGGGCGCAGGGAGGAGGGTAGTGGTTGAGTTTCAACCTCATCCCCTTCTGCTGTACACTCAATCACTCCATTCTATCCACACTAGCCTTGTCATTGTTCTGCAAACATACCAGGGCCACCTCAGGCCCTTTGCACTTGCTGTTTCCTCTACCTGGAATGCTTTTCCCCAAAATGTCCACATGCCTCATTCAGCTCTTTACTCAAACGTCATATTCTCAGCAGTTTACCCAAAATTTATAGCACCACCCCCAGCCACACGCACACACATATATAAACACACACTAGGTATCTTCCTTCCCTGCTTTGTTTTTTATTAGCATGTTTTATTATTTGATACGTTTGCATTTTCCTTGTTTATCATATGTTTTGCTGGTCTTGCCCTATGAAATGTAAGCTTTATGAGGGCAGGATAAGTGTGAGATGCCAGTAGACATCCGAGTGGAAATATCTGGGAGGCAGTGAGTCTTGGATCTATGAGTCTAGAATTTGGGAGAGCAAACTGAGCTGGAGATAGAACTGTGGGCATTACCAGCCAAAAGTCTGTGAGCCTGGCTGAAATTGCCAAGAGAATGCAAAGAAAAGAGATTACAAGACTCTTCTTATAAGGGCACTCCTACACATAGCAGTGGGGACATGAGGAAGGAGCAAAGGCAATTGACAAGGAATAGAAAATCCAAGAGAATGGCGCCCCAGAAGCCCCGGGTGAGATGAGAAGTGTCCAGGATGGATGAGAGCTGTATCTGCATGTGGGAGGGCTGGGGTGGAGTGGGGCAGTGGGGCAAAGCAGTGGAGTGAAAAGCAGGTGGGGAAGAGGAGATGGCATGTGTGGATAGAAAGCATGGAGGGAATGAAGTCATAGCCAGAGAACAAGCAAGGAGGGTGCAGCTGTGACAGAGGCAAGCTCACGAGTGACTGATGGGTCGAGAGCTCTACAACACAAGTAGGGACGTGAACCTTGGGTGGGAGGAGAGACTCCTTTCTTACCAAGGAGGAAGACAGGTGAAGAAGGTTTGAGTGAGTGCCCAACTTCTTTGTCTTGTTTTCTCTGTGAAACAGGAAGTGAGATCAACTGCTTTGGAGAAGGGAAAGGGGCAGACTGCAGAGCCTGTGGAGAGGGGTAAAGGCTCAAAGGAGCTGGTGCAGGAATAGATGGGGGCGGGGGAGTGGGCTGAGAATGGGTGGCAAGATTGCTTGAAGCCAGGACACAGAGCTAAGGTTGGAGACCCTAAGCGTGTTCAGAGTGTGGGTGAATCTCTCCAGAGTTAGGCTCTGGCTGGATAAATACAACCCAAATCCAGAAGGACATGCACATGGAAGGACTGAGGAAAGAATGGCTGGGGTGCAAGTGAGAAGTCTCAGCTAAGCAGAGATGATAGGAGAAATCCAAGGGGCTGGCAGGTCAAAGTTCAGATGAGAAAAAGAGAGAGGACAGAAAGCTGCAGTCAGCAGTGGAATATAGATTTAAGTGAAGAAATGAACTGCTCAGCCTTATGTTTTAAAAGGACACACACACCCAGCTACTATGTGGGGAACAGGGTGCTGCGGGGGGCACAGGGGCAGGAACGGAGAGCCCACCTGGAAGGGCACTGTAGGTAGGTGATGATTGTAGCTGGGACCAGGGTGGTAACGGGCGACGGTACAAAGTGCGGGATTCAGGACTAACAGGAGTTGGTGATGGATGGGATGCAGAGCGTGCCAGAAAGAGAGGCGTCAGGATGTGTGGAGCACCTACGATGTGCCAAGGATGGTGTGGGGAGCTCTCCATTTAAGGATCAGATAGATGGGAAACTGGTAGTTACCCACAGTGTTCTTGGCATTGAGAAGTGAATAGATGTGCTAGGGGAGGGGGGAATACAACTAACTCTGCTGGGTCGGGAGGGGATGGTGTGACGAAAGCTCCCAGGAGGAGGTGCCACTGGAGCCAGCACTACCAGGTGGAGGAAGGAGGAAGGGCAGTCCAGGATGATCCTGTGCAAAAGCACAGAGACAAGACTGGGGAGCCCGCTGTGGCCAGAGGGCAGTGAACAGTCAGTGTGGCAACTTAGCTGATGCACACGAAGACAGAAGAGAAGCGGGAATTGCAAGAGAAAAGAGAACAAGGGGGTGGTGCTGGGCACCTGGATGGCGGGAGGCCGAGAGAGGAGGGTCCCATGAGCACCTGTTTCCAGTGACAACTGCCAAGATGAGTTAGCACAGCTGTGCTTTATGCCTGCAAGAACGGCTGTGGACAATGTGGGGAGTAGGAGAGGGAGCCAGCTCAGGACAGGGAAGGGGAGTGCCAGGTACTGGGAGACAGAGGCCTTGCCTCAGAGCCCCCATGTACCCATTGAAGCTTTCCTGTAGCTGGGCTTCCGGGGCTGGCAGAGGCTTGTGCTGGGCAGCTGGAGAGGACTGTGAAGGCAAGAGAGGTGAAACCAAGTGGTCGACCTAAGAGGCCATAAGTCAGAGTAGCTGGAGGAGGAGAAAGTTGGGAGTGGCTGAGAAGGGGCTTGTCCACTGATGCCCTGACAGCAGGGCAGTGCTGCAGGGATAATGCCAGTGAGCACCCTCGGGAGTCTCAGGACAGTTACCCACCTCGTCCATGGCAAAGGGGAGGGAAGTGCCCACAAGCCCCTCTCCCCCGACCCAGAGATCCTTGAAAGAGGCTGTGGGCAGAAGAGAGAACGCTGGGGCAGGCAGAAAGCAAAGAGTGAGGCAGGGTGCAAGGAGGCATAGGGGGTAGACTGCAGCACTCTGGGCAGAAGTAGGTGTGAGGCTCAGGACTGCCATATGTGAAAGGAACAGAGTAAAAATCTCTTAGGAGCTCCTGCCTGTGCAAGCTGGAGTGCAAGGCACAGACGTCTGTATTTTCCAGGCAAGATGTCTGTGCACAGAGGGCAGACAGCAATGAAACAAAATTGTGGCAGTGCTGTCAGTGCCCCACCCATCCCCCCCTCCATATCTTCGCCTGCAGCATTCTCTGACCAGCAAAATCCTCACTGTCCACCCACACAGCAAGCAGGAAGGATGGAAAATTAACACCCTGAGGGAGCAACCCAAACACTGGCTTATGATAATGGGAGTATAGATACCCCACCTCCCTCACCTTACTGATCCTGTTCTCCAGTCCCCCAGAGCTCCCAGTGAGAGTGACTAACTTGTTAACTCTCCTTTTATTGGCTTCCTTCTCTTCCCTCTTTTTATCACACTTCACTACTGGTGTTTCATTTACCTTCCAAATTAACAACTTGCATTTGAATCCTTGTCTCAGGTCTGCTTCTGGGAGACCCCAAAGTAAGACAGAACCCTCAGCAGGACACAGTAGGAAAAACCTGGGGCTGAAAGGCTGAGTTTGTATCCCAGCTCCTTTGTGTGTAAGGAATTCCCAGCTGGCAGCAGGCTTCCGCATAGGTTGGTTGAGCATGAGTTAGAATTTTAATGCTTAAAACAAGGCCCAGGCCACACTACTATATGCCATGTTGCCCACCAATCCGAATCAAAACCACACCAATAACAAAGCCCTTTGGCTGGCTTTTGGCTTACTGCTTAAAGCATAGTCCCCTGATTTGTCATCCTGGGCTAAATATAAAAGAATTCTAGCCTGAGTCAGAAAGTTATTTTCAGCACTCTGTCTTATTTTGCAGCCATTAAGGGATGCTGTTCAGAAGGCTGCCTTCCTGGAGGCTAAGGTCAACACTGGTGGCCCCCACATTCCAGGGACAACAAGGAAAATTATCTCCTTACATTCTGATCGATTCCCCAGCCTCCCCCAAACCCACCAGGTCTCGGCTACTGTTTCTGGCCACTCTCCAGAGCTGGGAACGGGGTCCCTTCCCAGGGCTGAGGTCTCCTCTCTCAAAAGCCACAGAAGTAGGGAAAGGGGCAGTGAACAGACTCCAGTATTTACCACAAAACTGCGAAGTCTTGTGCCCTGAAATTTATGAATTGTCACAAAATCCCTTTAGAGAAATTGTTGTATGTATCTCACAGAAAAGAAGAGTGAGACTTAGATGGCCAAATAACTTGCTCAAGGCTGCGTGACCAGGGTTTGAAAATGCTGTGCCACGCAATACTGCCTGACACTCCTCTTCCTCCACAGTGTCTCTTAGCATCAGGAATCCCACTGGGTGGGAGGTGGGTGATATGCAAGGGTCCCCAGGTCAAAGAGGGGGCATGGTGCCCCTGCTCCCTCAGTAGGGGACACTGCTCTTATTTCTTTGAGGGCAAGGAGAAAAGAAAGCAGGTCTTGCTTTGTCAAGGACCATGATTTGTCAAGGACCACTACCCCTGGTCTGCTCAGCCTGGCAGACACCTGAGGCTTTTGCCTGGGGTGGGACGCTCCTGCCGCCTACCCCCAACCCCTGCTAATGTTGAGGGTAGTGAGGGTGACAAAGTGGCCTCTGCTTCCTGGGTGATGTCTTTGCATTTTGTTAGGTGCCTTTGGAGACATGACTCCTTGAGGTCTATGGTGGGGAAGACAGGGGAAAGGTATGCAGGGAGGAGGGTCTTCCTGGCACAGCTCAGACCCCAGTGTCCCCACCTCCTCCTGCCTGGCACTCTGCTCCCTTTCCAAGCCATCCCAGAAGACTTCCTGACCACTTCCCACTTCCACTGGGACAGCCCCACTATCCTGCATTCTGACAGCTCATGGGCATTGTGTTTATTGAGGCATAATTCTAGGTTCTATCTCTTGCCTGCTCAAAAATATCCATGGCTCCTAACTACCTACAAAATAAAAGCCAAACTTCCCAGCATTTAAGGCCTTTCATCATTTGTCTCAAATGAAGTTTTCTGAGCATATCCTACAGGACATTCCCATGCCCCAAACTTGTTATCCTCTTGCCCACCTGTCCCTTCCACTCCTGATACCCTCTGCCCTTCCTCATCCTGCCTGGCTCCTGTCCATCCTGAGACCCTGGAAGCCCCCCACCCCAATATACTGAGCACCACCATCATCCCACCTGCATGCCCATGATATGTGACCCACATTGCTACCGGGAGAGCAAGGCCTCAGGTGTTTGATGACAGCCCAGCACAGTGCCTGGCTCAGGGCAAGCCTTGGTCAACATTTAATTCAGGAGTTCTTACCCTTTTTATGCTAGGGACTACTTGGGCATCTGGCAAAATGTATGGAGCCTTTCTCAGAGTTACTCTTTCAAATGCAAAAAATAAAATACAAAGGATTGCAGATGAAATCGACTTCATTTAATTGAATGCTGTGATTTAGTCTCCAATGTGTTTCCATGTGAAGGCTTTAAATAACAAGATCTAGTGGCGTGTTCTAGTGACTGACACTTCCAAATAGTGAGAAGCATAGACAATATTCCAAAATATCTGTAGCAACTGCTAATATTAGGGGGTAAACTGCCAATATTGCACCAGTTTTGAGCTACAAAACAGTGATTTCATATTGTTTTGTCTAATTCTACTCAGGTTTGTTGCTTACACTCGCTGGAAATGCTCAATTTCAGGTAAACGTGAGTAAAGCTGAAGATGACTATTTTTTTCTCATTCAAGTTCATGGACACCCTCGAATTATATCAGGGACTCATTGAGGAGAGATATCTTGAGAGCCACTGGTTGATGAATGGCCAGGGCCCCTGAAAGGGGTGGGGGGAGGGGGAGTAGTGCAGAGAGGGTGGCCCCTTTGCACCAGGCGCTGCCTGGGACTCCCTCTCCCTGAGCATCTAACCAGCCTGGGTCTCTGCTTCCCACAGGCTCCCTGTTCCCACAGCTGAAGCCCTCAGAGGGCGTCTTCAAGGTTATCTTCTGGCTGGGCTACTTCAACAGTTGCGTGAACCCGCTCATCTACCCTTGCTCCAGCCGGGAGTTCAAGCGGGCCTTCCTCCGCCTCCTGCGCTGCCAATGCCATCGTAGTCGCCAGCACCACCGCCCCCTCTGGAGCATCTACGGTCACCACTGGCAAGCCTCGAATGGCGGCCCGCGCCCTGACTACGCTCCTGGCCCAGGCGCCGCAACCTCCGGGGCCCTGCTGGCCCTCACCGAGCCCTCAGCCCCCGGCTCCCCAAGCACACGCAAGGCGCAGGCTCCGGTCGTCGGCCGTCGAAAGCCGCCCTGCGCCTTTCGCAAGTGGAGGCTTCTCGGGCCGTTCCAGAAACCCACCACCCCGCTGCATGCCAAGGTCTCCAGCCTGTCGCAAAAGAAGCACGCCAGAGAGTCTGCGTGCGCCCTGCACTTGGAGGTGGAAGCTGTGTGCTTACGCGTCCGCAGTGAGGCAGCTGAGGGCACCACCTGCCAGGCCTACGAATTGGCAAACTCTAGCCTTCTCCGGGAGACTGATATTTAAGGACCCCTGAGTTAGGCCGAGGAGTGTGCTGGGGGTGGGAGAAGGGTGTGGAGATGGAGGCTGGCTTTGTTCAAGAGGCCGGTGAGAATCAAGGACCCAGAAATCGATCAGGGCGACTGCTCTCCAGAATCCCCGAGGAACTGAGGTGTGGGTGAAGCCCTTGAAGGGCAGAAAGTTATGGGCTCCCCCTCCTGGACACAGATGCCCCCAGCTCCTCCTTTCAAGGGAGAGGCTGAGGGCTCCTTGGGGCCATTTGTTTCCAATCCCTGTTTGAGAAACACTGCCCCATCCATGCCTTGAACCCTGGGTAGATGGCCTCCTCTTGGGGAGGAAAGGGCACAGAGGCCCTGCCTGGCTGCCCCCAATGCCTCCCCTCCGGAAAAAGTCAGTGGGGCCAAAGCTTCTCAATGGACACAATTTATCCTTACTGCAGACTGGAGGAATCCAGTGGCCTGCCATTGCCACCCACAAGCTTTGGTGGCAGATTGGATGACTGTCCTACAAGCCTGTTGTATTAACCTGTGGGCCCACTTTGCCCTACTGAGGCTCCGCCCTGCCCCTCACTTTGTCTCCCCAGAGGCCTTACTGTTTACACTGTATATAGCTCCTTGTGCCTGTGCCCATCACTTCTTGCCGGGCTCTGGAACCATCAAATGGGGAGAACTTTGTGTCATTTTTAGACATATTTATTGGTCAGAGTACTTCTATTTTGTCCAAACTGTGCAAACTGTTCATCTTCAGCTTACAACCCATAAAGAACTACTTTTTGTTTTTCTAAAATCCTTCAAGTACTAAAGGCCCACAAGAGGATAAATTGGGTCTGTGTTCACCTTTCTAGTTTCAACCTGTCTCTTTAACTGATGGCTGCTGTCCTTTGGGACTTTCAGCATAACCAAAAGATTTGGGCATTTTGTTGGCTTTTAAAACTCACATGATTAGTCTTGGGAACAAACAGTAATTATAAGCACAAAGTTTCGCTTTTTCAGTCTCACCAGATATATCTGTGATGCTCTGAGGGCCTCAGTCTGGAAGGTGGCCATCAGTTAAATGGGTGAAACATTACTTTACATGAAAAAATGTACAAGCCCAAGTAGACAGGTATACATGGTGAGAGAACACCTACCTAGGAACCATGCTTATTGGCTTTGAGTAAAATGTCCAACACTTGTCATGTTCCCAAGAGGCTACAGGTAGTTCAGTCTTCAGCTAGATAATATCAACCACATACATCCAACCAGCATGGGAATGATGACTGTAGCCCAAGGGACCCTTGGAAGGAGAGCTGGTTAGATAATACTCTGGGCTGTCTGGAGTGGTGGTGTTCTGAAACTGGAAGAACCAACTGCTGGGGCCAACATGAACCAGTATTTTGAGCCAAAAGCTTCCATCCTGTAGTAGGGAGGTAGTCTGTTTAAAAGGTCACCACAATTTCAGACCCCTCATCCCAATATTACAAGGTAAAAAGACAGCCAGTATCTGGGCTTGAGAGCAGAAATTTCACACTGTGGGTCTACAGCAGGTACTGGACTTTCAGGCCTGGTAACCCCCACAAGGTACAGGAGGGGCAGTTAAAAGCAGGTACTGGGAGCATGTTGCACACCCCAAAGAGGGCCCCATCTTGCAGCACACTGGCTGCCCTAAAGCCGGGGACACTGGGCACAGCCCCCACAGTCTTCTCACAGAGGTGGGGGCCATCCGTCAAAGCAAAGTTCAGCAAGGAGGCAGACCCTAGTGTCAGAGGATTGAACTCTGGGCTCCCCAGCAGGGGTTCAACAGCAGGGGAGGGTCTCTAAGAGGGTTCCCACGTGCCAGGGCAGCTGAGCCCACAGGAGGTCGACAGTGAGGACAAGGGAGAAATGTAGGGAGGGAGCCTTCATCAGAAGGATTTTAGGGGGCCTCCCTGTCCTGGATAACAGTGGGTGTAGAGGCAGGTGGGGTCAGCAGCTTGCCCAGTACTTTCTCTAGGCTTGATGATCAATCAGCAAAACATACCTGACCTTTAAGCCTCAGCTCATGTCTCCTGCACATGGGACTCTCTGCACACAGCTGCCTCCTCCTGTGCCCTCCACACCAGGGAAGGAGCCTTCCAGGAGAGGGGGATGGGGCTACAGAGCCCCAGAGAGGCTGTGCCACAGCAGAGGCGTCCAGCATCCCAGTTCTAATCATCAGTAAAGCACTGAGCTGCTGACCTTGTTCTCAGGACATGGCAAAGAGTCCTGGAGTGGCCAAGAGGAATGGAGGGAATAGCAACAGCCCTTCTAGAGGAGGTAGCCTCTTGCAAGTGATTCTGGGACATCTGGGAGAAGGTCCTCAGGTACCCCAGCCCAGCCCATACAACTGATTAAAGAGACTGTCCCTGAGGTGCATATAAAAAATGGGGCCCTAGACTGCAGGAGGCCCCTGTGAAATGTCAAGGTGACTGGGGGAGCGGGGAAGACTCTCAGTACCCATCAAAATGGGACTAGGAGTTCCTTTACACAATCCTCAAGGGATTGAGTGAAGCCTGAAGGATTCTGTGAGTGGGAAGGAGGATGGTCTTGTGAAATGTGACAGAAACAGAAGCAAGCCTCCAAAGGCACTGGTATTTGCCCAATTTCCCCCCACCACACACACACACACACACACACACACACGCAATTCCTTAGAAAGCTGCATTCCCACTTCCCTCCCAAGGCCCCAGCTCCAGTCTACCCTCCCTCTCCAGCTGGGCTCTTGCTACCCATCTTGCTTGCTTCCCACACTCTTTCCAAGACCTCTGTCCCAGCATCCCCCAGGGCTGCTTTTGCAAGTCACCTGGGACCTTTCACTTCCCCAATCTCCTCCCCACCCCCATCTCTGCCATAGTCCACACTGGTGGCTGCTCCCTGCTTCCTGAAATATTCCTCTCCCAGCCTGAACCACACCCCTGGGATCTTCTGGTCCCCTGACCACATACTCTCTCTCTTTCTCTCTCTCTCTCTCCCCCTCTCTCTTTCTCTCTCCCCCCGTCTCTTTCTCTCTCCCCTCCTCTCTCTCCCTCCCTCCCTCCCTCCCTCCGTCCCTCTCCCCACCCCTCTCCCCCTCCCTCCATCTCTCTCCCCCACTTTCTCTCTTTCTCTCTCTCTCTCTCTCTCCCCCCACCCCTTCCTGTGCAGGTGCCTCTCTATGCCCTTAAGTGTCCCTCAGGGTTTTTTTTTTCTTATCTCAACTTGCTACCCAATCTCATCCACTCCAAATCATCTAAATGACCACTTGTACATAAATGGATCCCAAGGGTCTACTCTAGCTCTAAATGTGTGCACCCTCCCCTGGATGACCCCAGACACCCCAAATACAAGCCCACCGGCCTCATGCAAAGCCATGTCCTCTACTCCATGCAGGCATGACAAGGCCACTGATGCTGAGGCTTCAGGCTCCCAGAGGCCCTGAGCCTGCCCGCCCTCTCCACTTGCCATTATCTTCCCAAGACCTTTTTCCCAGACCCCCTGTTCAGAATTAAGCCCTGAGTAGCCCTCAGCCTCTCCAGTAGCTCACACCAAGCTCATCCTGGCTTAGAGTCCACTGATAGAATCCATGTCTTCATCCACTATGAGGAAGTGGACTGTCTGACCCTGGGCTGCTCAAGACTAGGTATAAGTGTTCATTAAATCCTAGATTGAAGGAGTTGCCCCATTACCCTTGCCTGGGACACTGCCCCAGTGCCAACCTGATAGCTGGCTGACATCACCATCTTTGCAAGACCCTCCCCTCAGCTGGTTCCACCAGTCCTCAAGGGGCTAGAGCCTGTATTCTTCCCCAGCCAGAGAGCCAGCTACATCCTGGACTTCTGCAGAAAGAAGTCCTCCTGCTCCAGGTGCCCTGCAGCCCACCCACCCCTCCCACCTGGAGCCCCACTCTCCCCTGTAGGCCCCTCACCACCATTACCACCACTACCACCACTACAAGCTAGTCCCTTAGTCCCTCCTGCTCCAGGCACTGACAGGTCCTGGGGAAAGGTCTGGGACCTTGGTGACCTGTCAGATCCCTGACTCCTCAGTGCCCTCCTGACCCTGTTTCTATTCCCATCCTGTCATACCCCCAGGAGGTTACATGTTCACTGTCCACTTGGAAAAGAATTTCCTTTTTTTTCTTCTTCTTGTGGTTCAGCGAAGCACAAAACCAGATGCTTGTAAAGGCTAAATCCGTCCCATAGCCTCTCAGCTCAGAATAACTCTCTGGGGAGCCCAGTGGACCCAGGTGGTGCTGGGGGTGGTACCTTTGGGAAGTGGGGCTGCACTCAGCTCTCCTGCAGGTCTGGACTGGCGTTTCTTCCCTTCCCCCATCCACCCCTTGGTGGAAGCAGGGAAACAAAGGGAGTGCTGAACAAGCCCCTGGCCTACATTCTCAAATTGCTCTTGTCTGGAGAAGAATGAAGCAGGAATTCCAGGGTGAATTTGGAACCAAGAAGAAATCCAGGAACTGGGGCCACAACAGGCTGAGCTTTTAGAGCCAGGAGCAGGAGGGAAGGATGCGTTGGAGGAGTACCTCACCCATGACATTTGTGGACGTTCCTTCCAGGAGTTCGCCATTCATGTGACTCCATCATGCTGTTTGCATCCACCTTTTTCTGTCCTGCCAGAAACCATAGGAGTCTCAGCTCTCATTCCTGAGACCAGTCACAAAGATCATGGTTCACAAGCCAGCCTATGGATTGACTAATTTGAGGTCAGGTCTGAACAGCTGAGCAGGCAGATGGGAATGAGATGGAGCATGTGATACAAAACACAGCTGTCTGTGTACCGGTGTCTGTGGGCAAAGCAATTCTCCTAGACGGGGGAGAGGTGGAGCACATAATGAAGGACATCTCTAGCACACTGGATCAGTTAAAAATGCAGCTGCAAGTAATAAGGAAGCTGCTTAAACACTGGTCATTATTTTTCTCACCTGACAATTTATGAAGTAGGTAGTTTCTGGCAGTGTAAGTCACACACACCAGCTCTTTCTGTCTTTGCTTCATAGTCTTCGGTGTGTTGGTTTTTATCCTCCTTGTTGCTTCACCATGACCAATGGCACCATAACTCACATTCATATTCAAGGGGGAGAAAAACGGAGAAGGGTCTGGGCTATGGAATCTGCCTCCTTTTATCAAGATAATAAAGTTTGCCCCAAACCACCCTTCCCCAGCACACCTCCACTTAGGTCTTAAGGGCCAGAAGTGGGTGCCATGCCCACCCTGCAAGCGAGACTGGTAAAATAAAAAACAAGATGGAGTGATTGGTTTAGACCAGAGGTCTGCAAAGTGGGCCAAATTTAGCCCACCACCTGACTTTGTACAGCCTATGAACTAAGAATGGGTTTATACATTTTGAAATGGTTGGAGAAAAAAAAGTCAGGAGAATATTTCATGACAGGTGTATTGTATGAAAGTTATCTCTTGGCCCACAAAGCCTAAATTAAAAAAAAAAAATTGTCGAAAAGTTTGTCGACCCTGCTTTAGGGCAACGTGGATCATTGCCTCCCGTTAGAAACACTGCTGTTCTGAATAAAATCACGATTCTGGCAGCAGAAGGAAGCAATGGATATCAGGCAGGCAGCTTTCAGTGTCTGTCACATAGGCGAGTCACCACACTGCAAGCCTGTGACAGTTATCTAATCTGAAACAGCATAAGCTCACAGTTCCCCCTCTCACCACAAACATAACACAAGGGGTTTTTTTTGGAAGCCCTCTACCTCAAGTACATTTTCCCTAACTGACCAAATGTGTGGGATTTTGAAAGAGACTAGTAAAAAGTAAAAGGGAACACAATGAAATATCTGGCTGGCTGTGCCCCAAAAGGCTTAATGAGGTATTATTTGCTCAATGAACTTGCCCCCAGCCAAGGGGCAGGTCCTCAGTATTACAGGTCCAGAAAATGGGTCTGGTCGGTGTTCCACACTGTTCCACAGTCTCATAAAAGCTGACACAGATGGCCTAACTCACTAGGACATAAAGACCATAAGCCCAAAGCCAATGTGCTCATTTTTAATGGGAACTATAATTTAACTATCACACAAGCCAATGTCCTCATGATGATAAATGAACCTGATGGGAAGCCAAACTGTGGTCTGAAAGCCACTAGTGAGTTCAGAGACCAAGCCAGGAAGTTAAAGGGAAGAGTCACTTATTTAGTGCACCAGGCATGGAGATCGGTCCCCAGGCCAGGGTTCCATCTCCCAGTGCATTGTGCCTCTGTTTCCATCATATATCCCTCTCCATCCTCCCATCTCATGCTTCAATCCCAGCCTTTTGTCTTACTCTGTACCTTTAAGTTTCCTTTACTTGTCTCTAATCTCATTTATCATGGGTCCAATTTCAGAGTGGAACCCTCAGAAGCTGGTCTTGAGAGCTTTTATGTCCAAGCTCTTAGGGAATAGTCACCCTAGTAGACAAGCCTACAAGTGCCAAATGCCTGGGCCTCTTACAGATTAGGCATTTGGTATTCCTCCAACCCCAGGTGGGAAATGCACATGCTCTGATGGGCCCAGGTGCCCTCTGATGCCTCTCAACCAGTAACAAATGGCCAGGTGACGATCAATAAACAACGCATGCATTTTATAATATTTACTGACCACCTACTATGTGCCCAGTCAATGGGGATACATCCATTAAAAAAAAAAATGTCAGTCTCCACGGAGTTCTCATTTCAGGAGAGACAGGAGTGATAGGTAATAACAACAAAACATATAGTAAATGGTGATAATCAAAAGAAATATAACAGGGAAAGGGAACAGGAAGTGTTGAGGCTACAGGATGTTGCACTTTCAGTTTGAGTACCCAGGGAAGGTCTCAGGTAGAAGGTGATGTGTGAGAAAAGGCCTGAAGATGGTAATGATGTAAACCATGCAGATTGCTGGGGGAAAGCATTCCAGGCAGAGGGAACAGCAGGTGCAAAGTCCTGACTTAGGAGGAGACCTGGTATGATCAGATTAGCGAGGACTGTCCTACTGCCAAGAATTGTTTTCTGAGCAGCCGAGAACACAGTAATGATCACCCATCCTCCTGATTCCCTGCAGGAACTTTCTACCTTCAGCAAAGACTTTAATACTGTCCAAACTTGTGGGTCTGGGTCAGAAGGGACCTTGAGAGCAGAGGGAAACATTGTAGCTTCTCAGGTGCTCCATTTGGTGGAAGAGGAGTAGCAGCAACTCTGAATTTTTAGAACAAACTTCTTCCTCATGAGCTGAGAACTGGGCAGTGGCAGTTAGAAGATCTTTCTGCAGTCTGGTAGAACGGAACTAAAAAAATGCCACTGGCTTCTATCTCTTCCAGCTCCTTAAGCCAGAGTCAAGCCATGAAATGAATCCTCCAGGAATCTGAATCCCTTGGCCCATTCCTGCCAGGCCCCTTTGCTGGAACTGTACCACCCTGTACCGTGGGTGGCTTCCCAGTCTATGGGCCATTGCTCACTCTATCACTAGTGCCTAGAAATACCCTTCTTGGGCTAGATGACTCCCCCATAGAGAGGTGTAACAGTCAACTATTGCCATGATAATGCTGCAAAACAAGCCACCCCTAAATTCACAGGTTATAAGAACAAGCATTTGTTTTTCTTGTTTATGTGTCTGTCTGCAGGCGGTAGGTTTGGTTCCAGGCTTCTGTAGGCTCACATCTATTCCCCTTTCTCCATGTTCTCCTTGAAACATCAGCTATCAGGGACCTGTTCTTCTTATGACAAATGGCAAGTAAACAAGAGGCCAAACCCAACTGTGCAAGCATGCTGAGAGCTTCTGCTCATACCACATCATGTCTGTTCATTTTCTGTTGGCCAAAACAAGTCAGATGGCCAAGCCCAAAGTCAATGGGGCAGGAAAATATATTCTGCTCCCAGAGGAAGAGGAAAGAGATTGAATATTTGCTGAATAATCTTTAATCCATTATAGGGAGCTGGGTTAGGACTTCAACACATGAATTTGAGGGGACATAATTCAGCCAATAACAACCTCTTTAGTGGGAGGAGATGCAAGATCACACAGCAAAGCAGGGAGAAATGAAGAACTGAGGTCACTTTTGCCATTAACAACCACAACTGGCAACACCAATCTAGCTTTTGCCCCGAGCCAGAACAAGCTCTATTAAAAGGAATCAGGGTTCCCTGGAGAAATGGCTGTTTCAATGACAGAAGCGGGAAATATACAAGATAAGCCTGGAGCATCTTATAGTGCAGAAAGTAAGGAAGTGCCCAAAAAAGAAAAAAACCCCACGCATTGATGGGGGCATGTCAAAGGGACATAGGAGCCAAATGAAAGAGCTCCCAGTGACCAAAGTGGGAACAATTTAACAACAGTATAAAGTAGTATTAGATTATAATCCAAAGTATAAAATAAATATCCATGAGTCCATTCTGATATAAATAAATGATTGAATAAGTTAATAAATAGAGAGAGGTAAGGGAAGAGAAGGGACAATTTTCATACGTAGAAGAATTCCAAATAAATTATGTAGATACTCTACTCTAAAGGAGGGGAGTATAACTCCTTAAGTGTGGGCTGCAAAGCGACTTCCCTCCAAAGAGGACAGTACGATGGTGCAGGGTGGGAGGTGGGGGGTGGGGGGGGGTAGGGGTGGAGATAACTTTACAGTACAGAAACCTGACAAAGTCTATCTCAGCAAAGTGATCAAGGTCATGTGATGAGATGAAAATGGCACTTTTAACTCTGTGGTTTTCCTCCAGAAACCTATAACCCCAGTCTAGTCATGAGAAAAACATCAGACAAATTCTAATAGAGGTCCATCCTACAATATGCCTGACTATACTCCTCAAAACTGTTAAGATCATCAAAGACAAGGAGAGTCTGAGAAAACATCACAACCAAGAGGAACTTAATGAAACATGATGGCTAAATGTAATGTGGCATCCTGGATAGAATTCTGGAACAGAAAAAGACATTAGTTTATTCATTTAACCTGTGGACTTTATTTAGTAATAATATACCAATATTGGTTCATTGATTATAACAAATGCATCATATTAATGTAAGATTTTTTTCTGTAGTTGGATTTTTTAAAATATTTTATCTATCTATCTATCTATTTATTTATTTATTTGGCTGCACCAGGTCCTAGCTGCAGCACATGGGATCTTCATTGCAGCATGCAGGATCTTTTAGTTGCAGCATGCAAGATCTTTTTCAGTTGCAGCATGGGGATCTTTTAGTTGCAGCATGCGAGATCTTTTTTAGTTGCGGCATGTGGGGTCTTTTAGTTGCAGCATGCAGGATCTTTTAGTTGCAGTACGTGGGATCTTTAGTTGAGGCATGCAGGATCTTTTAGTTGCAGCATGTGAGATCTGTTTTAGTTGCGGCATGCGGGATCTTTTAGTTGCGGCATGCAGAATCTTCAGTTGCGGTATGTGGGGTCTTCACTTGTGGCATGCAGGGTCTTTAGTGTGGCATGCGGGGTCTTTAGTTGCAGCATGCAAACTCTTAGTTGCAGTATGTGGGATCTAGTTCCCTGACCAGTGATCGAACCCGGGACCCCCGGATTGGGAGCGTGGAGTCTTAGCCACTGGACAACCAGGGAAGTCCTGTAAAATGTTAACAATAGGGAAAATGGAGGTAGGGTCTATATACTCACTTTTTCTGTACATCTAAAACTGTTCTTAAAAAAGTCTATTAATACAAAAAAACTGATAGAGTTGAAAGGATAAAGAAATACACAATTATAATTGGACACTTCAACTATTCTCTCAACAATCAATAGAACTAGACAGAAAATCAGCAAGGATATAGAGGAAATCAACAACACTGTCAGCCAGCAGGATCTGATCAACATCTGTAGAACACTCCACCCAACAACAGCACACTACACATCCTTTGCAAGCACCATAGATCATACACCAAGATAGACCATATCCTGGGCTATAAAACAAACCTCAACAAACTTAAAAGAATTGAAATCATACAGTCCAGGTTCAGTTGGGGAATAAAATAAGTTCATACTTCTTATTTGTTTACTTAATAAACTTATTTACTGAAGCATAATTAAACATTTCTAGCACAGAAGCTGGCACACAAAAGTCTGCTGGATGAACAAAATAGTGAATGAACGAATGAATAAAAAAGAAAATATCTTGGGGGCCAATATTGGGGGGGGAATCTTACTTTATTAACTTATTCAGCATTAATTAAAGGTACTTTCTATGATTCATTGAATTTTTTTTTTTTTTTATTCAGAAAAGCTCACAGAATCCAGGACACAAATGTTCCCTGTGCAGCAAGAGGGTTGCATTCCAAAATGGCCAGCAGATGGCGCCAAAGGATGTGGTTCAGCCCATGAGGTTGTGCTTCCGCAGACCTAGAGGTCCTCCTCACCTCTCCCAGCCATGAAAAGGAGAGCCAGCCCAGTCCTTCCTGTGTCTCCCTCTGCGGCCTGAGGACCCCCACCAACCACTGCTAGGGTAAGGATAGTAAGGATGCAGAGAGAGCAAGTGTAGGAAATGCTAACGTGATGCTTGGCCGAAAGAGAGGCAAGGAAAAGTGGGAGTAAGATGAGGGTTGGTGATGGGAAAGATGTGAGGACACTGAAGTGTGGGTGGCAAGCATGGAGTGGAGAGAATGCGGATAGGAAAGGACAAGCAAAGTCCCTGAGTTTGGGGCATGGGATGGGTCACACACTTCCATCGTGCCTGGGAAAGGTCTAAAAGAGCAGTCCCCAACATTTTTGGCACCATGGACCGGTTTCGTGGAAGACAATTTTTCCACAAACCGGGGGAGCGGGCGGGATGGTTCAGGCGGTAATGCAAACAATGGGGAGCGATGGGGAGCGGCAGACGAAGCTTCGCTCACCTCCTGCTATGCAGCCCGGTTCCTAACAGGCCGCGGACCGTACCGGTCCTTGGCCCAGGGGTTGGGGACCCCTGGTCTAAAAGGACAGGTGTGAAGGCTAGCAGTTTGTAGATTTGTCGAGGAAGTTGCCTCCAGGTGGCTTCTATTTTGTCCGTGAAGCAGGAGACCATGGTGCCTATTGACAGTTGGTGGGGGAGGGGAGGTGTCAGAGTTGAAGGGGAGCTGACAAGGGAAGCCCACGAGGACTGCTGGACAGCACCAATGGTGGGTCTGGGGGATGACGCCATTCAGCTCAGCTTCTTCATTCACTTGTTCATTCATTCTGCAAATATTCATTGATAACCCACTATACCAGGCACTATTTTGGATAATGTAACCTACATCCTGGGGAAGGGGTGGGGGGGACAGATGGACAAATAAATAAACAAAAAAAATATGACATCATGGAAAGAGAAGGGCTATGAAGAAACAGGCAAGGGGAGGGACGAAGAGTGCTGGGAGTGCTGTGAAACGGGGTGCTTAGGGAAGTTTTCCTAGAGAAGTGATAGCTGATTAGAAAACTGAATGCAGTGAGGGAAAGAGGCTTGCACTACCTGGGGGCAAGCATTCCAGATAAAGGGGACAGCTAGGGCCAAAAGAAGGGGGCCACGGAAGGAAGTGGGGGCCACAGAACAGATCACACAGGACATTGGAAATCACCTTTTATGCTCAGTATGATGGGAATCACTGGAAACCAGGGAAGCACATAACTGGATTCATATAGTTTAAAGGATCACACTGGCTGCTGTGTGGAGAACAGGCTAAAAGGGCCAAGCATGGAAGAAGGGACACCAGCTGGTCATTATGAGAAAACACGGCTTTCATGTGAATATACCATTATGTTTGGCAGACCATTAATTAGACAGGCAGTTCTCTAGAACTGAACCAGCAGCCCACCTCACTCTGCACCTTGGGATCACCTGTGGGCTCATCCTGACAGCCCCGAGCAAATGCAGAGTGACTCAAACCAAAGGCACTTCACTCCTACCTTTGTTTGTAGGTAGGGCAGACATTCCAAGTGGCTCCCATGAAGGGGGAGCTAATATTCCTCACCTGTTCCAGAGCAGCAACACTGGAAAGAGACAGTATTTGCCAAGTAACCCAGGCCCCCTGAAGGAACATTTCTGAGGCTTCCACAAAGCCATAACTGAACACCTTGCCCATGGATTCACTAATGCCCACAGCACAAGAAACCATGCAACAAATTCTACATAGAATCCAGTGCCAGGAAAGACCTTTCCTCGCACGTGACCTCCCACAGGTGACAGAAATTGTATAGCCAGCATAGGCACAGGTGTTGGCCTGAGCATGCCATATTAGACACCACTAAGAGTCATTTGAGTTTCAATCAATGCCACGGCTGTTTCAGGAACCTAATCACAGCAAGGAACTCATCCTGTGTCCCTGGTACATCCAGTCTCTGGTACATATTTCTGGTGGGCATATGCACTCACTTCTCTTCGGTATATACCCAGGAGTGGAAATGCTGGCAGGCACATGGCCTGCTTTAGTAGAATCTGCCACCACAGTCTCCCAGTGTGGCTGTACCCAGTTCCACTCTGTCTGGTAATGGCCTAAGATTTTTTTTCGATGGCACCAGCCTCTTCTTTTTATCACATAATAACTAGAATAAGCCTGCACTGTGGCACCAAACAGACCTTGGATCAAGTCTCAGCATCACCACCTACCTGAGTGATCTTAGGCGCATTACTTGCATTACTTAACTCTCTGGAGGTTTTGCTTCCCTGATGGGATGAATCACCCTCCCCAGCCTGAGCTGGCATCCATGTCAAATTAAGAGACTCTACCTCCAGCACTTACGACTACCCTCCTGACTTGGGCACACCTGAAGCTCCCCAACATGCAATCACCAAATAAACATTTCCAGCCCTTCACCCTCACAGAGTTCTTCAAAATTCCTACACCTGTGATCCAGAGACTCTAAGTATTACTTTCATCCCCCATACTTATGTGATGGGCCACTTCTGTCACCACTTTCCCTAGCACAGTTGGTGGGGAAAATCCAGGACATGGGGAGGGTCCAAGACTGGATCACTTGTCCATTTAAGTATTGTTATGGAAATAGCTCCAAGATATGTTAACTAAAACAAGCAAAATGCAGAACAGGATGAATACTTTGTCACTTTAGCATAAAAAGGAGAGAGAACAGTATACATTTACAGTGACATATCTAAAAACGGATACACAAGATACTAATAACATGGGGCCATTGGAAGTGGCAATGGTATTAGGGACAGGCGTGGGAGGAGGTTGTTCAGTGTATCCTTTTATGACTTTAGAGCTTTAACTACATTGATAGATCCTCTATTCAAAAAAATTTTTTAAATATATACTTACAGTTTTTCAAGTTATGCATCAGGTGAACATGAATCCCTGACATAAACTCCATGAGGGATGTCTGGTGGGTCAACCCTGGCAAAGCAAGGATGCCTATTAGATATGTCCATGTAGGTGTGTGTGTAGGGGTGTATATGCATGTAGGAGGGTGTGCATGTAGGGATGTGCAGGCAGGTGCAGGGAGGCGTGCAGAGGAATATCTATGTGTTAGACATGTCCATCACAGCCTGAGGTGAAGGGGGAAAGGATGTAGAGTCATATCAAGGGCACTGCCCTATACTTCTGAAGAGTGGACCCAACCTAAGTTCATACAGAGTTAGACCAGGGGGTGCACCTGACTTTTCATCACTTCCTCCACCACCCAACCCCTCCACCCTATAGAATTCAAACTGTGTCACTAGAAATCTGGAGTAAGAAAATGACTAAATGTTCTTTAAGGTTTTATGCATGTAAGTGTAGTTGCGTATAGGTGTAAGGGTGTGGGGTAGTGTATCTGTGTGGGAGTGATGTATGTGTGTGTGGGTATATAAGGGGTGTATGTGTGAGTGTCTGCATTTTCACTCAGCAAAAAAATGGCTGGACTATCCACCTTCCCAGAAGTCAACAGAAGCTAAGCCAAGGGCCAGACCCAGGGCCCTGTGGCCAGGTGACACTGATTAATAATTAACACATCTGAGCTTGGCATGGAGCCACAACAGGTGTCCCCTCCCATAAAACTCACCTTCACTCCATGTGGCCATGTTACCTGATCAGGCTCTGAGAAGTCTGGCAAATGGCCAACAGGCAGACCCAGGCCTGTCCTGAAGGAGCTGAGGCTGGGCAGTGAGGGGCCCTTACTCCAGAGGGGTCTCACGGGCAGGAAAGGAAACAACCACAAACAGATTGGGGTGAGGGAATGCCCCTTCCACTAAAGGCAGGCACCTTCCTTTCTGGGGGTATAGCCAGACCACAGCACCCACACCATCCCTTCACTCAAAGAGGATATGACAGATAAACACACACACACATACACACACGTACACACACGTACACACACACACACACACACATACACACAAGGCTAAGAAAAACGGAAGAGAGAAGCTGAGGAGCACAGGAGGGGCAAGCCTCTTTTATTATCCCAAAATGCAGAGTATTGAAGGCACTTACAATAACAAGTTCGGAGATGAGGGGAGGCATGGGGAGGTCAGAGGTCAGAGCACAGAGGTAAATCAACAGACCCCACCCTGGTCACCACCCAGCAAGGAGAAAAGGAAAAGCTACAGGGCCAGGTCTGAAGCCATTTAGATGTCTAGCTCTACAAAAGATACAAATCCATTCTCCAGAGGATTAGGAAATGAGTACACAACAGCAAGGGGCAGGGCTGAAAGTCACAAGTTAGTGGTTCTTTAAGGAACACGCTCGGCAGCGAGGAGGCCCTCAGGTCCCCTGCTGGAAGAGGTCTCGGTACATCTCAATGAGACGGGCAGCCTCGCGCTGGCCAGAGAGCAGAGCACCATGGGTGGTGGAATAGTACTTGCGGTGGGTGGCCTCACCTGAGAACAGCACCTGCATGGGCTGGGCAGGGGGACAGGGAAGTGAAGGTGGAGGAGCAAGAAAGGCTACCTGTCTGCCCCAGAACCACCCATCCATACTACAAGTCAGAGAGGAATAAGCAGGCATCTGAGATGCAGGTACTATTTCCACAGGATGAGGAGTTGCCCATCCCCATCTTCCCCTGCTTCTTCCCCAAACATCCAGGCCTCAGTCCTTTCTGCTCTGAGGCTTTCATGAGTCCTGTCTCTACAATTTCAGAGACTCACTGTGCCTCTTACTAGTGAACTCAGGGAATGATTTAACCTCCCTAAGCTTTGATTTTCTCATCTCCAAAATGGGTTTATACCCTCTACTTCTGAGAGTGGGTGTAAGAATTAAGTGAAATAATGTATCTAAAGGACTCAGAACCTGAAAGAATATAAGCACTCAATAAAGTTAGGCAGTAATTTAACAAACCTTTATGGAGCCTCTATTAGGTTCCAGGGACTGTTCTGGGCACTTGGAAGATAAAAGGTGACCAGGCAGCTGCTTTGAGGAGCTTCCTTGCTGGTGGGGAAGCCAGACACGAAACCCAATTACTAAATGGCGTCATACGTGACGTGATGGGTGTTTGGGCGAGGTGCTGAGAGCCCAGGAAAGAGGCCCACTGTCAGGGAGATCACACAAAGCTTCCCAGAGGACAGGACCTTTGGGCTTCTTCTCGGAAGATGCTGGATAAATAAACAGGCAAAGGATGTTTCAGGAAGAAGGAAAAATGGGGGCAAAAATGCACCAAAACAGGCCTGGTCTAGGAGACAGTGAGAATTTTGGTATAGCCAGGGCTTAACCTTAAGAAAGGAGGCTGTTTAGGTGGGGTCCAAGCACAGAACTAATGCTTGCATTCCAAGCTTGAGTCTGGATTTTACTCCAGTACATCTCAACCTGAATGTGCAAAGGTACCAGCTGGGGACCTTGGTAGGATGCAGTTTTTAATTCATCAGGTCTGGGGTGGGCTGAGAGTCTGCACATCTAACATGCTCCCACATGATGCCAGTGCTGCTTGTCCATGGACCACCCACCTTGAGTAGTGAGGTTTTAACCCACCAACAAAGAGCCCACAGAGGTGGTTAAGCTGAAAAGGGGGCACATATTGTGGCAGAGGGCAAACTCCCTACTCCCACATCCATTCTCTTTCTCCTCAGTAACAAAAATCCTGTCTTTTAACTGGGTCCATTGCCATCCAGGAAAAAAAAAAAAAGATGTATCCCAACCTAGTATCCCACTAGCTGCTGGTGGAGTCATGTGACTAAGTTCTAGCCAATCAACTTCAAGTGCACTGTTGCTTCGAAACACTGACTCAGCCCAGGGGTTCCCTTCTTTTACCCATCAGCCTGTCACAGATATGAGAGCAAGAGCAGCAGCCTCCACAGACCTCTTGGACCACAAGGTGGCCTGGAAGATGGAGCCAGGTGCTACTGATGCTGGGCCCTGACACCTACCTCCGGATTTCCTTTTATGTGACCTAAGTAAAGTTCCATCTTGTTCAAACCACAGTTTGTTTTGTTTTGCTTTTTGTTATATGCACTAGTCCTAACTGATGCAGGTGACAAGAAAAGGTGTGCTTTTCAGGAGGATGGCTGTAGCAGCAGTGAAGGCCTTTTCCTCTCTCTCCCTGAGCACAGCCAGGGCAGGCACAACACATATTGGTTGACTACAATCTTCTTCACCAATTATACCAAAGAATTATTTTAAATATAATTCTGTTGGGGTTTTAACATTTATTGTATGTGTGTGCTTGGTGGGGAAAACTCAAAATTTACTTCATGGGAACAGAAATATATAGAGATAATTTCTTTTCAATTTATTATTTTTCTGTGTATATTATTACATAGTTGATATAATTTGGGGGAGGGTCAGTATTCTCAATTTTATTTTCTAAAACATATTGGGGAAAATAAACAAAACATACTCGGTCAGTGCTGTCCAAAAGAACTTTCCACGATGACAGAAATGCTCTATAATGACACACTCTAACATTGTAACCATGAGTGACACGTGGCTCTCAAACTTGAAATGTGGCTAGTGCAACTGACGAACAAAATGTTGGATTTATTACTTTAAAGCTAATGGCTACCATATTGGACAGCATAGCATTAAATGGCTCAGTTTTTATAACCTCAGGAAAGAGTTTAACACATCTCAATTTGACTCTGTTCTTCCAGATGTTGAGTGCACATTGTCTGTTTTCTCCTTCATTATGGGAGCTACTCCATCTATCTTACCTTGGCACTCCTCAGTGAATACTACCCTTCCACTCCTCCCCTGGACCAAACACACATACAAAATGCCCACCACACCCCTCACAGATCCCCTCACTCTGCACCCCCTCCCTCACATACCCAGCACACCCACACTCACCGCTGTCTTGGAGCTCTCCGTGTATGGCAGGGGCTTGGCCAGCTTCTCCACATCTGCCCCACTCGAGCCCACCTGTGTATACGAATAGGATCCCCGGAAGTAGGGGTTGCTGCCCCAGGCTGAGCGCAGAATTCGCCGAGGCTTTGGAATGTTGGGGTTCCCTGTTGGGGAGTGAGAAGAGCCAAGGCGGGGGAGAATATGAAATGGCTGCACACAGAAGACACCCCTGAGAAGACAACTCCCACTCTACCTCTAGGGCTCCAGGAAGGCCAGGCTGCTACGGATAAACATGGAGTATGGAGGAGGGAGGGATGGAGGCTGGGTTTCAAGCTGTGTACCCCTCAACGCCTCGTTGTGACCCCCAGCAAAATACCTCCTCTCTGTGGACCTTAATTTTCCTATCTGAAAAACATTCCAGATAATAATGTTCCCCCTTCCAATTTCAGGGGTTCTTGTGAGGCTCTTCTGGGATAGTGGAGGAAAGATGTTCAACTAAAAATCAGACACAAAAAACCACAAATCCATCTCTTAGCAAGACAACATGAGTAGGAAATCGGCAATCTGAGGTTTTGCGGTGAAATCTGAGTTTTTCACCAACAGCCCTTAGAAACAGAGAAGAAATACAGAGCCTGTCGTTTTGAGTGTCTCAAGTTCCAAACAGGGGGGGAGCCTGCAATTTAGGAGGCCAAGGCCAAGATGCAGTGCCCTACCGCATCTCTCCCAGTGGGCACACCACTTCAGTGTCACAACCTAGGGATGAGGATGCTAGCACACAGTTCAGGAGACCCAGAGGGTCTAGCGGAGGAGGGCAGACGCAGCGAGGCCCATGGAGCAGGCAGCGGGACAGGGACAGGGACGCACCTGTGAACTGCCGCAGCATCTCTGTGCAGATCTCGGCCACTGCCTCGTCATCACACTTCTCCATGACAAGGGCCTCCTCCCCACAGATCCAGCCACTCAGCACGTGGCCGTAGCGCTCAGGCGGGTAGAGGACATCAAAGCCACAGATCTTGCGGTACCAGAGCTCGGGTGGGTAAGTGAGCGTGTGGCTCTCCGCCTCGTCCTCCCACACAAACTGTAGGCTGTTGCACTCGGGGCCCCAGAAGGGCTCCTCGAATTCTAGAAAGATCTTGTCGGTGGTGCCGATGCCCAGTCGGTGGATGGCAGCCACCTTCTCAGCGGGCAGGCCTGGCCGGAAGAAGCTGGCATGCTGCGTCTTGAGCACGCCCAGCGACACGGTCACAATCACGTGGTCCGCCGGGATCACCTCACAGTCCTCGCACTCCACCACCACCGGCCACTGCTCATCCTCATCCTGCCCCTCCCCCTGGGGCTCCTCTCCACCCTGGCTGCCCTCCCCAGTGTCATGATTATGGCTACCCTCACCCCGGGGCTCAATCTCAGGGCCCCAAGGGTGGGACGAGGCCTGGTCCCAGTGAACACAACGGACGGGTTTCCCCAGCTGGATGATGTGGGCCGGGATGCCCTCAGCCAGCAGCTCCACAACCCGCATGAAGCCCGAGGGGATGATGTGGTGGGCACCGGGAATCTCAGTCCACTCCCCAAAGGCGCTCAGGGACACCTCGTCCATGCTGTGCGAGCTACTCTCACAGCTCTCCACCTGTGGGAAGAGCCAGAGGGGAGCCAGGTGACCGCCAAGGCTGGGCAGGGGTAGGAGCAGGACTTTAGGGCAGTGCCGCCCTCCTCGGACCCAGATTCCCCAGGGTCAGTCTTCCTCACTCTGGCATTTGTACTCAACAGAGCTCCGAGATGGCAAAGATACCTTCAGGTACTGCTGGATCATGGCGAGCTTCAGGCGCTGGGTGGCCTCTGGATCATCAGGGTCGTCCCTAATGCGGTTGCGCACCTCCTCTCGGGTGAACACCCCCACGCTGTTCTGACTCTCAGCATTGACTGGTTTACCGTGCCGGAAGAACTCTTGGGTCAAGTTATAGACCTACAAAGAGACCCCAGGAGACTGAAAACACATTCACTCATCCTGCCTCCATCTCAGACCTAAGAGCTCCAATTCAGTAGTCACCGCCTCCAAGGTATTCCCGGATGTGTTAAGCCCACGGGGCCTCTCCTTTGGTAAATCAACGTCGTGCTCAGTGCTGCACTGAGGCTGAACCAACAAAATCGAGGTTTGGGGCTGAACCTGGGCAGTCAGCTTCCTTGCTTCCACACACAGGAGGTGGGGTGGGTCCCAGAGGCTCTCTTACTCAGCCCCTGCTTAGAACAAAGTGAAATGTCTGGTGCCTATACAGCCTGTGGGGAAGGTACTGCCCCTACATGCGCTCTACGTGGCTGAGCATACTGCCCACTGAAGAACCCAGGTCTACACACATTTCCCTTTTCCAAGAACCAAATGCACAAATTCTTCCCCTGACATTCCTGCTCAAGTGTATCTGCTTCACCCTATCCCAGGAGGGCAGTCTGGAGCTGTGGTCTGGCCAGTGTTTTGGGGGAGAGGGAGCAGTAGGGGCCTTGAAATCTGATCTTTCTGGAGACCCTCCCAATCATACTCAGGTCCACACAAAGTGTACCCTTTACTGCAGGACCCAGACGCATTTAAGGAAGATGGCCATGTTGGGGCAGGGCATGTGGAGAGGAAGGAGGCCCCAGTACACCAAGGAATGGAAGTACATTTCACGGGCATATTTTGGCAAGAACTCCAGACCACACTTCATCAACAAAAAGCAATGAACAGTTCCTTGGAGTGGGGGCCTATTGCCTTCCCTGCCTGCCTGATACATAACTCCCACCGAACACTGGGCAGGTCTCCCTGAGGAAAGTAAGCCAGTCCTGGGTCAGGCTGGGATCCCCAAAGGTCAAGGTCTGAGCCCCAACACTCACTCAACAAACACTTACTGGGCTATGTGCCCAACACAAGTTGTAATGTTGAGGAAGACGGACATGGAACCAAGCTCCTGTCCTCACTCAAGCTGGAGAGATATCATAACTGGGCTGTTTCTATATGATGTGCTGTGACAAGAAAGAACCCAGGGGTTGTGAGATCAGCTCAGAAAACCTTGGACAGTCAGGAGATAGCCAAGTAGACAGTGGAAAGGAGAGGGAAAGTATTTCAGGCAGAAGGAACAGCATATTCAAAGACGGGAGAGGGAGAGTGTAAGATGCAAAGTGGCTCTGTCTTGCTGAAGTGGGCAGTGAGCAGAAAGACAGTTGCAAGAGAGGACTTTGGAAAGGCAGGCAGGGGCCAGGGCACGAAGAACTAACAGTCATGTCAAGGACCCTGGACTTTATCTAAGACCCTGGCAGACTTCCCTGGTGGCGCAGTGGTTAAAAATCCACCTGCCAATGCAGGGGACATGGGTTCAAGCCCTGGCCCAGGAATATCCCACATGCAGCGGAGCAATTAAGCCCATGAGCCACAACTACTGAACCTGCACGCTGCAACTACTGAAGCCCGCGTGCCGCAGCTACTGAAGCCTGCGCGCCTGGAGCCCATGCTCTGCCACAAGAGAAGCCACCACAATGAGAAACCCGCGCACCGCAAGGAAGAATAGCCCCTGCTCACCGCAACTAGAGAAAAGCCCGTGAGCAGCAACGAGGACCCAATGCAGCCAAAAATAAATGAATGTATTAAAAAAAAAAAAAAGACCCTGGCATCACTGAAGGGTTGTGAGCATGATCACATGCCCACTCTCCCTCCCAGGACACTGGTAAGTTTGGGCTCCTTGGCCAAACATCTGTGGCTGGTGCTGATTAATGGCGTGTTTCCCCTCCTAAAGTGAGTCTGAATTTGGTCAACACACATTCATAGGAATATGTCTGCCCTGCCTGGGGCTGCTGAGTAGAGGAAGGAAGGTGGCATGGCCCACCCCCCACCACTCCACTCAAGGGAAAAGCCTCCACATAAGATAGAAACATGAATTAAACATGTCTCTGAATATAAAGAAGAAAATGACTTAAATTATCCCTTTTTCTTCTCCCTACAGTCACAAGATGCTGGGCGTTTGGTCTTAACTGGAGTCCTCAGCAAATTCCTCACCCAGTTCCACTGCCAAGGAGTCAGGCTTTCAACTTGCCTCCTCCCTACCCCGGGTTTTTCCCTTCAGTGATAAGCAACACAGTAGCTAGTCAGCTTATGTTAACTAAAGGCCAAAATGCCCAACTGAGGACAAACAAATTTAGTCCGTCTATGTGATTCTTTGTGTCAACCACTGACTAGGACAGCCTTAACTGAACATGCATTTGTCATGTTCAGTCTCCTGTCCTGGGTTAAATGACATCTTCCCAATGTGATGCAAGGGAAATGGGACAGGTCTGTAACAGCTAATAATACTCACCCCAATTCTCATTAAGCACTTTTCATTGGGATCTCATTTAACCGTCCTAACACTATGAAGTAGGTATAACTGTGTCCATTTTACAGGTGAGGAAAGTAAGGCTCAGAGAGGCTGAATAACTTGCTCACGATTATATAGCTAATAAATGGTAGAATTGGTATTGGGTTGGCCAAAAAGTACCTTCGGGGTTTTTTTGTTTTTTGTTTTTTATAAGTTTATTTATTTATCTTTAGCTGCGTTGGGTCTTCGTTGTGGTGCGTGGGCTTCTCATTGCAGTGGCCTCTCTTGTTGCAGAGCACAGGCTCTAGGCGCACGGGATTCAGGAGTTGTGGCTCGCAGGCTCCAGAGCGCAGGCTCAGTAGTTGTGGAGCACAGGCCCAGTTGCTCCAAGGCATGTGGGATCTTCCCGGACCAGGGCTTGAACCCATGTCCCCTGCACTGGCAGGCGGACTCCCAACCACTGCACCACCAGGGAAGTCCCAGTACCTTCGGTTTTTGAGTAAAAATAAAAGACACATTTTTCAATTTCACCAAGAACTTTATTGAGCAACATATTCACCATCTTGTCCCACTACCTTCTGCCATTTTTCAGGCACCTTCATAATTCCATCTTCCCAAAACTTTTTACCTTTTTGAGCAAAGAGCTGTTCCGGGTGCCTTTTACAGTCTTCCAGGGAATTGAAATTTCTTCCATTAAGAGAATTTTGTAAAGACCGAAATAAATGGAAATCCAAAGTTGCAATGTCTGGTGAATACGGCGGATGAATCAGAACTTCCCAGCCAAGCTGTAACAGTTTTTGCCTGGTCATTGAAGAAACATGAGGTCCTGCGTTATCCTGATGGAAGATTATGCATTTTCTGTTGACTAATTCCAGACGCTTTTCCTCGACTGTTGCTTTCTAATTGGGAGCAGTACTTGTTGGAATTAATCATTTGGTTTTCCAGAAGGAGCTCCTAATAGAGGGCTCCCTTCCAATCCCACCATATACACAACATCATCTTCTTTGGATGAAGATCGGCCTTTGGTGTAGTTGGTGGTGGTTCATTTTGCTTGCCCCACCATCTCTTCTGTTCCACATTATTGTACAGTATCCACTTTTCATTGCCCATCACAATTTGTTTTAAAAATGGACCATTTTCATTATGTTTAAGTACAGAATCACATGCAGAAATACAGCCAAGAAGGTTTTTTCGCTTAACTTTTGTGGAACCCAAACATCAAAGCGATTCACATAACCAAGCTGGTGCAAACGATTTTCACCGCTTGATTTGGATATTTTGAGTATGTCGGCTATCTCCCGCGTGGTATAACGTTGATCATACTCAATTAATATCTCGATTTGATCGCTATCAGCTTCAACTGGTCTACCCGACCATGGAGCATTGTCCAGCAAGAAATCTCCAGCATGAAACTTCACGAACCACTTTTGACACGTTTGATCAGTCACAGCACCTTTTCCATACACTGCACATCTTTTTTTGCGTTTCAGTTGCATTTTCACCTTTCTTGAAATAATAAAGCATAATATGCTGAAAATGTTGCTATTTTTCTTCCATCTTCAATATTAAAATGGCTACATAAAAATTCACCAATTTTGATAAGTTTTTTTTTAAATGCACGCTGATATGACAGCTGTCACAATACGATCTAACAAAATTGTTCTGAATGAATTTAAAGACAACAAAGTACTACTAGAGCCATCTTACGGAAAAAAACGAATGAACTGTTTAGCCAACCCAATATTTGAATCAAGGTAATCTTGCTACAGAGATTAAGCTCTATATGATAACTACTGAACAAACTCATTTATTTGTTAACAAATACAATACATTCAAATGAGTAACCCTTCAAAGTCATCACCTTGGGAGGGAGGCTACATATTTATTATGAAACCACCCTCAGGCAAGGCTTCACATTCTTAGAGCACACCTCTTCAGAATGGCCTCCAGCACTGTCTAACAGCTACATAAGGAAATCTCTCTTTTGACTTCTCTTTTGACTTCATTAACACCTCTTCCTTCTGACCCAAAGCAGCACCACCCAGAGTGATAACCCACCTTTATCCATCCTACTTTCCATGACTCACACTCTTCGCTTTCAAAAATCAAACCCACAAGCAGAAGTTGATGATGATCTACTTTGAGGGACATTTAAAAGAACAAGTAAGTCATGGACCCTGAAAGTCATTCTCAAGAGGCATCCAGGCTTGAAGCACTCCTAATAACATGGGAATCAGGACGTGACTGATTCCCAGTAGACCAAGAAGGTCTACTTTGAAGAATACTAATTCTTACCTGCTTAATAATAATATTAGAAGTGAGAACACACAACACTATAGGATTGTACATAACATACTATGTGGGTGCACACACATAAGACAGTGAGTGTGCCTGCCCTCCATTGAGCAGGGATAACCCCAAAGCAAGAGTCATTTCTCCTTTCCCATGCCCAAAAGACATAGAAAATGTACAATAGGTGGCTGTTGACCAATTTACTGACCTGAAGTGAAGGGTCATTACACTATAAATGACAAGCTATCAGAAGGCAAGATCTACATGTTACCTTGCTTGTTCTTTGCAGTTCACAGCACCACTGAAAGTTACTAAAAATATTAACATTCTTTTTAAAAACCTGAATAAGACAAGGATGTGTGTCATTGATATTTCTATCCAACACTGTACTGGAGATTGACAGTGCAGTAAGGCAAGAAAAAAAAATTAATAGTTTTAAGTTATGCTGTCCAATACAATAGCCACTAGATCTCTATAGCAATTTAAAATTAAATTAAGCATTTAGTTTCTCAGTATTACTAGCTACATTTCAAGAGCTCAAAGGCCACATGTGGCTAGTGACTGCCAAACTGGATAGATGTCTAAAACATCTTCATTATCGTGGAAAATTCTATTGGACAACGCTGGTCTGAGGATTAGAAAGGAAAAAGCAAAATTCTCATTCTTTTGGTATATAGGATTATACACATAAAATTCCAAAATACCATTAGAACATAAATTAATGTGGTATATTAATAGATATAGTATTAGAGTTAAAATAATAATTTAGCAAGGTAGTTAAAATCAATAAATAAAAATCAGTTATAAATACCCATGACATTTTGCACATAACTAGAAAAAATAATATTAAAATTTATATGGAGGGCTTCCCTGGTGGCGCAGTGGTTGAGAGTCCACCTGCCAATGCAGGGGACACAGGTTCGTGCCCCGGTCCAGGAAGATCCCACATGCCGCAGAGCGGCTAGGCCCGTGAGCCATGGCCGCTAAGCCTGCGTGTCCGGAGCCTGTGCTCCACAACGGGAGAGGCCACAACAGTGAGAGGCCCATGTACCGCAAAAAAAGAAAGAAATTTATATGGAACCACAAAAGATCCCAAATTGTCAATGAAATCTGAGAAAAAAGAACAAAGCTAGAGGTATCACACTCCCTGACTTCAGACTATACTACAAAGCTACAGCAATCAAAACAGCATGGTACTGGCATAAAAAGAGACACATAGATCAATGGAACAGAACAGAGAGCCCAGAAATAAACCCACACACAATTAATTTTTGATAAAGGAGGCAGAATATACATGGAAAAAAGACAGTCTCTTCAATAAGTGGTGTTGGGAAAACTGAACAGCCACATGTGAAAGAGTGAAATTAGAACACTTTCTCACACCATATACAAAACTAAACTCAAAATGGATTAAAGACCTAAACGTAACAATGGAAACAATGAAACTCCTAGAAGAGCATAAGCAGAACACTCTTTGACATAAATTGTAGCAATATTTTTTTAATCAGTCTCCTAAGGCAAAAGAAACAAAAGCAAAAACAAATTTAATTTAATTTAACCTAAAAGTTTTTGCACAGCAAAGGAAACCACTAACAAAACAAAAAGCCAGCCTACTGAATGGAAGAAAGTATTTGCCAATGATATGACCAATAAGGGGTAAATATCCAAAATATATAAACAGCTCATACAACTCAATATCAAAAAAGCTATCAACTCGATTAAAAAATGGGCAGATCTGAATAGACATTTTTCCAAAGAAGTTATACAGATGGCCAACAGGCACATGAAAAGATGCTCAACGAGCTAATCATCAGAGAAATGCAAATTAAAATGACAATGAGATATCAGCTCACACCTGTCAGAACAGCTATCATCAAAAAGAACACAAATAGGGCTTCCCTGGTGGTGCAGTGGTTGAGAGCCCGCCTGCCGATGCAGGGGACGCGGGTTCGTGCCCTGGTCCGGGAAGATCCCACATGCCACAGAGCAGCTGGGCCCGTGAGCCATGGCCGCTGAGCCTGCGTGTCCCGAGCCTGTGCTCCGCAACGGGAGAGGCCAAAAAAGGGGGGGGGCCGCCAAACAAAAAAAAAAAAAAAAAAAAAAAAAAGAACACAAATAATAAATGTTGGTGAGGATGTGGAGAAAAGGGAACTCTTGTGCACTGTTGCTGGGAATGTAAATTGGTGCAGCCACTGTGGAAAACAGTATGGATGTTCCTCAAAAAATTAAAAATATAACTACCATATAACCCAGCAATTCCATTCCTGGGTATATATCCACAGAAAAAGAAAACACTAATTTGAAGAGATACTTATACCCCAAAGTTCACTTCAACATTGTTTACAATAGCGAAGCTATGGGAGCAGCCTAAGTGCCCATCAACAGATGAATGGATAAAGAAGATGTTAGACAGATAGGTAGACAGATATAAAATATATAGTTATGTAGTTATATATATTATATATATATAATATATATATACACACACACAATGGAATTTTACTCAGCCATAAAAAAGAAAGAAAATCTGCCATTTGCAACAACATGAATGGACCTAGAGGTTTAGTGAAATAAGTGAGACAGAGAAAGACAAATACTCTATGTTATCACTGATATGTGGAATCTAAAAAATGAAACGAATGAACAGAACAAAACAGAAATAGACTCAGATATAGAAAACAAACTAGTGGTTACCAGTGGAGAGAAGGAAGGGGGGAGGGGCAAGACAGGGGTATGGGATTAAGAGATACAAACTACTATGTATAAAATAAATAAGCAACACAGATATATTGCACACAGCAGGGAAATATAACCATTATTTTGTAATAACTTTAAATGGAGTATAATTATAAAAATGTTGAATCACTATGCTGCACACCTGAAACTAATATAATACTGTAAATCAACTACACTTCAATTAAAAAAAAAAGATGCAGTTATAATTCTATACACGGGGAACAATTAGAAAATAAAGTATTTTAAAATTACCATTTAAAAGAGTATCCAAGAGCAATAACAACAATAATCATACCCACTTACCTAGTAATAAATCTAATAAAAGATGTTTAAGGACTTTATGGGGAAATATTTAATCATGAGTATCAATAATCTCTTACCTAGTACTGCTCCACTCATTGTCTTCATTCTACCCTCAAATTGTCCTGATTTTCCAAATGCAGGGCCCAGAGAATATGCAGACATGACCAGGATCGTAGAAGACCCCAGCAGGTCGCCCAGCCCCCTCAAGTCTGATACATACACACACACACACACACACACACACACACACACACACACACACACACTGCCAGGGCGCTCCCTGCCCCACAAACCCTTGTGCCCAACTATCCCCCTAATACCTCACCTCGTTGTATAAATCACTGAATTCCTCAACCACATCCTTGGGGATCCTGCAGCCATGGTTGGTGAGGTAGCAGGCCACGCCATTCTTGGAGTAGAGGCTGATGCGGCCCACACTGCGCTCCCCATCAGTTGTCTCTTCCAGAAGGCCATTGGCTTCTGCTAGATGATAGATGGGATTCCCGTGGGAGCCATGGATCCACGTGGCTCCCAGCTCAAAGGTGGCGTGTCCTGATGGCGACAATAGGCTCTTATAGGGGCAAGGAAGAGAGCCAGAACACTGCCTCACCCTCCTTCCTCCAAGAGGATCCTTCCATCCCCAACAACAGGGGGAAGGAAGGGGATTAGGTACCGCTCTAGCAACGAACCAAAATCTTCAGTGAAAATATCTCAGTAGAAACCACATGTGGCACAAAATGGATTCTACTTTATAGCTAACTTCTACCCTGAATAACTCTATGATCTGACACCAAGTCATCTCACTGGAATAATTAGAAGACTCTCCTAAGGTAACACCAGACAACAGACCTCTCCTCCCCCTCAGGAGAACTTCTATGGGTACCAGTGGGTACAATGGGCCCAGTGAGGGGAGCAAGGATCCTTGAAATACCCAGTGAGGAGGCCCAGCCTTCCAGACCCAAGGTCCCCATTTGGCCTTATTCCGATTCCTCAAAATCCAGTGGCCCAAGAGTCTAAGCCACTCTGCCAGATGGAAAATGGTCACCTCCCAACTCAGTCTGGGGCAGAAGAAAGAAGGCAAACATTCCAGTTTGGAAGACTCCTCCCCAAGGCAGTCTAAAACAGACTTCTGGAGAAAACTAAGCTTTCTCATCCTATGGCACAGGTGGCAGAACCCTAAGAGTCTGACTGGGGCAGAGGGAAACTCCTGGGCCCAAGTTGGGACAGGCCTGGTGGCTCATTTTACCACCCCATCCATAGCCAAGGTATCAGATGCTCTGAGGCAAGTTGTCACTGTGCCTGTGCCTATTTCCTCTTCTGGGCCTCAGTTTCCTTTTCTCATGCTGCATGCTGTGATACATTTGTCTCCTCCCTTGCCTAGCTCCCAGGGAAGCTGAAACAATGAAAGGAAAACAGAAAGGAACATTTTTTGGTGTTTCGTTTTGTTTTTGGAGGCCTGATTCAAGACATCATGTGTGGTAACTTTTTTGCCAAGATGGTCACAATAATCCCTCCTATCCTTACACACATGGCCCTTTGCAACGTGACTTTGCCAGTCCTGCCATCAAGAGATGGAGTCTTTCCGCACCCCTTGACTCTGGGCTTGGCCTGTGACTTGCTTTGATTAACAGAATGCAATGAAAGCAATGTTTGTGGTTTCAGAGCCTAGGCCTCAAGACACCGTGTGGCTTCCACTCTCTAGACTGTGACCACCATGAAGAGAAACCCAAATTTCTGGAGCCACAGAATATCAGCAAATAAAATGATGTTGTTTTAAGCCACTACATTTTAGGGTGGTCTGTTAATGCAGCAATAGTTATCTAATACACTATAACAGACAACACTCACCCCTCACCCCAGGAACTGGGCATTTCTCTTTTTTGTGTCTTCTCTTTCCTGGGCTGCTTCTAATTAAACCATCAGTTACTTAAAAAAAAAAAAAAAAAAAAGAAAGAAAAGCTCTGTGTGCATCTATGTGCCAAACACAGAGCAAGAGAAAACACAATCAACCTCAAGCCACAGCCAGCAAGACAGAATTTCCTGGTGACTCTGGAATCAGAGGCAGGAATGTGTGGGTCCCTTTGTCCAGGGAAAGTGGGCAGACCAGAAGGCACGAAAAGCTAGAAACCCAGTGCCCTTCTTCCTCCACGGGGTTCCTGGGGGGTGGGGGTGGGGGGCACTGGGGACATTTATTACTAATTCTCCTTTAGAGCCTCAGGCTCCCCAAGGTCTTTTGCCTGGTTTGAGCTCCCAATAGGAGCAAAAGGGGCCTGTACCTTCCCCAGGGTACACCAGGGAGCTCCAAGTCATAGTCACCGGGCAGTGATGTCCAGGCATGGGGTATCCAGGCATAAGCAGGAACTAGGTGAGCAGCTCAAGGTCAGCAGCAAGGTCAGTGCTCCACTCCATCCCCCAAGCTTTACAAGGAGGTGGGGTGGCCCAGAGTACACCTCAGTCTGAGGATGTTTCCTGCCCTCTCCCACAGGCCTCTCACCTTTGTCATCCTTGTTACATCCTGCATCCAAAGGGTACCAGGCACCATCTCCACATCTACCTCACGGTGTCCTTGGGGCTTCTGGTCATCGCCGCTGCCCTTACCACCGGGATTCACAGCTAGCATCTCACACTGCTGCAGGTCCAACTGCAGCCTGGGCTTTCAGCCCTGGGTGTCTGCACACACAACACACACACATACGCCCTTGCCTGGATTTGCTCTCCCGTATCCTGGCAGGGTCTGCCTTGATCTGATTCTTCACATATATCATGTGTGCAATTCCATGTGTGCAATTACCCCCTTCCTTCTTTTCACTACCTATCCAACTCCCCTCATCACCTGAGGCCCACCCAAGCTCCCTCCCCTCTGAGGAAGGCTTCCTGCCATGTGCATCCCCTCAGCCTCCTGCAGCCCCATCCTTTCCACCTCCCTCCATTCTACAATCACTTCCCTGCACAGCACGTCTCGGCTGCCAACTACCACTGAAACTGGGCTGTTTGTCCTCCCGTCTTCTGCTTTTATGTCAGACCCTGAATGTCTTATCAAGATTCAAGAACCACAAATGGAGCCATCCCATCCCTAAGGCTCCTAGTCAGCCAATCAGGTGTTGAGCAAAGAGTCTCAGGGCTTCCCAGCTGGCTGTCCCCAGGTTTGCACATGCCTTGGACTGCACTTTCATCCTCACTGCCAACACATACTCCTGTGTGTGCCAGGGGAAGACAGACATAATTTCACATACACCTTCCAGGAAATACTCTAAGGGAAGACTTTTAATGTGATCAAAGTTTTTGAAAGAAGAGAGAAGGTTGCTCCTCAACCTCTGCTTATTCTAAGTCTGTCCACCTACTTCTCTGAGCCAATTGCCCCATTCATCAAAAGTAAGCACACAGAATCTGCTTGGCCTTGCTGCCCATGTAGCAACAGACACAAAATCCTCTGGAGGGTCAGTGTAGCCCACACACTCCAGGCCACCATGAGTGGTCCCACTGGGCCATTTTCATGGTCAGACCCCCTGGTTGGGAAACCCCCCTGACTTCTAAATGCATTTCAGGCAATTCCCCACCCTCTAGGACCCCTGGCAAAACCTGCCCAGCCCTAGGGTATGTCTCTTATCTGGCTGCTTTCTGCAGAGGCCTTATTTCTCTGCAACCTGGAGAGACCCTCCTCCTCGACAATCCTAAGACCTGCCCATCACTCACAAGGAGGCCCAAAGTCTTCTTCCACCTCCACTGCCCTTAGCTCCTATTGTCCCAGGGCTAGCTCTCAGTCATGATAACACTAATTCATATTCAAAAGTTAACAACTAATAGAAACTTGCAGAATTCCCCTTCTTGTGAAATAGAAACCAGTCTACCCACTGCGAAGTTTGGTCCTGGGTGTCCTTTCCCTCCTAAACACTGTGAACTCTAGATCGTGTTCCAAAGATAAAGGCCAGAGCCCCATCCTGCCCACCTCAGAAGGGTGCTGAGAGGGGCAAAGGAAGGGAAAATGCCCAGGCAGCATGCATGATAGAACACTAACCCCCGGGAAGAAGATAAAATAACTAGATTTCAGGCTAGGTCAGGGCACTGGGAGATAAGAAGTGACCTTAGGAGATGACTGGACTGAGGTGAACTGAGGCACTTACCAAGCTTCACGCTCTGTACGCGGCCTCCAATGCGGCTGGAAGCCTCAAGCACAGTGACATCCGTAAAGCCCTGCTCCAGAAGTGCTTTGGCAGCAGCCAGGCCAGCCAAGCCGGCGCCGATCACCACCACACGAGGCTGTCCCCTTCTCCGCAGGCCACGACTGAGAGGGTCATCCGCACTGTCACCACTGGATTCACAACTTTGCATACCGTCCACACTCGCCTCCTAGGAACCTGCAGGGGGCAGGGGGTCACAGCTCACCTGCTCTGCCTTCACTTCCCACCTGCCCCAAGAGATGCTCACAGGCTCTGCCTTCAAGGGGGGACCCTGAGCCCTCTCAATCCCTTCCGAGGACCTGGGCAAGAAAAGCCAACTCCAAAGGATGTGGGGAAGGAGGGAGGGAGCCACAGGGAAGGAAACAGGCAGGGAGGATGCACCGTGGGCCCCCATCAGCAAAAAGGAGAGCTGACAGCCCACCCCAAACCCCTGAAATCCATCAATGCCATCTCAAACCTAGTAGGCACCGCCTCTTCCCCAAGGATGAGACAAGAGTCAGTAAGACAAGAGTCTTGGTCTTGTATGACCAAGAAGGTCAAAATCAGGAGAAACTGATCCTGGTGCTGCTAACCCTGGACCAACACAGCCTAGCACAGCCCAGCACAGCCCAGTACCACTGCTGTGGTCCAGCTCACACTGACCTCAGGATGCTCTCATGAACCCCAGGATGCTTGTACAGACCTCAGGGTGCTGGAGCCAACCCCAGGATACTTGCACACACTGCACTAGACCCTCTGCTCTCCCTCCCTCCCCTGGCCCTTCCCTGGCACTCACTCTCCCTTGCCCTGTCTTCTCTTCTCCTCTTGCTTTCAGCTAGTTTTTCACAGCCTCAATGAGGTGGCAATTTGGTAGGCAGGACACAGTCCCACCCTCCCCCCAGAAAGTGCCACGAGGCTGGTATCAAATGAACCTCTGCTATTCCGGGTAGGTCTCCAGTTTTTTTCCCAGGCCACCCAGCCCCTCAGTCACCACAAAGCAGCGAAGAGCCCAGGAAACAGTGGACCGTGAGGACCCGTGGCACCAGAGGCCAGACATCAAATTGACAGTTACGCTAAGCCAGCTTGCTCAGAGACGCCAGCCTAGGGAGCTGACGGGAGGCCAAGGGGGTCCGTGAATCTGGCCCCAGGGCTGGGAGAGGCTACCCTTCTATTCCTGGAGTGACTACAAGGGTTTGAAGGTATCTGTGGGCCATCCCAAGGGGCCACTCAGATCTGATCCTGTCCCCATTCCTTTCCTGACCCAAGCTGCCTAAGGTTTCAGTGGCAGAAGTTGCATACTGTCCAGTTAGTTATCCATACTATCCATAGTATCCAGGACCTAACAACAGGGGAGTGAATGTGAGTGGAAAGTAGCTGCTGGGCAGTGGACAGGGGGCATATAAAAAGCTGTCACCCATACCTAATAAAGCTAAGTAAAACCCTTCCTATGACACAGCAATCCCACTCCTAAGAATACACCCAAGAGAAACAGGGTATACTCCACCAAATAGACATAGAATGTTCATAGCAGCTTTATTCATGATAACCAAAAACAAATATCCCAAAGGTCCATCAACAGAAGAATAGATAAATATATTGTGCTATTTGTAGCATATTCATACAAGGGAATATTCTTCAGCAATAAACAGAACTAAACTACTCTCAACAGTATTACATTGAACAAAAGAAGCCAGAGACAAAAGAGCTCCATACGGTATGACTCCATTTATGAGAAATCCATGAAGAGGTAAAATGAATCTGTGATGACAGAAGAGAGACTGGGAGGAGGGGAATGAGCGAAAAGGGTCAGAAGGGAACTTTCTGGGGTGGAAGGAATATGTATCTTTATATGAATGGTGGTTACACAATGTACATAGTTGTATACTTAGGATTTGTGCCACTCACTACATATATGTATGCATATACATCTCAATAACTATTCAGATACTCATTCCTGGTTCACTATAAAAAATAAAATAAAAGCTGTGCGCTAACTTCCTCCTTCACACGCCTCAAGGTCTGACCACTTAGATTTCCACTCCACCTCTAACATCTTTTTATCACAGATTTTAGAAGGGGTCTTTTTCTAAATATTCTCAGTCTGAGAAGCTGCTCCTTGCACCTCCCCCGCCCACTTCACCTGCCGATGCCACACCTGGGCACGGACAGGAATGTCACCCCACTCCTGCTCTCAAACTCCCTCCAAACTACACCCCACCCCCCACCCCCGGGCGGCCGACTCGGTGCGGGACTGGTTCCCTAGAGGGCCGGAAGGTGGCGCCCGAGGCCCAGAGACCCTCAGAGGCAGGGGCTCCCCACACAGCCTGGATCCCTGCCTTCTTCTAGGAGAGCCTGTGTCCCGGCTTTCCATTCCTCCCTCCTATATCTTTCTGTCCTTCTGCGGTCCACCTCACCCCCCACCCCCGTCCCAGTGATGTTCTGTTCGGCCTCCTGGGAGCATGGAGGTCAGAGCTGGCGCAAGCCCTTTCCTCCCCTCCCCCTTACCCTTCCTCCTCTCCCCCTCTGCCACCTTCCCGTCTCTCCCCCAGGTTCTGGCGGAGGACTAGAGGACTAAAATTAGAGGTGAGGGTGTGGCTGCCTGCACCAGAGGCCAGCAGGGAGGAAAAGTCCGCCCCGCGGCGCTGGCAAGGAGCGTGCTCTGCCTCAGGTTTGTAAACACACAGGGAGCTAAGAGCTGCTGCTATCGGCCTCCACAGCTGGGCACCCTGCTATGCTAAGCCAGAGTCGAGACTGCCCACGAAGCCCCCACGCCCCAGTTCCCCGGGACTGGGGGGGCTCCGCCTGTGCGCTGCTCTCTGGGCCTCCAGCCCCACCCCCAGCCTGAGGCGGCCCTCCCCAAAACAACCACTTTTACACCGTAAAGGGGTGGGATCGCTACAGTGGTTTTCAGACCTTACTGGTGGAACCCCTTCTCGAAAAACTCCTGTGGAGACCAGGGTGTAACTGGGTTGAAACTGGAGTTCCCGCTACTTCCTGAGGTCCCTAAGGTCTCATGGCAGAACCTCCCAGGCTCCCTGGAGCACCACCTATGAAAACCCAGGGATTAGGGTAAACTGCAGCCTTGGGTAGAGGTAAGGAATGCTTGGGGCAGTGGTGCATTCCCAGGGGGCTACCTGAACTTCCTGGCTTCCCAGCCTCCCTTTCCTTCTCTCTGAAGTGGCCCAGCTTGTCCTAACTGCATTATTGTGACAGTTAAATAAGGCCCTATATGGATGTCAAGAGACTGTCAGCATTTTTAAGAGCCCTGTGCGGAAAAATCATTTGTAAAGTTCTGTAGCTAAATTATGAATACACTGCCTTTGGTACAGGCTTCAGGAATGGATTGTGGGAGATGCAGGCAGGCAGTCTGCCTTTAAGATGAACACAGAAAGGACCCCAAGTTCCCAACATATTAGAGACCTTCAACTCAAAGAGACATCACACATATGGTGCCATGGTGGGAGCAAGTAAACAGGGACCATATAGGTCACCTATTCCCCTGGCCCTCACTGCTAACCCCATAGTTCTGTCTCTCCACAGGCCTTGTCCCAGATGAGCCTGTCAACCCCTGGGGCTCCCGCAAGAAGCCAGAGAAACCACATGCACAGTCCACAGATGGCAAAAATGAGGCATCTGCCTCATGGTCCCCCATAATGGCCCATGGGGCCAATGTACCCTGGGGTCCAAACTGAATGGAAGAGAGAAAACTGTATGTAGCAACACCTACTGTGTGCTGGGCCCTCAGATAAATGCTGAACTGGACTTTTGGGCCCTCTTATCTCAGGATGCGGGGGAGAGCACATTTGTTTTCTGTTGGTTTGTGTCATCTCTTCCCTTGGAATTTTTTTAATCTTACGAGAAAATGCCTAAGAAGAATCACTTAATGTTCCTTGGTGCCTCCCTGTCCTTCTCTTGCCTTCAGTAAATAAAATAAATAAATAAATAACATCCCCCTCCTTGATCTGTATGCACAGGAGAAACAGAACACCCTGAACTTTTTTGAGCAGATAAAGGAGAGAAGAAAAAAGTGTTGGCTCAGCCAGGCAGGGAGGGGGAGGAGGGAGGAGGGAGGCACAGGGCAACAGACACTTGCCTACTTGCTCCTGTTTCCAAGGCAAAATAGGGGTGGGAGGCTGGGGCCGCTGTATCCCCAGGCAGGCCATGCCTAGTAGCTTCAAGAAATCAGGTCCACCCCCATTCAACATGCCCAAATGCCCCACTGCCTCCCACCCTTACCCCACCCCGCTCCACACCCACACCCACCCCCACCCCCACTTCTCTGGCCTGCAGGCTACCACCTCCCCCCGCAGGCCAGAGCCAACACTACCCTGACTGAACCTGCCCAAGAAGCCAAATTGGAAAGAAGGCAGCGGGGAAAGAAGAGGGAAGAAAGGCCCTGTCCCATGGCAGGGTCACCAAAGACGGATGGATGAAGACTAGGAGGCCCTGGGAGTGAATCACAAGAAGGGTCAGTGGCCCAGGTTGGTGCAGGACACTGCTTCCTCCTCAGTGTTGGAGTCCACTTCGGCTCATCAGGCAATCAGCAGGTCACTTCCCTCCTTAACACTGACCACTACAACAAAAACAATGCCACAAGGGGCCCAGCCTCCCAGGTGCCCCATACCCTTCCAGAGTTGCCCCTCAGAAGAAACAAAAGAAGTCTGCCATCCTTGGCTCCCTTCTGAACACAGCCTCAGATATGTCTGTCTCCCTGTCCTTTCCCCAAGGGCACTCCAGGATGAATGACCATTTCCCAGAGAAGAGTATGGCCAAGGTATTTAGCCCACCTGGACCTTAGGGTCCAGCCTCCAACAGCTGAAGCACTCTAAAATGGGCTCACCCCAGGACTTCCCTAGCAGTCCAGTGGTTAAGACTCTGTGCTTCCAACGCAAGGGGCACGAGTTGGATCCCTGGTCAGCGAACTAATAAAATCCCACATGCTGCATGGTGTGACCAAAAAAAATTAATTAATTTAAAAAAAATGGGCCCACCCTTTCCAATAAGCAGGCTTCTCTCCTCCAAGCCACACATTTGCTCATGTGAGCTCTGTCCAGGGCTTTGGGGGCCACCTGCACCTTCCCCATCAGGGACTTAGAAGTGTCACCTCCCAACAGATACTCCTAGTGCCCTAGGGCAGCAACCCAACCTCAGTTTCCCTGAAGGAATCCCTCTCTGCCTCAGGCTTCTAACAGGAGGAAGGGAGGGGGAGGGAAGCTGGGGTACTGGTCCTGAGGAATCTCTCTGGACTGCCTGGCAGTTTGGGGGCGGGGGGGGGGGCTGCAGATTTGGATTCTCGAGGACCCCCCAGACAATGCAATTATTCTTCAAATGTAAAAAACGCCCAGAAATCCCAGACCAGCTGCTTTGCACAGTGGCCCAGACAAAGGGGCTCTGTGTCTGCCCATGAGGCTCCTCCCACCCGTAAAACCCAAGGAGAGACTGAGCCTGAACTCCTCCCAGCCAGACCCTCCCAGTCTTCCTCACCCAGGCCAGCCAGCCAGGAAGTGAAAGAAGTCGGATTTCTGGGCCAGGCCTGGCCAGCCACGGAAGGTAGGTTGGGGTGGATAAACATGGGGACAGGGCAGGAGCAGCCTGTCAGCCCAGAAGACACAGGGGGAAGGGAGAGAACATTGGCCTGGGAGCCCAGAGACCTGGATTCGGGCCCCAGCTCAGTCTCTCTTGGCAGGTGACCCCAGACCAGTGTCTTCCCTTCTCTGGGCCCCGCCTGGCCAATACCTCTGAACTCACCCCAAGGACACAGCATCTGTACCCCGCCTCCTGGACGTAGTTATCTAAGCCCCGTCTGATGCTTAACTGCCTGCCTCCTTCAGTCTTTAAACTTTCCCATCTGTAAAATGGGGATACAGCTACCTGGTGGGACTGCTGGGAGAATTAAATGATAGCACAGGTAAAAGGTGTGGCCACCTGCCAGGGCCCCCTCAGAATGCGAGGGAGAGGGAGGATAATCCCCAAAGAGACTAGTACGGAGGAGGGAGCCACCTCTCCCAGGACCCAGAGCTCCATTTCATGTGTAAAAGAACCCAAGTATTCACCTGAGCTTAGACTCCAGCCTCAACCTTGGCCCCAACCCTAATATCAGAGTGGACCTTGATATTGACATCAGTCAGACTATCCCACAGCCTGTGTTTGACTGACCCCCAACCCTGACTCAGCCTGACCATCCCACCAGTCTTGGCCAGAGAAGGGGTGGGGAGTAGGCATCAGATACAGTGGCCGTTAGCCAACCCTAAGCTCAATCAATAAAAGGGACAAGGCACGGGGGCCTCGTTCTGCAGAGCCCTCCAGCCAGCAATGTTCTCTGGCCCTCACAGGCCGACATGAGGAAGGGGCTCTAGGGGCCCCATCTTCCTTCCTGGCACTTAGACTTTTCTCCAAGCACAATGTCTTTATTACCCACACCTCTTCCCTGCAACCAGATGCGTAAAGTCCCTAAAAACACAATTTTAAAAGGCTTTGTAAGCCTTTTTCAGAAGAGAAGTGGGGAGCCTGTATTGCATGGAAAAAGACAGCCCTAAACTCAGTGTTTGAGGGAGGGGAGGCCAGAGCCAAAGGCATGGCCCACAAAGGCACTGGTGGGCAGGAGGGGAAGGTATTCCTGGAGAGGTGAGTGCTCTGGCTGGCTTCTGTTCCCCTTGATGCTCTGCAAGGTGGGATAGACCTGAGTGAATTGTTTCAGGACCCCAGCTTATAGCTGCCTGCAGAGACAGAAACTGGAGACTACCTGAGTGGGGGTGGAGGAGGGGAAGAAAGCATGGACAGAAGTCAGAGAAAGGGTTGGGTCTTTCTGATGGGCATAAAGCTCAGCTGGCAGTGGAGAGAGAAACAGAGGTGCAGATGGACCAGGGCAGAGTCCAGGACTGCATTCCTGCCCCCATAATCACACCCAAAGAGCTTTATCCCAAACTCCATCCTAGAGATCCCATCCACCTTCAGCAAAAATGAATGGATCACGCTCTGACAATAGATCAGATCAGGTACTAGTCATCTAAGCATCTCCTATGAACCTTTCAAAATCTGGGCCAGCCCCACCAGCTCAGCTTCCATCTCTGATCCATGCATGCCCTGGTTTCCCATCTTTGTGTGTGTCTGCACACAGAGATCCTAACTGGCCAGGTCACCTCTCTGCAAGCAAGGCCCACATTCTTCCCCTTAGATCCCAGATCTTCCAGAGGCAGGCACAGCCCACGCTCCCTCAGCCCAGAGAGAGGTCAGGGGTCTGACATGATGGCTGCCACTCCTGGAGAAGATGAAATTGCCCAGACAGCAGCTTTTGTCCCTAACCAGCATTCCCTTGGGTGAGTCCATTAGCACCTGAGCTTCAGTCACCCCATCTGTAGAATGGGAACAGTCACCCCTACCTTGAATGAGGCCAGCCCTGACCCCAGACCCTATTAGCCAGTTTCCTTTTCCTCAGCAAAGTCCTAAAGGAACAGGTTTCACTGTGGCTCCCTTTAGCAATCCTTAGGATGAGAACTCATGGCCTGTATTCCCTCCCTCTGAGCAGGATGTGACACCCAAACTCTAAACCCGCCCCCCTAGGAAGTCATCAACCACAGAAATGTAAGAGACCACAGAACTGGTTACTATGCCAGTGACTACATTGGTGCGAGACTGCCCTTAGTGACATCAAATCAGGCCATGAGCAGGGGAGGGCTGATAGGAGATGGTACTCACAGTCACTCACTACCCTGGGAAAGGCTGAATCTGGAGAGAGAAAACCAGCCTCAAGACCATACCAGCCCTGTTCTGAGGCACCCAAGTCACCATGGCCCCTGGGGAACCCCAGGAAGACACCTTTCTTCCTCTCGCTCTCTCCCTTTCCCTCTCTCCCCACCTCCCTTTAGTCTTTCTCCCTTTCTCTCTCTCTCTCTCTCTCTCTCTCTCTCTCTCTCACACACACACACACACACACACACACACACACACACACTTCCCTTATGTTTCCCTTGATGACTCAGCTTGCTAAATAGCCTCCTCCTTTGGGAATACCTTGTTGCACCATGGTTTTCAAACAGGCCCTTGTTTTTGAATACCAGGGGTTTGAGGCTCCACAACTTTTTAGATGAGTGACCTGAGCCTCAGTTTCTTCATCATTAGAATGGGGATAAAGAGTCCCTGCCTCACAGGGTTGAGTGTGACAATGCAGAGTGCTTAGCCCAGAGCCAGGCACGTAGCAGCAATGGTTTTTATATTAGTTTTCCTACACGCCTAAGTCTGCACACTACCGGGGTCACCACAGGGATGGCTGGGCCAGGACATCAGACATGGGAAATCCAGCCAGTAGAGAGGTCACAGACCCTCCTGCATGATGACTCCAAAGCAAGACCTCCAGGCCTCAGAACTACACCACCCCACAGTGGCACTGCTATGGTCTGATGACGGGGAGGAATAGACAAGTAAGAGAGAAGGGCCACACCACTTACTGGGGTCACTTGCTCCACCCAGGCAAGGTCTGTGAGGCTGAAACTGCAAAAACAGGACAATCTGTATGGTCACCAGCCTCCAAGATGGCCCTCAATGATCCTCCCCTCATGGTACTCATGCCCTACAGTCCCCTCCCAAGCTGATCTGTGTAGCCAATAGGATATTGTAGAAATATGGAATGTGACTTTCAAAACTAGGGCATAATACACACTGTGGCTTCCACCTTGCTCTCTTAGACTGCTTACAAGAGGGGAAGCTAATCACCATGTTGTGAAGAAACCCACATAAGCCCACTGAGAGGCAAGGAACTGAGTCCTACCATCAGCCAAACCATCCTGCTAAAGCATGTGACTGAACCACCCTGGAAGCAAATCCACCAGCCCCAGTGAAGCCTTCTGATGACTGCACTCCCAGCCATCACCTTGACTGCAACCTCCTAAGAGACCTCAAACCAGAAACAACTAAACTGCTTCCAAATTCCTGGCCCACAGAAACTATGAGGATAATAACTGTTTATTGTCATTTTAAACTACTAAGTTTTGGGGTAGTTTGTTACACAGCACCAGGTAACTAACAGTCAGCAGTTCTCTCTCCTTGGAAACCCCTCAGAGTAGAGACCCCAAGGTAAACTCCCCATCCTACTCAGGGTCCCAGCTCCCTCTTTTCTAAAACTCAGGGCTGGGGTTAAGTGAGCAGAGAGCCTGGCCCAGACCCTACAGCATACAAGGCCCAGGAGACAGGAATGCCTTCCCAGCCTGTGCATTAGACTCACCTGGAGATTTTTACAAAAGACCGATACCAAGCCCGGAGATTGGGTCATCTAAATCAGACTCTTCCAGGTGGGGTTCAAGCATGGAAATTTTTTAAGGACTCTACATGATGCTAACATATAGCCAAGGTTAAGAATCATTTCTCTACTCTACAGCAGATTCCAAATGCAGATTCCAGGCCAGCCCGGAACATCTGGGATCTGCCTGTACAGGAGTAGAGGAGGCAGATAGAGCAGAAAGGCCAGGCAGTACCCAAGGTCCACTCCCCACCTTCCAGCTGAGGCTGAGGGTCTCCCTCTGTCCTCCCTCCCCAGCTGCTGCCCGACTCCCAAAGCACTCTGCATTGAACACCTGTAATGTACCTCTGCTCACAGGGACTGCTCCCTCAGAGAGGACCCAGGGTGCAGGGATGGGGTCTAACTCTGAGTGACCCAGGGAAGACTCTGTTTTCTCATCTGCAAAATGAGTATTGCCATCACACCTGCTCTGCTCTCTAATAGGTATTAGGCTACCACTCAGAAGTTTTCAGAGAGATTTATGCTTTGTCTCCCTCAAGGCAGCTTCCCACTCCTTCATAGCAGCATTATTCACAATAGCCAAAAGGTAGAATCCACTCAAGTCTCCATCGATGGATGAATAAACAAAATGTGGTACATGCACATAATGGAATATTATTCAGCCTTGAAAAGGAAATTCTGACACATGCTACAACATGGATGAACCTTGAAGACATGATGCTAAGTGAAATAAACTAGTCACAAAAGGACAAATACTGTATGATTCCACTTACATGAGGTACCTAGAGTAGTCAAATTCACAGAGACAGAAAGTCGAATGGTGGTTGTCAGGGGCAGGGGAGGGAGGAAATGGGGAGTTAGTGTTTAAAGGATACAGAATTTCAGTTTTGGAAGATGAAAAATAGTTCTGAAGATGGATGGTGGTGATGGTAGCACAACAATGTGAATATATTTAATACCACTGAGCTCTATACTTAAAAATGGTTAAAATGATAAATTTTATGTTATGTATATTTTACCACAATAAAAACAACAAGAACAACAACAACAAAAAGCTGAGTGAGTGCTACTCTGTCCCAGGCACTCGAGATACTGAAACAGCCAGATGCCTCCCCTTGGAGGATCAGGGGTGACAGGTGCCACAAAGCAAAGCAGGAAAGGGGAGAGGCAGCTGCTCTGTGTAGGGAGGTCAGGGAAGCCTCTCTGACAAGGGGACACCAAAACAGAGGAAGTGACAAGCAGGAGAGGACCAGAGGGCAAAAAGTGCTATGGTGACCTCCTAGGGACTTGCTGAATGACGAAATATGGGGGTAAGAGCAAGGATGGGGTCAGGATGACTTGGGTGACCAGTCATGACACCAGGACCAACCCTTACAAGTTCTGTGTCAAGTGGTCATCTCCCTTCCCCTTCACAACAAGCCTGTGAGGTAGGAAAGACAAAAAGTTGGTGCAAGACCCACAGGTGGGAGGAGGGCCCCGGTGGTCTGACTCCAGAGCCCAGTTCTCTCCTTGGGGCTATCACAAGAGTTGGGAACGCTTCTCCAGGCTATCTCCCATCGAAGGGCTGAGCCTGCCTCCAAACACACAGCCCAGGGCCCCTCTCCCAGCCCCACTGCATAGGGCATCACATGCAGGCATGGCCCTGACCAGCCCCTGACCTCGGTTAGTGTCCCCACATGGAGATCCACCCATTCAGCAGATGGGGCACTTGAAGCCTGGGAGGTGTGAATTGGCAGATGAAGAGGTAGCCTCCCGGCAGGCTTCTCCCCTCTCCCTGACAGGAGCCACAGGCCTCACAATTCTGGAGGGAAGGAGGACAGCACAGTCAGCACTTTCCCCTGACTCTTTCAAAACCACTGACAAGAACTGAGGCTTGTGAGACAGCTCAGCCGGTGCAGTTCCCCCTTGCTGGCCCCTCGTGACTCTGCACAAAGCCCGTCTGTGCTTCAGCTCCAGCCCCTGGGGGAGGCGGGGGAGGGAGGGGGTTCTCCTGCAGGCCAATCCTCTCTCCTGAGCCACGGGTGGGTCCCCACTCTGCCCAGCCCAGGACTCGTGCTCCTGGCCCACAGGGCAGACCGTAGCCCTGACAGCAAGGCTGGGCTGTCCAAGGCTTTTGCTGGGTTCAGGCAGTACTTGTGGGAAGAGGGTCCCCTCCACTGTAAACTCTCTTCCTGCAAAGCTCCCTCTTCTATGCTCATCCCCCACCCCCAACCCCCATTCAGCATGGTTTATCACAGAGCAAAGGTGGCGTGCATGATCACAACATGGAAAAGAGAAAACATCCCCCAAAAATCCAGCCAACAGATAAACCCCATAGCAAATCTCTATTTATTAAGTCCTTCATGTGCCAGGTCCTGTGCTGGGCACTTTCCGTTCATGGCATCATTTAATCCTCCCAAACACCCTGGTGCCCATTTTATAGATGAGGAAATATCAGAAAGGTTCACAGGTGTGATGGAGGCCACCCAGACAGAGTGAGGGGTAAAGCAGGGCTTGAGAATGCTCAGCTCATCTCTCTCTACCCAGCACTTGCCCACCTCTCAGGCCCTCACTCAGCCTCCCGGGGCAGCAGGCCTAAGGACAGCCCTCAGCCTGGCACTTCTGTCTTACCCGTCCCCACGCACTGACACTGCACACATTGTACCAGGCACCCAGGGCTAGCAGGAGGTGTCCCCAAGCCTGGCAGCTTACCCCAGCTACACTGCCAAAACTGGGGCTGCTGCCGCGAGATCACCTGCCTCCTGGCCAGGGCGTTAGTCAGGTGGGCTGCAGGCCAGCCACCCTGGTCTCCCTGCCCCACAGGGACTGGCTTAAGGCTTGCCAGACCACAGCCCTTTGCCCTTGATTTTATCCTCCATAAAGAGTGACAAGGATAGTGGCCTAATGGCTTTTGGCAGCACAAAAGAAAATTCTAAGAGCAACTAAATGATAATTCCCTCTAAACAGTCACCTGCTGTTCATCTGGCCCAAGATTTTCCCCTCCTGGTAACCCCAAGGTGGTTTAACTGTGCGCTCCTAACAAGTCCTAGCACAGGATCTCCCGACACAGGATCACCCAATAAAGGGCTCTTCATAAAGTTCAACCCTGAAGCAGAACACCACCCTCCCCCACCCCTGCCAACCTCAGAAAGAGCTGGAACTAGGTCTGAAAAGCCAATGGTGTTCATTTCAAAATGCACCCATGGGCCCCATGATTCAATCCATAAAACACCTATGGAGTTAAGACGCTGAGCTTAGACAATAAACATATTCTTCAAGTTCTTTTATTGAGTTCAAAGAGAGACTTAATAACTGACCAGCTTTTGGAATCAAGAAATGTCTGTTCTTATAATTCTATCATCATTGTTACCACTATTTTTCACTGAGTACGTCCAAGGTACAGAGGGCAATGCTAAGCATTTCACGTGGAATATTTCGGTTAATCTTCATGTCACTATCCCCCTTCTTCAGAGGAAGAAACTGAGTTTCAGAGAGTTTCCACAATCTGTCATCTAACATAAGGCACTCCAAAATATACTCAGTAAGATACTAAAGCTCAGGCTTTACTCTTTTTTTTAAAACCAAGGAATGAATCAAGTTTATCACCTTTTCTTGAGTTACTTTCTCAGATTAACTCAAAAGTTTTGCATTAATGGTATATGATTTTTTAATTTTCCAAAATAGAAAAGATAAAAGAGATATGTTTATTTAACATTTAAAGGCCTCATTTTAAAATCTTTCCTATGAATGTCTGCCCACTGGTGGTCCTGCGTGTCTCCTACTTAGCTGACTCAAGGTCTAGTTATTTGCCAGTCCACTAGGAGCACCCATCAGTGTCTTCTCCCTAGAGTCAGGAGTTTGGGGGAGCTGGGCTGGGCTGGCTTGGGGAAGAGGTCTGGTTGTGGGTAGGAAGGCATGGTTGAAGGTTTGGAGACGGGCTCTGAGGGGTCTGTGACTTGAGGAAAGGGCATGAAACCAGATGTCCTAGAACCTGGGCTTGAGACCCAGTCATGCCATTTGCTGGCACTGCCAGTGTTCCCATTTGTGAAATAGCTCATGCCCTGTGGGCCACATGGGGAGGACAGGAATTATGGGTCTACCAGGGCCTGGCACAAGGCTGCAGAGGGTGGCTGGGTTCTTTGTTCTGTTTCCTAATAAATTACAACTCATTTCCAAGTGCTGCTTCTCTTGGTCTTAAATCACACCTTCCTTAACGCCCTCCTGCAAGAAGCAGCTAGATGATAAACGAATCTGGACTGAGGGGCAGGGGTACTGGACTTACCCTCGCCGCACAACAGCCAAGCTACCCTGGTCTGATTGAACCCAAATGCTTTTCTTCATCCTCCCTCCTACTGACCCCTGATTTAGAGAGAGCAAGAAAAAGCCTTGGGCTCCTGCCTATTTGAGGAAGAAAGAGACAGGGCCAAAGGAAGAAGAAAGTGCAGCTGAACTGGGTAAGAAAGCTTGCTGAGCACCCCCTACCAGGGCCTCCCTGAGGGCTGTTGTCACTACGTAGGCCTGTTACCCACATCGCACCATTACAGCAACTTCTGGGTCGCTGTTTGAAATGCTGCACCCCATCACTTTCACCTGAGCTGCTGAACAAAGAGTCCTCACACCTCAGAGGATATGAGGTGTGGTGAGGGGCAAGGCAGGGTGGCCTCACTGACCTTCTCTCCCAGCGACAGGGGAGGCAGGATGAGCACGAGCCCAGGGACTCTCCCTGTCCTACACTTTAGACACCCCTTCCAGGAAGGTGACAAGAGTGAGATTCCTAAACTTTTGGGAAAATGACTCAGAGCTCTGATAATCTGAGGGTCATATGAGCAACTCGCCCCTCCCCATGCTTGAGACATGAAAGCACACAGCAATTCTCTGAGGAAGCCCAATGAGGGGGGAGGGGTCCTGTACCCCCAACCCACCATCACACCCTGCCACTTTTCTCACTAAACCACTGATCTGATCAAACCACTGCCCTGCTCAAAAACCTTCAATGGCTCCCAGTGGGCTAATGAATGAAGGCAGGTCCCTGACACCTCCTCCCTACCCTCAGCCCCGCTGTCTCCTACATACACCCACTGGACCCCAGGACTCCCATACCCAGACTAGGCCCACAGGGCCCAGGGTGGCCTGTGAAGACTCCTCACTCTGCCCAGATATCCCCACCCTGCTAGCCACTCCCTCAGGAAGTCAGTCCTCACTCTTTTCTTGCCATTCTGGAAAATCACCCCTCTGTTCTAATCAAGACCCTATCCTGAGCCTGACATGCTCTCTGCTGACCTTTGTGCCTCTCAAATCCCTGATGAGTGTCCCCTTCCCTGGGTCCTTCCTGGAGACACTGCCTGCAGCCATGTCAATCACACTGAGAGCAGCCAACAAGAATCTGGGTGTCACAACAACCCTATCAGGGAGGTAACATTATCCCCATGGTACAAATGAGGATAGTGAGGCACAGAGAGGTTTTACCTTCTTGCCCAGGGATCACAACCTCACTCTCTGAGATGAGAGGCTGGGAAAGAACTTGCAGGGCAAGAAGATGGGAGGGAAGGATGGGGTAGGAGGCCCTCCCAGAATCCAGAAGACCCAGGCCTGGCTACTATTGGGTCCCTTGCCCACCCAACCAGTGAAGCAAAGCTGCTGCCACTAGAACCCAGGGCTGGTTCTGGGCCCCAGTCCCCTCCAAGCCATCCCTCCCTCTACAGTACCCTTTTCTTCCACTAACTCTCCAAATGTACCCATCCCACCAAGTCCACCTCCCCCAGGAAGCTATTGTTCCATCCTACCTTCCCTCCCTGGCACTTCTGGGCCCACCCATCACCCGTGTTTGTAGTCTCTCAAGGAGCAGCATCCTCCCACGTCAGCCCTTCCAACCAGGTGTTCTATTGGTCAGTTGGTCATTATTAGGATGTCTTCAAAAAAAAAATTGTCTATGGTCAAATCAGTTTAGAAAACACCAGTTTCTTTTCTACAGCACTTGTCAAAGCCTTTAATTCTCTTAAATGCATTCTGAATCTCCCATAGGATAGTGGAGTGGATTTTCCAGTTTCTACCCTTGTTTGTTCCCTGAACCCTTGAGGTTTCTCAGAACAGTCTTTGAGAAATGCCACCTCCTCCCACCCCCTCAGGACAGCCTGGCACAGCAGGGAGCACATGGGTAGGAATCAAGAGGGGGAGTGGGGGGGTATCCTTTTAGGAGTTATAAGTGACATTTTGAGAGCTTAGCCTGAAAGCCCCTCTTGGCACTGCCCAGGGCAACAGAACCTCTGCCTTTAGTGTCTGCCCTTCCCACCTTTCTTTGGGTAAGTTGACTGCCTACCTTCCTGCTAGGGTCTAGAGGGACCTCATCTGACCAGTGGTATCAGATACCACCCTTCAGGCTCTGCAAAGCCCAGAGAACAAGGGGTCTTGGGAGATCCCCAAATCTAGCTGGACCGCTCTTCTGGGCAAATTGCTCATTCAACTCCATCATCAGCACGCAAGTTTCAATAGTAAACCAAAATTAAAATGGATTAAGTGCCATTCTGGGAAGATATAATGCTCTACTCAACAAACCCCGCAACTCTCCACCCTGCTCCCCAGAGAGGGGACTGAAGCCCTCAATTTACAGGAAACTGAGTCCTCAGAGCAGAGCACACACTTGCCTGCAGTGTCTCAGCCAGGGACAGAGCAGAATGAAGCATCCAGGCCTCCCCACTTCCCGGTGCACTGGGGAGGTGGCCTGAGTGGGATAAGACCCCAACAGCAGCTCATGCAACCATCAGGGCAGCTACAAGGACTCACGCAGGCCAGGCGGGGGTCAGGGATGCTCGCTGGGGGTGAGAGCTCAGCAGCTGGGGGAACTTTAGGGGCTTTCAGGGGAAGATGGCATGTCTAAGGCTGGCGTAAGCTGTTTCCCCAATCTCCTTGGCCCAACCCTGGCTGGAGGAAGAGTGCTCACCCCAGATTGGCTAACCACAGGGCCGGGCTTGGCTGTGGGGAAAGATAAGACGCCCTACATGCCATCTCCATGTCACCCTGCCCTGGGGCAGTCGCCTAAAACACTTTCTCATGGTTTTGGGAGCTCCTCAAAGTCAGGCACCCTAGAAATCAGGCCTTTCTCCCAGCCTGAGATCCAAGTCCCCAGAAGCACCTCACCCAGCCCCACCCCGCCAACAGAGTAGCCCCTGCATCCCATACCCTCCACATGCTCCCCTCTGCCCTGCCCCCATACAAGCAGTCTATATGCCTCCCCCAACATAGTTCACAGGAGCCAGGACAGTCCCCTTTATCTGTTTCGGGTCTCACCTGATCTGTGCCCATCCCTGTACCTGCCTGGCCCAAAGTCCCCAGTCTCAACCCTCACTACACAAAGATAACCCATGGGCCAGCAGCATCATACCACCCAGGAGCTTGTTAGAAACACAGAGTCTCAGGCCCCACCCCAGACCTGCTAAATTGGAACCTGAATTTTAACAAGCTGTCCACATGTATGCTAGAGTTTGGGAAATAATTTTATGGACCACTGCTCTAATCAACTCCTTGCACCTATGGCCTATAAGCTTCCATGGCTCCCCAGGGCCTAGTGAATCAAGTCTAGACTCAGTGGCTTGACAATCAATGCTCTGACTGACTTGTCCAGGGCTCCCCCTCCACCTCAGGAATGCCATCCCCTCCTGTGTCGGTCAAAGCTACCCAAGACTTCAGGGCGCTCTAAAAGCACCGCCTCCTCCAAGAAGCTGGTCTGAACTGCACCTCATTACATCACATCTGGCATAGCTCATTCTTATTTCCTGGTGAGTGGGGACCCTGTCCTGTGTTCCCAGTGGCCCCAAGCACCAGGGTGGGGCATAGAAGATGCCAGGTGCCAACCACAGGTAACAAGGCCCAGTGTCCAGTTGTTGGAAAGTCCACCCTCAGCTCTAGCCTGCTGGACTCAGGCTCTGCCACAGCCTTCACCTCAACTCAGCAGACAAGGACTCAAGCAGTGTGGACAAGCCTCCTGCATACTCCAGAGAAGGAGCACTCCTCAGTAACATGGGCCTAGTGAGCTTCCAGCAGCAATGTGCTTGCTCTGGGCCTCAGTTTCCCAAAATGCAGAAGAGAATGCCACTGAGTCTGCCTCCCTGTTTTCCTGGGGGGCTGGGAGGATCTGAGATAGATGAGCAGATCCCCTAAACCCTGGGGTCAGAACTTGCAGCAAAGAGACTCCAGCCCTGTGTGGTCAGCAAACCCTTTCTCAGCCTATTAGCCAGGCCCCTGGGAGGCCAAGTCACCTGCCCAGAGGTGTCCTCATGACCAAACAGGAAAGCCTCAAAGGACAAGGCTGTCTGTAGGAACTGGCTGGCCCAGTTCCTAGAGACGGGCATCCCATGGGGAGTCCTCACTCTTTACCCTGGGTCTGCAAGAAGGTACTCAAGCATGTAACCTCAAGGAGTTCCTGGCTTCTACAACCTCTGGGGAGCAAAAAAAAAAAAAAAAGTCTCTCTAATCTCATTTTACAGACAGACAAAAAGGAGTAAGGACAGGGCCAATACTGAAGTGGATTAAGCTCTTTTCAGTTCCCATTTCTCTGTTCCCCCAGCTCTGCTCCCACCTTCAGTCCAGCCCTACTCAGACCCCCATCCAGGTTTCCCAAGGCCAAGTCTGAAGCTCCACCTCACAACATCCTAGATGGAATACAAAACAGGCCAGTTTATCTGCAGAGTTCCTACCTCACCTCTCTGGGCTCTCCAGAGGCAGATGAAGAGGGCAATGTGGCAATGCTGAACCCAGAGAAGTGACACTCCAATGGTGGCATCTCAGGCAGGGAGCTGTTTTTGTACGAGAAGTAGTTGTCCTCCCTAGCTCCCGGAAATCACAGTGTGCGTGACACCCAACTACCTGGCCTGGGCCCAAAGCCCCTCCTGGAAGAAACAGAGAGACTCAGCTGCCCACTCTGAGTGAGGACCCCTTCTACCTTACAGGGTGTGACTTCTTTCCTACTTCCCCAGCCCCAAGGCCAGGCACCTCTGCGGGTCACGAAAAAACATTTGTTAAGAAGACTTCAGCTGGCGCATATCTGAGAGGCATGAAAGAAGTGACAGGGTAGAGTGTCTTAGAGCATTTATTCTGGAGCCAGGCTGCCTAAGTTCAAATCCTTGCTCTGTCACTACCGAGCTGTATGACTGTGCCTCAGTCTTCCAGTCTGTAAAATGGGAATAAGACCTACCTTACAGAGCTGTTAAGAGGATTCAAGGAGGACTTCCCTGGTGGTGCAGTGGTTAAGAATCCGCCTGCCAATTCAGGGGACACGGGTTCAAGCCCTGGTCCAGGAAGATCCCACATGCTGCGGAGCAACTAAGCCTGTATGCCATAACTACTGAGCCTGTGCTCTAGAGCCCACGAGCCACAACTACTGAGCCCACGTGCCACAACTAATGAAGCCCATGCACCTAGAGCCCGTGCTCCGCAACAAGAGAAGCCACTACAATGAAGAGTAGCCCCCGCTCGCTGCAACTAGAAAAAGCCCATGTGCAGCAACAAAGACCCAATGCAGCCAAAAATAAAAAGATAAATAAATAAATAAATTTATTAAAAAGAAAAGAGGATCAAAGGAGCTAATATTTGCAAAGTCTTTAGAACACTGCCTGGCACGCAGTGAGTATACCAGGGCCCTGGCCTAGCCTCTTGGCCTCTGCCTGATTTCTCCCACCCAGGATAACCTCATTTCTTCCATCTATCCTAGCTCAAAGCCTTTCCTAGGCATGCCAGCCCAGCCCTGATCTGAACCCCTATCCCCTAGTTCCAGCGCTCACCTCCCAATGTTACCTTGGTCCATCACCAGTCCCCCTGTCCAGGGCCAAGCTTCCCTCTACCAGATCTGAGGTCCCTCAGTTCTTAGCCCTCCATTCTGAGAGCACTAGCCAAACAGCTCAATTCTCAGTTGGCTCCTCTGTGCAAAAAGGGGAGCTGTGGGTGGAAAGACAAGGGTCTATAGAGACCCCCAACTCCAGCTTCTTCCTCCCCTTCAACTCCCTGCCCTGAGGGCTAGGCACCCAGCAGCCACCCAAGAGGCTGGGTAAAGTAAAGCCCTGGCTGCCCAGGCCATCCCTATCTCACGAGTTAGAAATCACACACAAGCACACAGGCACACACCCCTCTGTTGACCCAGGCTGGATTTCCACCAAAGAGAGCAAAGGAAATCATTTCTCCCCAACCCACAGCAACCCACATCAACTCCACACCCCCCAGACCCACCCAATCTCCCACTAGGCATACAGGCCTGCCTTTGAGCCTTCCCTTTTTCCCACTGACCCCCTCAGATTCTTGCAGTGATTTGCACAACTGCTTTCATGGAAAGAAAATAAAAATCCTTAGGATCACCTGAGGTTTACAAGGGGCTCCTGCACTGCCCTGACCTTTCCACCTGGCTCAATATTTCCTGAGTATCAGCTACATGCCAGGTACTGTGCTAAATGCTCTAGATTCAGCAGTGGGCCATTCAGTCAAGGTTCCAGCCCTTAGAAAGCCAGAAAAAGTAAACAGACAACTGCAACAAATGGTTATGAACTGTGATAAGCACAATGAAGAAAGTAAACCAGGTGCTACGATGAATTACAGGGAATAATGGGCTTCTACCAAGACTGGGAAGGCATATTTAAGCTGAGACCTGAAAAATAAGAAGGAGCATAGCCAGCCCAGTAGAAAACCTTGGAAGAACATTCCAGGCAGAGAAAACAACACAGGCAAAGGACACAGGGCAGGAAAAAGCTTAGGTGTTCAAGGGGCAGAAGTGATTCAGGTGTGACTGTCAGGAAGATGAAAAGGGGACAGTGTTAGGATAAGGCTGGGGGAGGTCAGCAGTGACCAGACCTTGGAAGATCTGAAAGGCCAGGGAAAAGATTTGAAATTTCATTCCAAGTGCAACAGGGAGCTATTGAGGGTCTTAGAGCAATGAGACTAAATATTTTTCTAAATTGTTCTTGCTGCTCTGTTAAAATGGATTTGAGGAGGCAATTGCAGACTTAGGGAAAGCAGGCAAAAGCTACTACAATATTCGGGCAAGATATAAAAGATGGCTTGGCCTGGGGCAGTAGCCTAGGGCAGCAGCAGTGGAGTCAGAGCATGAAGAATAGGCCTGAGATAGATTTGGCAAAAAGAACCAAAAGCACTTGCTGTAGCACTAGATGTGGAGAGGGAGGAAAAGGGAGGAGATGATGCCACCCGGTTTCCTTTCTTTAATGGTGGGTGGGTTACAGGCCCTTTACTGAGATGGGAAGGCCTGCGGAGAGTCATGCTTGGGGAGCACAGTCAAGGTTCTGTTTCACCCATATTAACTTTTTCATACCTGTGACACCTTAAGTCATCAGATGGGTGGCTGGATAGAGAGGTTGGGACTGGAGATAAAATTTGCTACTTAAAATCATGAGAATGAAAATGATATACACTTAAGACCTGTGTTTGTAAATAAATGTTTGATTTTAAGAATTATAAGAAAAAATGAGAGCTTGAGGTGTATGTAAATAGAAGGGACTCAGGGGAGAGGAGGGGGCTGAGAACAGAGCCCAGGGATCCTCCAACATTCAGAGTGAGTGAAGGAGTTGTCCTTCAAGACAAGTAAGGAAGGGCTTTGGTGGGGGGAAAGGGGGGTTGGTAAGGAAGAAAACCAGGAGAAGCCAAGAAAGGATATGGGAGAGAATGATCAAGACCAAGGGAGGTCAAGGAAGACCTACTTGTGGGGGAGTGTAAATCAAGGGAGACCTTTACTTGGGTAGTTTCAGTGAATCGGTGGGACCAAAGCCAGGTCAAGTGAGCTGAAGAACCCAGGGACCACAGGTACAGACAGCTCTCTGGAGAAATTTTGCTGTGAAGGGAAGTGCAGAAGTGTGTCTTTAGCTAGGGGAGAATGAGGGATGAAGGCAAAAAAGGGGGCCATAAAATGGAGCGGTGGCAAAGCATGTTCTTACACTGTTGTGAATGGTGAATGATCCAGGGGGAAAGTAGCCACTTTTAATACTGGAGAGAGGGGAAGTAACTTGAAGAATGGGGGACAGGGAGCAGACCATCTTGGAACCCTACTTAGGCATTAGCCTGTGGCAGGAGCCCAGCTAACAAGAGGAAAGGGGAGGGGGGCAAAGAAGCAAAACGCAGACGTGGGGCCTTCGCTACACACACTTTCAGATGCACACCTACCCATTCCAGTGACCCCCCTAGACACTTGCCGTTTTGCTGCCTGCTCCAAACACGGACAATTTACCCACCCCCTCCGCGGATTGGCTCGGGATGTGCCACCACAGGCAGACTGTTCAACCAACCTGTGGGCACATTTCACCACAGGTGCCAGCCACGGCGCTTCTCTTATCAGGCCATACCCCCCTTCCTGGTGCAAGCTCCGAGGGGGTCCCCAGGCCCCTCACCGGCTCTACCGGAGCCCCAGCCCCCACCCCTGGGCAGTGGCTTCTCTGAGTCCCTCTCCCAAATTAAGCATTCGACACTCCCTACCCCATTCCGAGCCTGGCTCTCGCCTAGCCCAGCGCAGCCCGTTAGCCCCTAGTTGGCTCTTCGGAGAAAGCTGCTCCCCACATTGTCCAGGGGATACCCCGAGGAGACCACCTGGACGCCCTCTGGAAGGGCGGCCCAGCCCCTGCCCGTGTCCCAGCCGTCGCCCCGGCGCCTCCTCTTCCCTCCCCAGTGCCCATGCTCTGGGCGGCCCAAGCCGTCGCGGGGCGTCCGCGCCCGGCTTTGTCTGCGCCCACGGAGCGCGCCCGCCGGGCGCCGCCGGTGCTCCCCAGCTGCACGCAGCCCTAGGGTCCTGCCTGCCTTCCACCCTCCCACAGCCCCCCGCCGCGGGACCACCGCCACCCTGCCTGACCGCCGCCTCCCACGACGCGAGCGAAGGGGCGCGGCGCCCACCGCCCTCGCCGGCCTCCGGGAATGCCGGGCACCCTGGCCCTCCCGCCAGAGCGCCGCTCCGGCTGCCGGAGCCCCGGGCCGGCCGAGCCCTCGGGGCCGCGGCGGGCCCCTCACCCTCCCGCGGCGGACGCAGCCCCAGCCTGCGCTCGAGCGGGGCCGGCGACCGGCGATCGGGGAGCCGGGAGCAGGCGCGCGTGGTACCTTTCCCTGCTGAGCCGGGGAAGTGAGTTTGCGACGAGCGGCTCTCCACCTCGGCCTCCTCCGCCTCCCCTTCTCTTCAACCGCCTGGCTTCCTTCTCCAGCCGCCGCCGGGACCGTAGGGGCCCGAGCCAGCCGCTGCGGCCTGTGTGGGGCCCCGCTCCGCCTAGCGTCCCCGGCCCACCCCTCCCAATCTGTTCAGGCCCGGCCCCCTCACCGCCTCGGGGCGGGGACGCGCCGAGCTCCTCCCCCGACCCGCCCGCCGTGGGTGGGGAAGCTGGAGGCTGCGTTGGCAGAGAACCTCAGGGACCCTCCTTGCGGAGGGACCCGGGCCCAGCGCTCCCCACCTGGGTTCCACGGCCCCCTCCTCAAGCTGGGCGCCGAACGTCCCCACCTGTCCCCAAAAGAAAAGCAGGCAGCCCAGCCTTGCGCGCCCTGTGCTTGGGCGTAACGTGGAGCCGAAGCTGCCTGCCAGGTGACGAGCAGGGCAAGGATGCAGGCCTCAGTTTACCCGCAGAGCTCGAAACCCTCCTGTTGAAAGGAATGGGCGCCTCTCTCTCCTCCCGGAGCTGCCTTCACTCCGGCAGACCCTCCACTGGATCTCAGTTGTGGTCAGAGGGCTCGTCCCCAAGGGGCCACCTCCAACCTCATTTTCTCTGCAACACTACTGCCGCACCCAGCCACCACCACCCCCTCCCATACCTCCTCGCATTAATCTCGAACCTTCAACTGCAAGGGGAAAGGGGGCATTCAAATCGCTGGAGCCTGTCCCTTCACAGCCACGACCTTGAGTGGAGGTGGACTCTGTAAGAAATATCTTTCACTGGTACCTACTGCCTCGTCCTGAACTTAATAAAACCCGAAGCAACTGTAAGTATGAGGGTCATTTTTTTCCTTAAAAAAAAATCAAAGATTTGGAGGTTGTTTATTCTTTTTCTATTTGAGATTCTGCTCCCCAGTAGTCTTTCATTGTTCTACTTTAAGAGGGGGTAGGGGGCAGTGGTCTCTGACAATTTCATTCTGTTTAACCTGTGAGCATCTCCAGGGCCTCCTGGGGCTGATAGAGATCCAGTCCAACGGGGGCAAGCCTTCTGTGGAAGCTGGGTCCCTGCCTGAACTGTCTTTCAGGCTGAGGAGGGTGCCCCACCTAACCTGGACCCCACAGGGAACCCACCAGGCCCCAGTGCAGAGCATAGGTCCACATGGGTCCAGAGGCCAGGAAGACAGAGGTGTTCCTGCAGAAATGGAGTTTGATGCTCCCCTGAAAGAAGGACACTCTTGAGTACAGACTGCAGGCCAGGGACAAGGTGAATTTCAGGTGAGGTTTCTTCTTAGCGCAAAGTCCTTGTCATTGCCCAAGCTATTCCCTCGACCTAGAAGCCTTTCTCCCTGCTCCTAACAAACCCCTGTGTCCCCTTGGAGTTAAATGTCAGGTTAAATGTCACACCCTCCTTTGTGAATCCTTCCCTGTCACCAAGGAGAGCAGAATGTTTATAAGTGGACTCTCAGGATTAGCTTTCTTGGGTTTGGATTCTGCCTCCATGTGGCCCTGAGGAAGTTAATCTGTGTTTCAGTTTTCTCATCTGTAAAATGGTCTCTACTCCAAAGACTCTACTCCAAAGTTAATCTGTGTTTCAGTTTTCTCATCTGTAAAATGGTCTCTACTCCAAAGACTTGTATTAAACAAGATTAAGATGGACTTGACAGGGCTTCCCTGGTGGTGCAGTGGTTAAAAATCTGCCTGCCCATGCAGGGGACACGGGTTCGAGCCCTGGTCCTGGAAGATCCCACATGCCACGGAGCAACTAAGCCCATGTGCCACAACTACTGAGCCTGCACTCTAGAGCCCATGAGCCGCAACTACTGAAGCTCACACGCCTAGACCCTGTGCTCCACAACAAAAGAAGCCACAGTAATGAGAAGCCCACGCACCGCAATGAAGAGTAGCCCCTGCTCACCACAGCCAGAGAAAAGCCCGTGCGCAGTAACAAAAGACCCAACACAGCCAAAAATAAAATAAATAAAATAAATTCATTTTTAAAAAATCTTACACTCTTTAAAAAAAAGAAAAAGGTGGACTTGACAAATTACAAATGATGGGAAACTATTTAAATTGACTTGTTGTAAGCAAATAGGAAATGTACAGGCTCACATAACAGAAGACTTCAATGGTATGACTGATCCAGTACCAAGAAGCTCAAAAAATATCGACTTGGTCTTCCTCTTCTCATCTCTCATCTCTGTTCTTTGCAGCAGCAGGATGGCTGCCAGCAGCTCTAGGCTCCATCCTCACAGCCCAAGTCCTCATTTCTTTCAGCTGTCCCAGCAGAAAGCAAAGGTTACACCAAGTTGGCTCTGACTGGGTCACATGTCATTGTTGGGGCCTGAATCACAAGCCCAACCCTGGGGTCGATGCCATCTAAACCACAGGGATGGAGAGTGAAGAAGGGTGAAGTCAGGGTTTACCATTAGAAGATGAATGGACCCCAAACTGTGTGCCAAGCACACAGTAGGTTCACAAAAATGTATTAGCCATTATTGAAGACCTTCATTATGTTTCAGTGGTGCCCACTACCTTCTGAACATTCTTCTATGTTTGGGAAGCTTTCCTGCACCACCTACTTTCAAAGCCAGAAACATTCTTTCCCAATCTCCTGGCATCATCCAACTCCTGCCAACCAGATGCACTATTGCAAATTTTCATATGGAAGTGAGCAATGTCTGGAGACAGGCATCACCCAGAATCCATTCAGGAGGAGAGTAGTACTGGTGGCACCTGGCTTTAGGAACAACAGTGGCAGAGGTGCTGGAGTACCTGCCAAAAAAATGAAGGCGCACATTTCAGTTGTCTATTGCTGTGTAACAAACTACCCCCAAAACTTAGTGGCTTAAAAGAACAATGATTTCTTCCTTACAATTCTTTTGGTGTACTGGGCCCAGCTAGATTGTTCTTCTGCTGCATTCAGTGTTGACTAGGGACATCAACTGGAAGCTTGTCTGGAGCTGAAACAATCCAAATGGCTTCTCTTTCCATGTGAGCTCTCCAACAAAATATACTAACAACATGGCCGCCTGGCTTCCCAGAGGGTGAAAATGGAAGCTGCCAGGCATCTTAAGACCTAGGCCTAGAACTGCCAATTCATTACTTCTGTCACATTCTGTTAGCTAAAGAAAGTCACAAAGCCAGCTCAGATTCAAGGGGAGGATAAACTGACTCTACCTGTTGATGGGAGGAAGTGGGGTGCTATATTAGTTTACTAGGGCTGCTGCAACAAAGTCCCACAAACTGGGTGTCTTAATCAATGTATTGTCTCATACTTGTGGAGGTTGGAAGTCTGAGACCAAGGTGTCGGGGGGGGGGGGTTGATTCCTTTTATGAGAGAAAGAGAATCTGTTCCATTCCTCTCTCCTAGCTTCTGATGGTTTGGTGTTCCTGGGCTTGTAGATGCAACACCCCAGTCTCTGCCTTCATTCCTTTATCTTCATGTGAGTTCTCCCAGTGTGCCTATGCGTACCTCTGTGCCCAAATTCCCCCTTATAAAGACACCAATGGACTAGCACCCACCCTGATGACTTCATTTTAACTTGATACCTCTGTAAAGACACTATCTCCAAATAAGGTCGCATTCTGAGGTCCTGTGGATTAGGACTCCAATATATCTCCAACATATCCAAGATGTCTATTGGGAGGGACATAATTCAACCCATAACAAATGTGCATACAGGAATAGAAGGAATCCTTAGGAACCATCTTTGCAGATAATCTACCACAAAGCAGAAGCCCCAAGAAATACCTCTCTCTTATCTTCAAGAACAGATTCCTTGGGTAGGCAGTTTTAACTAGGGCCTGGAACTTTAAATGCTCCTTACACATCAAGCCACCAGCATCAGCCTTGGGTATAACCTGTTTTCCTGTCCCCCCAAGGGAGACTTTGGAGCCTGATTGGTGCAAAGTGGCCTGGAGTTAAGACAGCTCCTCATTGTTTTCTCCAGAATGACAAGAGGAAAAAGGTCAGGCTCAGGCACCTGACCAGCTGTGAGGCCTATAGCAAGTTTGCCAGATTCCCTTTTCTCATCCTTTAAATGGGGGTAGTGATAAAAGCCTGTCTCTCAGGGTTGTGGTGAAAATTTAAAAGAATAAATGATGTGAAAACTGATGTCTAAACTATCAGGCCCCCTCTAGATATCAGTAATTATTAACATCAGTCTCTGCCACGTCAGTACAGCTGACTTACACTGCATTTTGAGTTGAAACATTAGTAAAGCGTTAATCGTAGACTTCACGTGTGTGCAGAACTTCACAGTTTACAAAGTACTTCCACACCCACCATCATAGGGAGTTGGGTCTCCCTGTGTTATGAGAACAGAGCCCTTGAAGAAGGGCTTTAAGAAGTGTATTAGTAACAATAATGCTGCCTGCTATAGCAAGGAGACCCAAAAATACAGTGGTTCAAACATAATAGAAATGTATATCTTACCCACATGATAAAGAAGTGTTCCCATTTCATAATGGCCTTCCTCCACATAGTGATTCAGGGATCTAGGCTCATTTCAACTTATGCCTTCAGCAACCATTAGAGCCTTATAGTCATCTGCACAATGCCAGCAGCAGAGGAAAGCCTTAGCTTGAAAAATGACATTACTTCAACTCACATACCATTAGCCAAAACAAGTCACATAGTCATACCTAAATACAAGGAAGGCTGGGAAATGTGTTCTAGCTGGGAGCCCAGGAAGGGTAGGAAAGTGATTTTTGGTGGACAGCCAGCAGCCTTTTCCGTGGGGGAGTTTATAAAGTTCTAGAAGGGATGGGTCACATATTCCCAAGGCAGTATAGTTTCTGGTTGGAGGATGCAGTGAGTTGACGTATGGGCCATAATTCTTCATTTCCCTGTGTAGTATTGTGCTCCCATATTATTGCCATGGACTCAGGGAAGTGGAGTATATTTTCCCACCCACTGATATTGGGCTTGACCGTATGACTTTCTCTGGTCAATGAAATGGGGTAGAAGTGGTAGTGTGTCAGTTGTGAGCCTCAGTCTTAAGAGTTCCTGCATGTTTCTACTTCCTTCTTATGCTTTCACCATCTCCATTAGAAATGCTCCCCTGGATAACTACTGCCCTTCAGTCTGGGGCCAAAGAATGAAGACACAAGAAGCAGACCAGAGCTCAACCCAGCACTTAGAGCCAAACTCCCTGAGGCCATTTATCTTGAAGCGCCTGTCTGATGCAAGCCTAGATAAGCCAGCACCCAGCCAACTTATAGATACATGAGATCAACAGTCATCTCAGTCAACCCACATACACATGAGAAATAAATACTAGTTGTTTTATGCCACCGAGGTTTCATGGTTGTTGCACAGCACTGTTGTGGCAATAGCTGCTGATATAGAAGGACAAATAAAGAGTATCATCGTTCCCCATTCCCAGCCTTTTACAAGTTATGTCAATTCCACCTGATTGAAGAAAGAGTTAGAAAACAGGAGAGTACTTGGCTCAAAACCAGGCATGCAGTATATGAATATTGCATCTGAAGTCAAGGCCAAACTGTATACTTTATCTTGTCCTCGCCACACATCCTGACTGGTGTCCTTAGGTTTCTCCTCCAGGACAGGATTCCCTGATCTTCAGCCAACATCCTTGGTCACTGTACATTTATTCTGATGGAATAATGATGCACTAATGAAAATACACTAACAGACACAGCCAAAGGGTACAAGCTCCATTGCTGTAAGTCTTCAGCTTTGCACACCCAGCAGCAGGAGATACTGAGCAGACTCTAATGGAGGGACCAGCACCTGTGGCCTTCAGATTCCCATTAAAGGAGGCCAGCTGCAGCTAAGACCACCCCATCAAGATAAGCCTCCTGAAAGCAATCTTGAGAAATAAAAACAGAGCTGGAGGAATCAGTCTTCCTGACTTCAGACTATACAAAGCTACAGGAATCAATACAGACTTTACAAAGCTACAGGAATCAAGACAGTATGGTACTGGCACAAAAACAGAAATATAGATCAATGGAACAGGATAGAAAGCCCAGAGATAAACTCACGCACATATGGTCACTTTATTTTTTATAAAGGAGGCAAGAATATACAATGGAGAAAAGACAGCCTCTTCAATAAGTTGTGCTGGGAAAACTGGACAGCTACATGTAAAAGAATGAAATTAGAACACTCCGTAACACCATACACAAAAATAAACTCAAAATGGATTAAGGAGCTTCCCTGGTGGCGCAGTGGTTGAGAGTCCGCCTGCGGATGCAGGGGACACGGGTTCATGCCCTGGTCCAGGAAGATCCCACATACCGCAGAGCGGCTAGGCCCGTGAGCCATGGCCGCTGAGCCTGCGTGTCTGGAGCCTGTGCTCCACAACGGAAGAGGCCACAACAGTGAGAGGCCCGTGTACCGCAAAAAAAAAAAAAAAGGATTAAAGACCTAAATGTAAGGCCAGACACTAGAAAACTCTTAGAGGAAAACATAGGCAGAACACTCTATGACATAAATCATAGCAAGATCCTTTTTGACCCACCTCCTAGAGAAATGAAAATAAAAACAAAAATAAACAAATGGGACCTAATGAAACTTAAAAGCTTTTGCACAGCAAAGGAAAACATAAACGAGACGAAAAGACAACTCTCAAAATGGGAGAAAATATTTGTAAATGAAGCAACTGACAAAGGATTAATCTCCAAAATTTCCAAGCAGCTCATGCAGTTCAATATCAAAAAAACAAACAGCCCAATACAAAAATGGGCAGAAGAACTAAACAGATATTTCTACAAAGAAGATATACAGATTGCCAACAAACACATGAAAGGATACTCAACATCACTAATCATTAGAGAAACACAAATCAAACTGCAATGAGGTATCACCTCACACTGGTCAGAATGACCGTCATCAAAAAATCTACTAACAATAAATGCTGGAGAGGGTGTGGAGAAAAGGCAACACTCTTGCACTGTTGGTGGGAATGTAAATTGATACAGCCACTATGGAGAACAGTATGGAGGTTCCTTAAAAATCTAAAAATAGAACTACCATATGATCCAGCAATCCCACTACTGGGCATATACCCTGAGAAAACCATAATTCAAAAAGAATCATGTACCACAATGTTCATTGCAGCACTATTTACAATAGCCAGGACATGGAAGCAACCTAAGTGTCCATCGACAGATGAATGGATAAAGAAGATGTGGCACATATATACAATGGAATATTACTCAGCCATAAAAATAAACGAAATTGAGCTATTTGTAATGAGGTGGATGGACCTAGAGTACACTCTGTAGTGAAGGATGGACCTTCACTACAGAGTGAAGTAAGTCAGAAAGAGAAAAACAAATACCGTATGCTAACACATATATATGGAATCTAAAAAAAAAAAAAAATGGTTCTGAAGGTCCTAGAGGCAGGACAGGAATAAAGACGCAGACATAGAGAATGGACTTGAGGACACGGGGAGGGGGAAGGGTAAGCTGGGACGAAGTGAGAGAGTGGCATGGACACATATACACTACCAAATGTAAAATAGATAGCTAGTGGGAAGCAGCCGCATAGCACAGGGAGATCAGCTCGGTGCTTTGTGACCACCTAGAGGGGTGGGATAGGAAGGGTGGGAGGGAGACACAAGAGGGAGGAGATATGGGGATAAATGTATATGTATAGCTGATTCACTTTGTTATAAAGCACAGACTAATACACCATTGTAAAGCAATTATACTCCAATAAAGATTTTAAAATTAAAAAAAAAAAGATGAGCCTCCTGACAGATCCACTAAAGCAGGGTCTTTCAGACTGCATACAAAGCACTGGGGGACTCTGTTAAAGGCATGTTCTGATTCAGCAGGTCTGGGGTGGGGTCTGAGATTCTGCATTTCTAACCAGCTCCCAGGTGAAGTTGATGCCTCTGATCCTCAGGCCAGACTTTAAGTAGCAAAGCTCCAAAGCAAAGGTATCAACCTTAGCTGAATAATGGAATAACCTAGGAAGCTTTAAAAAGCACTGACACCTGGGTCCCACCCCTAAAGGTTCTGATGCAGGGGTTCTGGGGTACCACTTGGGCATCCTGATTATTCCAATGTGTAGCCACTGCTCTGAAAACACCCTCTGCTTTTTTCAGGGGATTTGTGCCCTCTTGCCTCCTCCCTGCTTTTCTGGAGGCTCTGGCTCTGCTTGCCTGCCTGCGCTTTACTTTACCAAGTAAGGGAATTTAATTTTTTTTAACTAAAATGATTACCATTTTGTGAAAGAAGAGACAATTAAACACCAATCAAAAAGGTAAAATAAGAAGACAAAAATGAAGTCCTTTAAACTGAACAAACATGACCTTGTGAAAGTCCCACCCTCCTGCTCTTCCTTTCCTAGTTCACTGGTACCTGGTGCAGAGAATCCCAGGGCCCCATGTGCAGCCCAGGGCCTCCTTCTGTCCACCTAGAAAGTTGGCCATTGAGATGGGAAGGCCTTAACAACTCCAAAACCAGGTGTAAATAAGTGAAATATGTTTGCTTTCTAACCCAATAGTTTAATACCTGTTTTATATCAAAACAAGAATAGAAACATGGAGATGAACTTAAATTTTATGTAGTTTTTTAGATGAAATGCCAGACTTCAAAGTAATTCAGGGTCTGCTACTGATGGCCTCGGGTTGGAGGTGGGGGCCGACTTTTGGAGGGTTTGGAAGGGTTGCCAGATTTAGTAAATAAAAATTTAGGACACCCAGTTCAATCTGAATTTCAGACAATGAGTCATTTCTTAGTGGAAGCATGGGCCCCAGTCACACAGTAATGAGTGATGGAGTTGTGCCCCTGAACCCATGTCTGTCTGGTTCTTCACCGTCATAGTTGGATGCAATCAGGCCAGGACGTAGACCCTGGCGAGCTCCAGAAGACCTCAGGAATTCTGCAAAGCATCGAAGGGCATCTACCTAGACTCTAAGCTTATGTGGGTTTTATTTGTTCCTTGGATTTTTTGTTTGTTTGTTTGACCATCTTTGTCTACTTGGGCTCTTGTGCTCAGAGCTTAGCGGTCGGGGCGTAGGCAATCACCTTGAAAGCAGAGCACCATCTTCTAGGCCTCGATTCCTCCATGCCTCCACCACCATCTGTCCCCCACACATCTAGCCTTACTCCCCCCCTTTCCCCACTCATACCACCAACCCCTAGAAACCTTGTCAATCTCCAGCCTAACCCTGTATAGTAGCCACTGCACAGGATTTGGAGAAACCAAGAAAAACAAAGATGTGTGTCTCAATCACATGAACTAGTCAAGAGAGGCAGAGCAGAGAAGGGGCGTGGTTAAGGGTGAACCATTCTCCAAGCTCTTTGCCGTCTCTGGTCCTAATGCCCTCATATAGAAGTGGGAGCTCTGAGCAAGATGCCTTCTAACATTTAACATTATCCCCTCTGGGTGCTGCCCTTCTGGCTTCTGAGACCTCCCCGACCCTCCAAAGAGCTGTGCATTGTGCACTCAGCTTCAGTCAGGAGATATTTTCTGAGCCCTGAGTCTGTGCCAAGCTCAGTCCAGGTGACTGTCTCACAACATCCCAGACATCAGAGTGGGACAGCCCAGGACCTCATAGCTCTGGTGGGGCAGACTGACCTGGTCATGGCTGAGTGTGTGTGCCTGTGTGTGTCAGCATCCTGGCCCCCACCCCACCCTGGGAAGCTGTGGCAGACAGCGTTGTTGACTACAACGCACTGTGTCAGTGACAAGTAAACAGGATGGGTTGATTGCTGCTTCCATAAGCAGATGCCAGTCACCATCTAAAGAGGAAAGGAAACACTCAACTCATGGGGAGGGGAACCTTCACTACTCACTGTGTTGTAGGATAGAGGGGAGGAATGGATACAGAAAAACAAAGATGGACAGAGAAGCAGTGGAGGAGACAGGGAGAAGAAAACCAGAGCCAGCATCATAGGCAGTACCAAAACCAAAGTCTTGGGCTGCTGTGTTTCCACCAGCTGCTCTGTGCCCCCAGAGGTGCCCCTACTTGCCAAGCTCCCTTGCCTCAGGCCTGCCTCCCCACATCTGACCTCCTGCCCCTCCTCCCATGCAGGCCTCCCCACCCTCCTGCAGGCCCTGATCAGGCTATAGCTTGTCCTAGAAATCCTCGAGGACAAACCACCTCCAGGGCTCCCTCCCTTTTGCACAGAAAAGTTCCAAAGTGTGTCTGTCTCCAGCCAGATATATTCCTGGAGGACACATCTCTCTCCTTTTGGGCCACTTCTGAGTCTATTAATATTGTAGGATACTCAATTTCTCCCATTTTCAAATAGGGACACTGAGCCCTTTTTTGGTCCACCAGGGCCACCAGAAAATGAACAAATTTAGCCTCCTGCATTTTAGCTCTTCATCTCCTATCCTCTTTCCTGGTCCACTTATCCCTGATCTTTCTTGGCCTGCCTTTCCGGGTCTCTGTGTCTTAATAGGAGCACCCAGGGCTGGTAACTCAGGTAGGTGGAGGCTGGGGCTACCAACTTCCTGGGAGGAGCACTTACTCCTTAAACAGACCATCCTCTGAGTCACTGGGAGGACTGGGAGATCCTGGAGGTTGGCAGAGACTGATTCATCCTTGTCTTTACTTAGTGGAGAAGGAAAAGGCCTCACACATAGGAGAATGGCCAGTTCATCATTGTTTCCCCACAGACTTGAAAGCTGGAATTGAGCCATGTGGAAAAGTGGAGCAGGTCCCTGTGACAACCCTGGAAGACATGACCTGGGGAGAGAAAGGAGAGTCCAGGGTCCTTTCAAAACACTGTGGCAGGAGCAAAGATCAAGATATACAAAACATTCAAATTCAGACTCAGAAAAATAAAAAGTACATTTGAAGGATGTGTTTGCCTTGTGAAATAATCTTTCATCAGAAAGATCAGAGCTCCTTTAAACAGCATTCTGTTCTTGGCAGTTCCCAGGATTTGTTTATAGATCTGTCACTAGTTAAGAGAGAAGACACTCCAGAGCTCACAGCACTAGGAACTTCTGCCGCAGAGAACGGTAGCCGTTCTCACCTACAAGATGCAGATCATCCCCAGTGCCCTCAAGTTCCTTCACTCTAGTTCAGAGCTTCTCAAACTTTCAGAGTTCTAATGTGCATTTTTATCATCTCTACATTTTCTTTTGTGAAGTGTCTGTTCAAATCCTTTGCCCATTTTTTATTGGGTTGTTTGTTTTACCATTGAATTGAGAGCTCCTTTTAGATTTCTTTTTTTTTTTTTTTTTTTTGCGATACGTGGGCTTCTCACTGCTGTGGCCTCTTCCGTTGCAGAGCACAGGCTCCGGACACGCAGGCTCAGCAGCCATGGCCCACGGGCCCAGCCGCTCCACAGCATTTGGGATCTTCCCGGACCGGGGCACGAACCCATGTCCCCTGCATCGGCAGGCGGACTCTCAACCACTGTGCCACCAGGGAAGCCCCTAGATTTCATTTTTTAAACTGTAAAAAAGCCTTGAAATGATTCCATAATGTGTTTCCTTTAAGCCATATTTTTCTCTCTCTGGTTTCCATCACAAATTTCAAAATAAAGGTAGTCATAATCTTTCTGATGACAGCAAATACTCTGGCCTTGAAATGACTTTCTCTCAACCCCCTAAACGCATTTGGTAGCAATGGTTTTATTTTCCATTTCAGAAGCTCCTAAGAATTGGGCAAGTGGGGAAGCCATAACAAGAGAGTGCGTATGATATTGGGAAGTGAATACAATGGAAAAACACATGAGCACATTTACTCTTTTTCTCTTCATCTATTTTTTGCATCTCAACCCTTTCATCTGAGTTCATTTTCCTTCTACCTAAAGTACTGACTGAACAATCTTTAGTAAAGTTCAGCTGGGGATAAACTCATAATTTAGATGTTCTGTTTTATGGAAATGACTTTGTTTCATCTTTCTTGAAAGATGTTTTAGCTGGGTATAGATTTCTATGGGTTTTTTTTCCCCAACACATTGAAAATATCATTCCACTTTCTTCTCACTTCTATTGCCAGCTAACTAAAAGTAATCTTTGTCTTTTTTTTTCTCTCTGGCTGCTCTTAAGATTTTTCTCTGTGTCTTTGGTTCTCTGTAGCATCACTATGATGTATCTAAGTGAAGATTTCTTTTTATGTAGACTGTTTGGAACTAAGCTTCTTAAATCTGTGGATAGGTATCTTTCAGTAGTTTCAGAAATTTGTCAGCTATTGTCTCTTCAAATATTGCCTCTGTTCCCATCTTCTATCTTGGTCTTCAACTTCAGGAACTCTGATTAAATATATATTAGAACTTCTCACTGTATTCTCTCAGTCTCAGGCCCTCTCATCTATATTTTCATTGTTTTCATCTCTTAAGCTTATTATATCACTGTTCAAATAAATGCCCACAAAATGCATCAAGACTAAAGTACTAAGTGGATTGGTTGCCCACGGCTCCTCTATATCTATTCTAGATGGCTTTTAGCTCGTCCTCCATTGGCCCAGCCAGCATCCTTCCATTATTTTATGCATCTTTGGAGAAAATATCCTCAGAAATTGCTTTATAATTTAAAATTAGGGGGACCCAGTTTACTTGGGACAGTCCTTGCTATCCTTAAAGAGGAATCCATAACTCTTTTACTCTCTGAAGTATTCTATTTTGGAAATTTGCATATCCAAACACCTTATTCATATTAAGTATATTGGCATCTTTTGGTTAGCAGCAGCTACATATAACATCACAGTGATTTCCTTGTTTTGGTAACCTATGCTTATGATGTTAATTTCTTTAGTGCTTTTAGAATTGACAATACAGTTTTGAGGTATTTAAAGAATGTGTGATTTTGTCATCATTCTCTATTTGCCTAAAATCATAGTTTCATCTTTTTTCCCAACTGAATCACATAACAAGAAATTAAACAGCTTCTGTTCAAAGCAGAAAGCTTCTGGAAACTCATTTTCAAAGCTTTAGCAATAGTTTCCACATGACACGTCAGTCATACCAGCTTCTCACTGTTTTGAAACGTCTTTCATCCAATTTGAGGGGTTTGGGAATTTCTCCTGCCTTTCATTACATTGCTTGGTGAGTGACAGGCAAGCTTTTTAGTCATAACACAGCTTCATCTGCTTATGGATATCTTCATTTTATTTCATAAAATCTCTGGTTGGTGTTTTACAAAAAAAAAAAAAAAGAATGATAATTGCTTCAACATCATTTAGCTGCTTTTGCCTGCTGCTCTCTTTCTGCACACAGAATGTGCACAACTTTTTATTTCAATGCTGAGTTAATATAATATTGTTAGGCAAAGTAAAATGGGCATTAACTTCCACACATGATGTGCCAACGTGCACGTCACTCATGTGAAATGATGGCAATAGGAATAATGATGCCCAGGTTCATCCATGCTCAGGCAATGACAACTGCATCATGACTTCCACCTGGCCAAAAGCGATCACAATTTACCTTCAATTGTGAAATGTATCCCAATAACAGAAATGTTAAAATGTGAAAAAAATATGTACATCTTAGAATTGATGCAATGTGATGAAACAAAATTTGATAGCATTATAAGAAGAAATTGACAAATCAATCATCTTAAGGTAAATTTTTAACAAACTTCTTTCAATAATTGAGAAAAAAGTAGATTAAACATTTTTAAGGAATATAGATGGTTTGAACAATAGTATTAGTAAGCTTGATGTAAGGCATATGTAGAACCTAGCACACAACAAGAGGTAAAAAAGCACCATTCTTCTCAAGCACATATACAATATTTACCAGAAAATTGACCACAGAATAAAGCATTTCAAAACTAATGGCAAAGAATGAGTATCATAAATGTTCTCTTAATATAAAGCAATTAATTTATAAATCTGTCAAAGAGATAACTAAAAACCACATTTATAAATTATTTTCAACTCATTTCTAAATCAGTTTTAGATAAAATAAATTTAGCATAAAATCATATAGTAGTACAAATATGAAATAATAAAAACGTTACCTATATATTATTGGATGTAGTAGCTGCTGTTGGTGCCCCTTTAACAGGTCAATGTGCCCATCTCCAGTGTCTATGAGTATCCTGCTAGCAGCTCAGGTCTGCCTCTTATCCAGTGGATTGCCCTTACTCAGTTCATGGGATCTATCTCACCTGGGAGATTATGCCCCCATCCACCACTCCCACCAGCCGTCTGTAGCCAATCACTGACTCAAATAGGAGTACAAATGTCCAGCCCATTTGCCTCAAGGTGGGAACGGTTCTATGGCCAGGCGTGCTCTACAGCTCCCCGTATATCAGGCCCAAGTAGACCGGCTGAGCCCACATCCTTGCTTAGCTCATTCCTCTTCTTTATCCAGCTTCCCTCAGCTCCATTATTCTTAGAGCCCTCTCTCAATAAATCATGTACACAAGAATCCCTATCTTAGGCTCTACTTCTAGGAAACATGGCATAAGATTGATATATAACCATAAATGATAATACTAGGAAAGAGGAAAGGCTGAAAATTGGGTTTTTTTAGTTTAAGTATAGTTGAAGTACAATATTATATAAGTTACAGGTGTACAATACAGTGTTTCACAATTTTTAAAATTTATGCTTCATTTGTAGTTATTATAAAATATTGGCTATATTCCATGTTGTACAATATATCCTTATAGTTTATTTAATACACATAATAGTTTTGTACCTTTTAATCCCCTGCCCCTATATTGCCCCTCCTCCCTTTCCTCTCCCCACTGGTAACCACTAATTTTTTCTCTGTATCTGTGAGTCTGTTTCTTTTTTGTTATATTCACTAGTTTGTTGTATTTCTTAGATTCCACATAGAGAAAGGTTGAAAATTGTTGAGTTAATCAGCCAACATTAGACAAGAGGAAAAGAATAATAGAATAAATCTGAAGAAAGCAGAAGGAATGATATAATAAAATTAAGGAATTAAATACATATACAATATATAAGAAAAAGGCACAACTTAATGTTAAAAATGAAAAAGGTGCATAATGATAGAAATTTAAACTATAAACAACTATGAACAACTTTTTGTTACTAAACATAGATGAAAACTTAGATGAAATGGGTGACATTCTCATTTTATATCTATCCAAAACTGACTCAAGAAGAAATAGAAAAGCTAAATAATTTGATAACCATTTGAAAAATGTAGTCAAAAGTTTAAAAATCTACCCATTAGAAAATAGTCTCTGATGGTTTTATAGGCAGTTTCTTCGAAGCATTCAAGGGACAGATCATTCCAGTCTCTTGCAAACTGTTCCAGAAAATAAGAAGAGAACATGCCCCAATTCATTTTATGAGGCTAGAAAATCCTTGATGCCCAAGTCAAACAAGAATGAAATAAGAAAGAAATATCACAGATCAATATCTCTCATAAACATAAATGTAAAAATTCAAAATAAAATTCTACAAACTGTATCCAGCAATGTATTTAAAGCAACAATACATCATACCCTAGTTAGATTTACCTCCAGAATTCAGAAATGGTTAAACATTCAAATGTATTAAATATTCACCACATTACTAAATTTTTTAAATGCATAAGATTATCTCAAATTTTTAAAAATTTAATTCACACCCATTAAAAATAAAAATTCTTAGTTATCTAAAAACAGAATGTTGATTCTTCCAACCCAAGAACATGGTTTATCTCTCCACCTGTTTGTAACATCTTTAATTTCTTTCATCAGTGTCTTACAGTTTTTTGCATACAGGTCTTTTGTCTCCTTAGGTAGGTTTATTCCTGGGTATTTTATTCTTTTTGTTGCAACAGTAAATGAGAGTGTTTTCTTAATTTCTCTTTCAGATTTTTCGTCGTTAGTGTATAGGAATGCTGCTCAATATCAAAAAAACAAACAACCCAATCCAAAAATGGGCAGAAGACCTAAATAGACAATTCTACAAAGAAGATATACAGATTGCCAACAAACACATGAAAGGATACTCAACATCACTAATCATTAGAGAAATGCAAATCAAAACTATGATGAGGTATCACCTCACACTGGTCAGAATGGCCATCATCAAAAAATCTAGAAACAATAAATGCTGGAGAGGGTGTGGAGAAAAGGGAACCCTCTTGCACTGTTGGTGGGAATGTAAATTGATACAGCCACTATGGAGAACAGTATGGAGGTTCCTTAAAAGTCTAAAAATAGAACTACCATATGATCCAGCAATCCCACTACTGGGCATATACCCTGAGAAAACCATAATTCAAAAAGAGTCATGTACCACAATGTTCATTGCAGCACTATTTACAATAGCCAGGACATGGAAGCAACCTAAGTGTCCATCGACAGATGAATGGATAAAGAAGATGTGGCACATATATACAATGAAATATTTCTCAGCCATAAAAAGAAACGAAATTGAGTTATTTGTAGTGAGGTGGATGGACCTAGAGTCTGTCCTGCAGGGTGAATTAAGTCAGAAAGAGAAAAACAAATACCGTACGCTAACACATATATATGGAATCTAAAAAAATTTTTTAAATGGTTCTGAAGAACCTAGGGGCAGGACAGGAATAAAGACGCAGACGTAGAGAATGGACTTGAGGACAAGGGGAGGGGAAAGGATAAGCTGGGACGAAGTGAGAGAGTGGCATGGACATATATACATTACCAAACGTAAAATAGATAGCTAGTGGGAAGCAGCCACATAGCACAGGGAGATCAGCTCGGTGCTTTGTGACCACCTAGAGGGGTGGGATAGGGAGGGTGGGAT